>NC_092212.1:51820602-51943658 GCF_043381705.1 Parasteatoda tepidariorum
CCACGGACAATGCGACGGATTTAAGGTTATGTCAAGGTACGTCTCTTGTGAATATCAATTGATTGTTAGGTTTTCTCTTCTGAAGTTACATAATGGCGCATTCACACACATTATTAATACAAATACATTTTCCAGGGCGAGACGATGAGGCAACCACAAGCACTTCCACTGGTTCAAGAGGTCCACGAGGGAAAAATGCACAATATTACCGTGATTACAGAGCACGGAAGCGAGCTGAGTAGGAAATAGAATCGCTGAATAGAACTAGTGATCCTTCTACGACTGCTGATTCTTCTACAATTAGCGTCGCAGGTTGCGAAGTTTAACTTCTTCCGCGCGGAGGGACTCCACGCACTATTTTTTTCCTTTATCCAAAGTAGCATTTAAATATTTTTTACCTTATTGTGCAACTTCAGCCTCCGATCATCTCCAGACAGTACTTTTAAAAGAAGAGGAAGATCTTCAGCATATCTACACATTGGACCAATACTGACCATGTGATCTACTTTCTTACTGTGAACTTCATGGTATGGACGCTTCCCCGCATTCGATACTACACCTATAAATACAAACAACAAAAGTGAAACCTCATTTTGTTGTGAAAAAATAATTACGTACTTATTTAAGTATGCGCGATGCATGCACCGAAATAGAGACTGGTCAATGATATTGTAGTAGCTCGCTGAATTACCGTAGTTAATTTGAAAGAATAGTATGGTAATAAAAAGAAAAATGATCCAAAATGACAATTATATCTGATGTTGCTGTTGTTGTCGTATGCCACCTGTCAACATTGACACGCCTATTTTAAGTCAGAGGAGTGCGCACCGTCTTATTTTCCAGTGGCGCCACCTATAGCCAATAATTCGATTTCTTCCACACACAAACGCTACACCGAGGACATATTGACATACCATCCATCCCCAGACTTCAATTTTGACTTAAATCAGAGCACGATCAATCTTCGATCCAGTACCCCCAGAGGTTTTGATTTGTTATTGGAACTTGGGGGGACACACGCAGATTTAGCGTGCACCAGTCACCATTGTGTACACTCTGTCTTTAGCTGGCGGGGATGGAACTCTCGAAATGGGCTCAACGCCCTACCAACCAGGCTATCCCGGCCAATTATTTCAGATAAAGACTATTAGCTCTAAATTCTTAGCTAATATTAATAAAAACAGAGGTGAATTAATCTATTTGGAATATATTTTAAAACGAAATAATAAAGCACAATATAGACTAATTTGATCAAAACATGAAATTGCACTCTTTAGGAATGCAACAATAAGGACATAATATTGCTACAAGCCGACCTGGTGGCCGAGTGATTAGCGTGCCTGACTACGGAGCCACTGGTCGCGGGTTCGAATCCTGCTCAGGGCATGGATGTTTCTTTCTCTCTCTCTTTGTTCGATGTGCTTTCTCCTTTGTGTGTGATTGTGGGAATGTGACCCACCCTATAAATGGATTGTGGTTGTGTGACGTGGGCGACGCTGCTCCACCGCCGTGGCTTCGCCACAGGTGCCCAGTAGGTAACGAGAAGAGAGTATCAGTTCTGGCATTCCTGTGGCCAATGGGACAACTCCCAAGTGCCCGCCATTAAAAAAAGAAAAAAATATTGTTACAAAATATCACATGAAAACGTGCCTATCTTTATATTTAAAGCTTTTAATTCGTTATTGGAATTTGCAACAAATTAAAAAAAAAGAAAGAAAAACGATCATATAAAATATTTGAAAAAAATTAATGAAACACTGTGGGTTAGGCAGTCATTGTAGTGTACGACTGAAATCATTGTGGAAAAATTTCGAACTGAATACAACACATTCGTTTCTAAAAAATAAATCTATCAGCGATTTCATAAGATTAGGAATGCATTCCTCCCAGAAATTCTAGTTCATAATTTTGTCGACAGATGGCAATGCAGAAAATAAGCTTGTAAACCAATGAAAAATAATTAAAAATCTCATCACAGGTTTTTCGAAATCCCTTAAGGAGGGAAAATTATATTTCGATTTCCCGAAATCGTTTAATCAACGGAAATCAAATTAAAATATTTTCGAAATATCCACCATCACCCCAAATTAAATACAGTAATGCAACATGTTATGATGTGATTTTTAATTATCTTTCATTTATTTATACGCTAGCATACGCAGCTACATTTTGACCAAACCTAAACATCTCGACAAAAACCAGTCTTAGATGAAAGTTAGATGTACTATCATGAAAATTTGTTGCGAGAATTGTTTTTCTCTTAGAACTATGTTCCTTGTTAAAAATGTTTGAAAATCCTTTCACTATAATTTAAAAAACTCTAAATTATTTGTATTAGTACAGCAATTTTTTTTACTTATACGTGAAATAGATAGCGGAAAAATTCTAAAGATTTCGGGCCATTTCGCCCAAATTCTTTTGTGGTAATTGCTGTGTGGAAGTTTTTTAACAAATTTTTATTATTCAGTTTTTATCATTCAGTATCCTCTAGAATCAGAAACAAACAAGTAGTTTACTTAGTAAAAAGTGTTTTTACATACAACCGGTATGTTAAAGACATTTCTAATAGGATCTAAGGGACACAAATCATATTTTTCCTGACAAGATATATATTATCTAAATAGTAAGTATAAATTTAAATACTCATTTTGAGACTCTTTTCAGCACCAGACGATTAATTTTTACGAGGGTTGTTTTTTAAGCAAGGGTCGTTTTGTTGTGTCACTAATAGGTGAAGCTTTCGTCGCAACGAGTGCTTGTGTCATGTCCCGGCATTCCTTGAGAACAACTGTGTTCAGTTGCAGCTGTGTAGGTAGACTCTACTGTTAGTTCTGTGTTTTTAAAATGCTCAAATTTAACAAATCTCTCACAACGCGCCGGGATAGTCTGTACCGTAGGGCGTTGGGCCCCGTCCGAGAGTTCGTGGGCTTGAACCCCACCGGCCGAAGACTATGTGTAGTTGGTGACTGATGCACATTAAAATTCTGTCGAGTCGCAAAGTTCTCCACGTTCCCAAAACAAATCAATGCCTTTGGGGGTAGTGGATTGGAGATCGATCGTTCTCTGATTCAGGTCAAAATTACGATCTGTGGATGAATGAATGGATGTATGAATGGGTTCGCCTTATAAACAGGTGTGACGTATGGTGTGGCAGAAGTAGAATTCCTGGCCATAGATGGCACCACTGAAAAACAAGAATCACAAACTCTGCCTTAAATTTGNTTCTTTTAAATTGTAGCTAGATATAACTATTATTTTTTGAAACAAAAATTGAAAAAAGTATCATTTGGTCGATTTTTGGGTTTTTCATCGTGAAGTGTCCCCTTAAATTTGTTCGGTTTCACCAAGCAGGCTTGCCAGTGTGGCAAGTGGCATTAGAACCAACCAACTCGCTACGCACGAGATACGGTCGGTGACGCGTGTTTAGACAGCTCATACCTGTCTGTTGCCTACATTCACTGACAGATTTGCAAATTTACGATTTGTGATGTAGCAAAATTCCCTATAATTCTGGACAGGAAATTTTGCTACTCTATGATAATGACTCTCTCTGTAGCTCAGATACCAGCTTTATTGGACTCTTTTCGTTGGGAAGTTTTGGACCAGCCCTCACTGCAACCCAGACCTTGCACCGAGTGATTTTCATCTTTTCCGATATTTCGCACATCATTTTGGTGGTAATCACTACAACGATGATGAATACGTGAAAACGGCCGTGATCTCTTGGTTAACGGAGAAGGTGGCAAGTCTGTATGAAGAAGGTATTCTAAATCTAATTGTAAGGTTATGATAAGTGTTTAAACAAACTTAGCCACTATGCTGAAAAAAAGAGAACCGCGTGTGGAATCTGAAAATAAATTTGTTTCTTGAAAATTTACTTTCGTTTGGTTTTTATTTTCTAACGGTTTGGTTTAAAAAACAACCCTCGCATAATTATAACAAATTTTAAATTTATTCAGTATAAAGGGCTAGGTATTAACTTAATAATTATAGAAATAATAATGATTTGTTTCAGTACTTGTTGTAGGTTTGTGCCCGTATATACCACAAAAAGAAGATGGCATTCGAATGCTTCCTCCTATATCACTTCCGATACCAATTACAGCTCCACCAGTTGTGAGAAGAGCACTTTCTCCACCTAACAAATTATTAAATAATCTTTAGTGCAAACATCTAAAACACATGGTCGATAAATTTTAATTTAGAATAATCTACAAAAATTAAAGTGTTCAAATTTTAACTTGTAGTAAAATTTAATTGGTGCTAAATAATTGTTTTATAAAATTAACAATTTAACTCTACGAAAAAAAATTGGGTGTCAAAAATACCCATACATGTAAATAATCTGAAAACGCAAGCAACTCACAAAAAGTAAATATATTAAACGGCTTAAAAAAATTTCATCAATGGACATGCTTTAAAATTTCACTCATATTTCTCACTTTTAATTATTCCTCCGAAAATTATAATTGATTACCATTTCAATCACTACTAAAATCCAATTTAATTAACAGATGTTGTCAGCTTGCGATATTTCTTTTCTATCCTTTTTCTATCACAAAATATTTCAAATTTTAATCAGACACAAGTTGTTCCCGTTAACATATGCATTTTTAGAATCTTCATCGAAAATGAAAACAAGGAATTATGCACATTGAGGGTTGCAAATTTATATTTAAGTGAGAAAAAAAAAGAATTTTATCAAAATCTAACATGTCGTAGTAGAAAGAAGGTGGATGTATTAAGCGTCAATTGAAGGTAAGAAGTTGAAAGTGTTTCCAATAATTGTCTTTCAAGTCATCTCTGCTTCCTCCCATAATTAAACCTTACTAGTGGTTTATCGTAATCGATTTTTTGCGCCATGATTCGTCGAGTTTCCACAGCGTTTTTACTTTAATTTGCGTCCTCCAATGTGTAAAGTTTTATGTTTTCATTTTTGATAATGATTCTAAAAATAAGTGTGAAGGTTGGCTCTTACGGAACACCCTGTATATAAAAATTTAAGAAAAAACACACAAATTGTGTAAAAAATGGTAAGCAGAGCAGGCGTATACAAGGGATAAAAAATTATATAGGAACATGTGGTTGCAAACTCTATTCATATTGCTAGAAAGCCTTGCAAATTATAATGCAATAGGACAATTAATTATTCACCATTCAACATTTCTTGTTTTTTTGTAGTATTTCTACCCGTTTAACAATTACGAACGATACTACAACAGTAGGTGCTTAAAGCTTTCATAGATTATTGTGATTGCAAGATGTGCTGGAGATACATTTGGTAGGTTTGATGGTGAGACGTTCCATGTAATGTCGTTGCATTGAGAGTATCTAAGCGCTCAGACAGAAGTTTCAGCATCTACTGTATCTGAATCGGTCATGAATGGGTAACACGCTTGGAAATACAGTAAAAAAAAATTTGAAATGATTTTTTGTACATCATCTTTGTTCATAGCGCAATTACCAACTCTCTCTAACGACTCCATATAAGGTTTGCGACTCCATGTTCCAAAGTGATATTTCATTCATTTTGTAACACATATCAATTTTAGCATTTCATTGGCCCATATTTTTTTCTCCAAGATTTCGTGGTGGATCAAGTCGCACTAATTTGACTCAAAATATCTGCTGATGTAGACATACCATGGGTTAAAATCCCCTTGTCGTCGGGCTAGATAAGAGAGGTTTACGTGTTTTTCATCTTCATGTAACACAAATTAGGGTTAGTTTCATCGAAGAAGTTTGTTTCGATGTCAGGAGTTAATTTGCCTTCTGGGTTGGATTCAAAATTATAAGGCTATGGAGTTGAAGATGTATAATCGCAAACACAGAAATGAATCTGCTGTTCAATGATGATTATAAAATAAAATCACTTTCTATAGCTCCTACCATTACGATAATATGAACTTTGATAAAATATGTATCCTTGTAAAATGATTATTTAATAAATATATTTACAATAGTGATACCTGAACTTCCACCAGGTATTCGGGAGTGATCGAAAGGATTTTCGGTGATGCCATAAATGAGATTTGCACTGTCCCACCACATAGTTTGCTCTGGAACATTGGTTACAGTTACAGGTATAGCACCAGCTGCTCTGTAAAATCCAGCAGCATCAGAATCCTTTTCTGCTTTTCTACCTTTATCTTTATAAATACCAGCTGTTTGTGATAAACCTGCGAAAAAAAATATTTTTTAATATTAAACACTATGTGGACTATATATATAAGATAATTAGCAATTTCTGCAAGAAATACAGTAGATCTGATTCAGAACTGATGTCACTAATTCTTTAAGGTTTTATGAATAAATAACTATTACAGTAATATTTATACTTTAAGTTGAAATAAATGTCGCAAATAAGTACCAAAAAAAATAAAGCTGAATAAATAGAATGACACAGTAACTTCATAAAATGTACGCAATCCAGAGCATGTATTTTTTATTGGTTACGTAAACATTTTTGATAGAGCAACATTTATTCGTGATTAAGTTTTAAAAAAAATCTAACCATTCAAAGAAATTGTTATTTTTTTTATCGAAGACAATGAAAGAAATTTTAGCAATGTAAGATATGCTCTAAAAACCAGCAGAAGTGAATTATTTTTTTAGTGATTTTATTACTGATACTAATCTTTATAAAAATAGAAGGCTCAAGGAATATTCAATAATTTCCCATGTGTAAACACATAGGTCATTTTCAAAAAACTTTTTTATTTTGATGTAGCATGCCAGTAATTTTAATTTCTGTAATAAAATTTCAAAAAACATTTTTAAGCATGAAATTTAATTTACCAAACAGAAATTAATATTGTGAAAATTATAACTGAGTTATTTTAAAAAAGATAACTGCTTTATTACTTAAGATACAGATAAATTGCTATGTCTCAGTAATTTCAATAAATTGCTATTAATTGAAAATAATTTTAATTTATCAATTGTGTAAACTGCTCCAACACTGCATATCTAATATACGCTTTTAAAAATTACTTTTGAATAAAAATCAAGCATTTAAATATTATCCCAAGATTTTTTTTCAACTCTGTTATCATAATTATTGTAGAAAACTATTTCTGTTGAGTTGGCAAAAATATGTTCCCAGGATATTCTATTTTTGGATAACGTTGCCACTTAAAAAATTTTCATTATATTTGCCGTATTCTAATAAGGCTTAGACAAGAAAAGGTTGTTTTTTCCCTTTATTTTAGCATAATTGTTTTAAATTTATTGTTTTAATGTTAAGTTGATTTTTTTATGGCGAGATGAAATTACGTTTTTCAATTTTATCTAAACCTTTCGCCTCTTCAATTGAGCTTGTCGAATTAAATTGACTTGCCGTCTCTTTCTTCTTTTTCCCCCTCAGTTACTCTTCTGTTCCGTTACCGTGTTTATGGTATTTATAGCAAAATAGTGATTTCTATTTAATGACTTAATTTATTATTTCATTACATATTAAGTTAGCTTGAAGAAATATAGATAGTTGTCAGTTTTTGAATGAGTAAAATTCAAGAGCGCTTAAAATTTAACTGTCAGTCTTCCTTTCTGCTAAATTTCTTTCAATATGTGCAATGCGAAAAAAAAAACGGACCACCGTGAATAACTTTTGATCTAATAATCGGATCTGCACCAAGTTCTAGGACTCATAAACGTAATGGTTTGAAAGGGTGACTTCAAATATGTTAATTAAGTAGCGCAGACGATATTTAAATTAGGAAATCAGATTTGAAAACGTACTTTTGCTGATTAAACATGCCTTTTTTCCGACGGATTCGGATTTCTAACCCCAAAAGTATAGGGTTTGGCGTAATCCGCATAACGGTCCCAATAGTTTCATCAGGAGAGCGGTCCTAAGTTAGGACCCCTTACATTTAAAACGAAATAAAAAGTTTTTGGCACACAATTATAAAATTTAATTTCCCAAAGATAATATCATGAAAATTATAGCTTTTAGTAAATATTTATTATTTTTCCTTACTTTATATAATAATAGTCGAAAAAATTTTGAATTGTAAGGTATACATTTCTTGCATTATTTTAAAGAATGCGATTTTAAATGGCAAAATACTAAATGGTAAAGAACTAAATTCGTCAAAAAGCTCTTGAGAAATCAAATTTTAAGAAAAACGACTTTTTCAAAATTCCACTTCTTAGAAACTATTCGAACAAATTCAAATTTTGAATTTTGCNATTTCTATCCCCAAAAGTATAGGGTTTGGCGTAATCCGCATAACGGTCCCAATAGTTTCATCAGGAGAGGGGTCCTAAGTTAGGACCCCTTACATTTAAAACGAAATGAAAAGTTTTTGGCACACAATTATAAAATTTAATTACCCAAAGATAATATCATGAAAATTATAGCTTTTAGTAAATATTTATTATTTTTCCTTACTTTATATAATAATAGTCGAAAAAATTTTGAATTGTAAGGTATACATTTATTGCATTATTTTAAAAAATGCGATTTTAAATGGTAAAATACTAAATGGTAAAGAACTAAATTCGTCAAAAAGTTCTTGAGAAACCAAATTTTAAGAAAAACAACTTTTTCAAAATTCCACTTCTTAGAAACTATTCGAACGAACTCAAATTTTGAATTTTGCTATTTAAAATTGCATTTTTAAAAATAATTCAAAAAAAATTTATATCATGCAATTCAAAATTTTTTCGACTATTATTAAATAAATTAATGAAAAATAATGAATATTTACTAAAAGTTGTATTTTTCAAGCAATGTTTTTCAGATAAACAAATTTTATAACTATGTGTAAAATTTTTTCAATTCGTTTAATAAGATAAATTAATATAGCAAAATAAGAAAAAAGCGAAAATAACATTAAGGGATCCGATTTTATGATCGCTCATTCGACCAAACTCCAAACAAACTCGTATTTCCCAGAGAGTTCAGCTACCTCCTACATTTTGGGGGTCAGAAATAACAATCCATCGTAAAAAGGTATGTTTATTCAGAGAAAGAACGTTTTTGCATCTGATTTTACAACTTGAAATATCGTCTGCACTGATAATTAGCACATTTGAGGTAGCCTCATCGAACCATTAAGAATAAATCCTAGAATGCGGAAATCCAATCATTAGATCGAAAGTTATTCAGGGTGGTCAGTTTTTATTTTGAGAGTACTGTACCTACCCACTATTCATATGCATTTGTTTTTTATTTAACATAACAAAAAGCAGTTTTAGTGTTTTATAGTCTTAATTTCTATATAGTGTAAATTGTTTATTGTTTCATGTAACTTATTTTATTATTTAAGCACTTTTGAGCAATGGTAATAGAGGTTATCGTAATGCAAGTGCAAGCAAATGAATTATTTTACTTTTCATGTCAAAAAGTGCTCTGTTGCTCTATATATTTTTTAGACAAGAATCATTCTAGTTACAGTAAAATTTTTGCAAGTAATAATTCAAATATTTAATTTCAAGAAGAAAAAAAATTCTATAAGTGACCTTTATATCTAATTTTCCATATAAAATAATCTCATAGCTCAAAAAGTCATCAATGCGCAATCTTATTTTTTTAAAAATTTCTTTTTTCAAAGACATTAAATGCCGCTGGTTATAAAGTGGATGAAAAAAGTGAATTATCGTTCTTTTATGGCAAGTAAAATGATTTGTTAATCCGAAGGGAAACTCTTTATTGCAAAGCAATTTAAAAAACACTTAAAATGATCCATGGCAGTTAACGACAATACCAGATATAACACATTATAAAATATCCGTGTCTACAGATCAAATCATATTTTTAATGATAGTTTAGTGAAACTTCTGTTGATTATTTGTTGGTTATTTATAAGGGGTCTAAAATTCGAGTCAAAGTCTATATTTTAGAGGAAATTATTCAGAAGAATGGGTTGAACACTTAAGATAGCAAGATGATGTTACTTTGTTTAAAGCAAATATTAATCAATTTCAGGCTGATTTGCTGCTCTGAGATGAATGGCCATCAAACTCTACGGATTTTAATCCATTAGAATATTTTGTTGCAGAGTATATGATATTAATTGAACAAATTTTTAACCTATTTTGAGGCTTATACTGCGATCTCATTCAACATCATATGATAGAGAAATTCTTATGGGTACTCTTTATATTGCTTGCAATGTATTTAAGAAAGGGTCAACGTTAGTTAAAAAGAGAAAAAAAATCAAATTCAGGTTAACACGAGCATCTTTGCAATGATATTGCATACTGAGTTATTTCTTTCTCTGCAAATAGAATAAAACTTTTTTTACCACTATTCTGAATGCTTTGTTTGAAACTGCATAGGTACCCTGGAAATCTACTACTACTAAAAAAAAGAGAAATCAAATATCTTGCATAAATCAGTTTAATACTACAATTCGAAAGGAAAGTTGCGCAATGTATCAGAAATTTCATAAGAAATTTGAAACCAATAGAAAATTTTAAAGAAGAAAACAATGAAAAATATAATAATGTCAACCGAAGCTGACATCATCAGGGGGTACCAGCCCCGGAGGTCATAACGCAAAACCTCTTCTTTCGAGAGAGTGCGACAAATGTCTCGAATTTGCTCTCCCTTTACCCCTAAAGTTTTGTTGTTGCTGTAGTTGTAGTTCATTTACGTCGCACTAGAGCTGCACAATGGGCTATTGGAGACGGTCTGGGAGACATCCCTAAGGATGAACATGCCATTACATTTTTGATTCTCCGCAAAGGGGATTGCACCCCCTCTTCGGTAGCCCGATAATCTGTAAGTGAAGTCGAGAACTTTACGGTAGAACAGTTAAACGAGGACCAATACCACACATCCTCGGTCCCTATGCAGACATATCCAAGTAGTCACCCACCCGCATACTGACCGCAGCCAGTCATGTTTGATCTGCTGGGAACCGTGTCTTAACGATCAGTTCACTGCGGGACCCAAAGGCTTTGTAAAAAGTCCAAGACAAAAGAAAAAGAGAATACAAAATATAAAAGTAAAATACAAAAACTAATTCCAAAAGATAAAACAATGATCAGAAAACCTATTTAAAATATAACCTTGCTAAACCAAAGCACACTACTTTCTGAAAATCTTTAACCAAACTGAAATCCACATGTAATCATAGCCCCTACTGATAATAATAATTTGGTAAATTTAATAAATATAGTGGTAATTTATTAAAAATGATATCTGTATATTAGAAATGTACCTTTGACTCCAACGGATTCTTTACAAGTGAATGGAACGCCTAGCAATGGCGTGTCTCTTTCAATTTCTTCAACAGTCTTTTCTCCTTTTTGAAGGAAAGTATCAACATCCTTGGATTCTTCTATAGCCTTATCGTATCTTTCATCAACGATAGCATTGATATAGGGTTGTACTAAACGGGATCTGTCAATGTATGCACGCATAACCTCTTCACATTTTATCTATTAAAAAAAATAAAACAACTAAATAAAAACATTTTTACACTCTCATTTACAAATCATCATTGAATGCCGACCGGCCTGTGTAGGGGGCGGGGAACTGTCATTGCATCAGACAGGTCCTGGGTTCGAATCCCGGGCAAGACATGCATGTTTCTTTCTCTCTCTCTGTGTTCTATGTCCTTTCTCCTTTGTGTGTGAATATGACCCGCCCTATAAACGGGTTGTGGATGCGTGAATGGCGTGGCAGATGTCGAATTCCTGGCTATAGATGGCGCCACTGAAAAACAGGAACAATCGCACCCCTTCTGCCTAAACAGGCACTTGACCAAAAAAAAAGCATCATTGAATAATTATACAAAGTTTACAAAATTGAAACAAAATTATTTTCTTTCGTTTGTAAGGAAGAGCTGTAACAAACTGAGCTATAAGTTGGGTTGAAATAGTGACTGTAATTGGGAGGAATAATTTGGGTAGGCTTTAAAGTGAACTAACTGTTCATGTAAATAATTAAATTATTTTACCTTTTTGTTTTAAACCACAATTTCACGCAAGAGCAAGAAACGTTTTAATGAAACTACACAAGAATAGAAAAGCATTGTGTAGTATAAAGAATTTTCTGGAATTTTCTAGGAAGTTTTCGAGATAGCTCTCTTTTATGCTACTAAAGACGACGCTCGACGTGGATGACGTTGCTCAGTGATCCAACTAATATTTTTGTTCTAACCCTTGATTACAAAATTTAATTTTTCGTCACTATGACTTCATTTTTCCCTTTTCCACCTTTTCTTTCGACCTTTATGCATTTTATGAGTTGTTCTTTTTTGAAAAATAAAGGACTTGAAATTGTTGTGCAATTAACCACGGAAATTTGGAATAGTAAATTAGAGTTGATGTTTATTATTAAACTTAATGTATTAAAAGGGCTAGTAAGGTAGCAGAGTGAGCCAATACCTCCTAGAAGAGAGAATACCTTCGCACGGGTTACCATAAAAGAGAAATCTGATCCCATATCAGTCCGAACGTAGCAACATGTTTCGTTTCATATTTCATGCTTCGCAATTTAGTAGTCCAAGCATTGTGACATTTTATTTTATTTTCTCCTTATTACGCAATTTATGTTCATTACATAGGACTACTATATTGATGTCTCTCTTTACGAAGAGGTGTTGGCTGGGCCTCTTAAGGCCTGGTTTCTTAGGACAGGACGCCGTCAACTGGAAATCAGCGCTAACCTCTGATTGGTCCATTTGTGAGTTTGATAGTATACGTCATCGAACGCTCATCTTGAACTACAATTGCCGTCCAGCTCAACTGCAGTTGGATTACAACGTGACGTTAACCACAGAAGAAATGGTGGACAACATCCAACAGCACATTGAAATCAGCCAAGATTTTGACTTTGACATTAAACATAGCTTCTTCATTAAACATAGCACTCTTCATTTAGCTCAGCTATAATGTGTTTCTTCTTGAACAAAGTCATTATTTGTTCTCTAAAACACTGGTCGACAAAAACAAAATCAATACAAATGCAAAATAAATATTTGTTTACGTTATTAACGCATGCGCAATGAGAGATAATGTCGGCGTTGGACCGATTGCTCACGCTGAGCTAACAAAAAAGTATTTTTTTGGCGTCAGCTCTACGTCAACTTTCCGCTGACGCCCAAATAAGGCGCTAGTTGTAAGAAACCAGGCCTTGATCTAATAAACCAGTATTTTGCTGGTGTCAGCGGGACGTTGACGTCCCGCTGACTCCCAGATAAGGCGCTTGTCCTAAGAAACCAGACCTTTAGTTGTATAGACATTTGTTAAATCATGTGAACTTTGTTAACGCTTAATCATTGTAAATGACAAACAAAAAAATTTAAAAAATAATAAAGCTAAAAAATATGAATGATTACTTGAATGAATAAAGACTTATTAGTTTTTTCAGGCTGGGTAATCAAATAATAATTTTTACGTGCATTACAATTATCTGATCTGATTTCATGTTTGCAATTTAATAAAATTTAATTTCAATTATATATTCTGAATGAAATATTTTTATTGATATTTATTTTTTATACTTTTTGAATAAAAATTCGGCAACTTTCTTAAGTAAGAAAAATTGACATAAATTTTAATAAAGTTTTGAAAAATAGTTATCGAAAACTTTTTTCGATAACAGATTATATTACAAAGAAAATAAAGCTATAAGACAGTGTAGATACGCGAAAAAAGTATCGTGAAAAAATTATTACATAGTTTACTAAGTTAGCTTACATAAAAAATTTTATTTTTATTACTAACACTTCAGTAGAACAAAATACAATTATATTTTTTATCTATTCCACGCAGCTGCCTTTTTGTTCAAATTATGACTCAAGCCATTCAGTCACACATCCTAGAATAATATGAAATGAAATTATGAGAAAAAGTAATGTCACCCTAAATGCAACCTCATGAAATTCACATTACTGTAAAATCTATTTTTCCAGTAAAATTTCATGCTATAATTTTTAACGTAATAATTATTTATTTACTGTACTTACGTGATTTTACAGTGAATATTACTGAGAAACTCACAATGTATCTGATCTTATTTTTTCCAAATATAAGTTTTCAGTAAAAAGTACTGACACCCTGAGTACCGGTATTTAAGATAATAATCATGAAAATGACTCATTAAGCATTTGAAAGAAAAATTTTTGGACTTTTTTAGTTGAGAAATAGAAAGAGTGATTAACGTGACATTCAATTAAACAAACAGAGTTCTTATTCAATTCATTGGTATGGCTGACCAAATAGAGAAAATTAATTAAAATAGGGGCTGAGAAAAATTTAAATTAAACATGAATAAATTCGAGACCCAGAAAGAGATGGTTAGATGATATGGCATGTAGAAGTAGTATTAAAATTTAATGTCCTCTTTTGTTACATACAAGGGGAAAAATATTCTGGTAAAATTACCATACTGTATGGTAATTACATTTCTGGTAAAAGCAAAAAAATTTCGGAAATTTTTTTTTTAAATAAACAGGAGTTAGGCAAAATAATTGAAACATCACACTTACACAACACACTTTTCAATCTTTCTCAAAGTATACTCAGGGTATAATTTAATAAATTCAGAAATATTTAGGTTTAGAAAATATTTGTAATCTATATTATATAAAACGCTAATACGTATGTATCAATAAAACCGATGATATTTCTTTTCTCGCATTGGCAACAGTTTTCATTTTTAATTGATAGGATTTGGCACGCAAGAGCACGTAGTGAGCATCACATGGCTAATCTATATTATATAAAACTCTAATACGTTTTAATTGATAGGTTTCGGCTCGCAAGAGCACGTAGTAAGTATCATATGTCTAATCGGGTGAATTCTCACCGAATTTTCAAAAACATTCTCACAAAATTATCTTCATCCTAGCCGATGCTTTACATCCGGCGTTCAGTACTATTTCATATTGTTTTACAACACATGGTTTTAGCCCTCTGGTGGGAAAGACTTTAAAACAAAACTTACTTTTCTCAACAACTGAAATTTAGAATGGTGTGAGTAAGAAAAATATGCGAACAGTTTTCAATTTCAAATTAATATTTAAAGGCACAGGTTTAGAATTTTCTACAGTGAAAAGTTTTCGGAACTTCAGTGTTCAAAAAAGTATACAAAAGCTAGACGCTAAGAACGTATCCAATGAGCGAGCAGAGCGAGCATCGGATTGCGAAGCAATCCGAAATGAACTACGAAAGCAGTTCCGGGGGTTGGCGAGCGCTAGCGAGCAGGGGTCGAAGCCTCCTAGTTACTTCTAAATTGCTCTGAAAATTTTGTTTTAATCAATATAAAAATTTTTTTAAGTCATACTAAAAAACACAATACTGAAAAAAAAAATTTTTTTATAAAAATGTCCCTATTTTCACAAATATTTAAGCTAGAATTACGAAATTTTGTGCTATTATTGCATCTAATGACCTAAATAACTGCCACAAGTTACAAATCTTTTGCGACATTTTTGGACATGGGGTGTTCAAAAGCAATATTTTCCGTTTGTAATTTATTGTCGTTCTCTCAAACCTTAAATAGCTTTAAACTTCATGGATGTAATAAACTGCATGATCTTAACATGTCTGAAATTATAAAATGATTAGTACATAATTAGTACAGAAGTGTTTCCATTATTTTGTCCATTGCCGGTATGTTATTTAATCTATTCGTATGTCAATTTTCTGTTCATTTGGTAACAGTTTACCAGAAATTCTCATTTTTCAAAATTATAGTCCTTGTTACTACGCACTTAGTAAAAAATACAAATCTATATCTTTAACCAAATTATCGGCTTTTAGGTCATGCTCTAAGATATCATCAAATTGCATCAAAAATTTTTATCGCAAATTGCAAAACCATATTTCTTGCTGACTTTACCGAAATAGTTACCAAAGCACATTGGCAAAAATTACAGATCTTTTTGGCTTTTCCAAAGAGCGAGAAACACGATAAACTTTGCACCATAATCTGGTAATTTCTATCATAATTTTTTTTCTCAGTGTAGGTATAAAGATAATTCACTTGAACTATTGCATCAGATAGAGGTATTCATTTGTACCATTTATGAATGAGCCATTTGTACAGAATTAGTAAGTAATCCTGATGAGAATTTGGCTAGAAATTCATTTCACTGATTTATCTTGGCGTGTTTTGCAAATGAAACTGTAGGTATATGACTTAAGACTTTCTTCCACCTTTATATAACGTTTTGTCTATTCGCTTGAAATAAAAAATATTATTTTATTATAGTAAAAATGTGAGACGCAATTAACCAATACAATGGTATGACTTTTTGCAACAATGGTATGACTTTTTGCTGTTCTACATTTGGTTGTTGTCTTCAATCATTAAAACAGAGGAGGTGCGATTGTTCTTGTTTTCTAGTGGCGCCATCTATGACCAAGAATTCAATTTCTGCCACACCCATACGTCACACCCGTTTATAGGGCGGATCCATTCATACATCTATTCATTCATCCGCAGATCATAATTTTGACCTGAACCAGAAGAAGATCAATCTCCAGTTCAGTACCCCCAGATATATTGATTTGTTACGGGAGCATGGAGGACTTTGTGACCCGACAGATTTAACGTGTACCAATCACCTTTTACTACTCGGTAGTCTTCGGTCGGCTAGATTCGAACTCCCGTTCTGACAAACGTGAGTCCAGCGCCTTGCCAACTAGGCTATCCCGGCCGACAGATATTTAACATTTCATTTTATGTTTTTAATAACAAATCAGTCTTTAATGACAACCATGTTCCCATAAAAAATCAAGACCATTTGTTATGGGAACATTAAGGACTTTGTGACCCGAACGAATCAATGTGCACAAGTCACCAATTACTACGCGGGGAGTCTTCGGCCAGCTGGATTCGAACACCCGTTCTCACAAATGTGAGTCCAGTTTACACTTAGTATTTATTATAAATACAAGAAAAAATTATTCTTCGATTTAATAAAATTTAACTTTTTGAAATAAAACAAAATCATCAAAAATTACCTGCTGTTTGCGAATTTTCGCTGCCAGTTTTGTAGCAGACATCAGAAGCACTTCGTTATCAATAGCTGGTACGGGCTTCGTTTTACCCTTGAAAATACGGTATATGCATTTCAATACAACTTGAGAAATAGGTTGACTAAGAATTACAGCAACTCTCATAGCGAGGAAATGTATTATCTGAAACAAATGTATATTTTAAATTATTGCACAAAAAATAATAAATATTTCAATTTGCAGCAACTCTCATAGCGAGGAAATTTATTATCTGAAACAAATGTATATTTTAAATTATTACAAAAAAAATAATAAATATTTCTATTTGCAGCAACACTCATGGCGAGGAAATGTATTATCAGAAACAAATGTGTATTTTAAATTATTACAAAAAAATAATAAATATTTCCATTTGCAGCAACTCTCATGGCGAGGAAATGTATTATCTGAAACAAATGTATATTTTAAATTATTGCACAAAAAATAATAAATATTTCAATTTGCAGCAACTCTCATGGCGAGGAAATGTATTATCTGAAACAAATGTACATTTTAAATTATTACAAAAAAAATAATAAATATTTCAATTTGCAGCAATTCTCATGGCGAGGAAATGTATTATTTGAAACTAATGTATATTTTAAATTATTACACAAAAAATAATAAATATTTCTATTTGTTTCCAGCTTGTCACCTTTCTGAGTTATCTTGCACAACGTATAAACTTCATTGGTAATCAAGCTGAATGCACAGCATAATTATATTTCCAACAATTTTTTTTCCAACCCTTTTTTATAACTTAAATATTTTCAAGCAGTATATCAATCAAATTTTTTCACCACTCAGCTGACTCTTGCGTGAATGTACTTTCATTTCAATTTCATTTATTTTCAAGAAATGTCTGTCATATCGTCAGAGTTCTTTATGCATTGACTTTTAATCTGTCTGGTAGACACTAAATCACACAAATCATCTTAAGTACGATTTCGGAACATTTCAGCATAATATGCAGCAGAAGTTTGAAAATAGTTTTCATCTGTGTCATGCAAATAATAGCTATTAAACTAGTCATGCTATAAAACTCATCTAATATAAATATATATATATATAGTTGTATGTTATAGTTGTATGTGTAGTTTATTGACATTTGCTCGAGAGAAAAAAATAAAANTTTTAGAAATAATATATATATATATATATATGTATATATGGGTGATTCTTTTTAAACAAGACAATTCGGATCAAAAAATTTCTTCAAATTTAAAATTTAAAGTCTTCAAAATAATCTAAAATTTCTTTGTATACTTCTTTAGTTACATTTATTAGTATCTTACAGACAGCAGTGTAGTTTATTGACATTTGCTCGAGAGAAAAAAATAGAAAATCACCAAATCATGAATGCCAGGAAAATGACATATTAGCTTAGAAGTTTAAAAAACAGTCATTTTAAGTTAATAGTAAGTAACTCAACTTAAGCCTTTATGTTAGATGGACCATAAATTGCTTAAATTAATTCTTTTTATCCATTGTAGAAAGAATGAAACTTTTTTTTTGTTGCTGATATGTACAGAATAAAATTGTGTTAAATAAATAAATAATTTTGATTTCATCCAACCATATTACAATCACACATAAACTTGTTATTAGGTTAATATTTGCTTTTCCTCCTTACAGTATTAGCAGTTAAAAAATATTTTGGTAACACTTCAATGTCCTGGAATTCATAAGCCAGGAAAATGACAGCCAGGATAAATTTGACATTTTATAGCATATAACTTTATTTTAATTTAATATTTTGGCCTAAGACGTTTACATTCTGCAGAAAGCAACAGGATTTTTTAAAATAACTCAGATAAATCTATGTAGTTTATGTTATTCATGATTTCAAGAAGCCAGGAAAATGACAACACAAAAACCTACTCTTCTTGAAGAATTTTTTTAAATAGATTTTGAACCAGAAAATTTGTTCTTATTCATGCAACAAGACATGTTCATATAGGAGGGTAGGTATAATCAATCTATTAACATAAGATATTAATTGCTGGCTCCATCTGTTTTGGTTATAAACCACTAAACAAAAGAAGCCAGGAAAATGACAGATTTTCTTGGGACAAACAAATTATTGACAGAAAAAATTATTTTAAACGATGTTTTTGTAAATAATACCCTCTGCGTACATTCTTGAAATGCTTACACCGGTTGAGATTAAAAAAATTAGATATTGAAAAATTTATGGGAAGTTTTGAAGCTAGTTATCATTGGAAACATTGTTTGGGACATGCCAGGAAAACGACATTTTGAAGTTTAATTAAATTTTTTAACTATACAAAACAGTCAATGCTAGTACAAAGTCATTTTAAAATGCTAACAGCAATGCAATTAATTAATTTTTTTAAAAAAAAGTTCTTTTACAATATTAGATTTTGAAGCAATGGACATTGAATTGTCATATTTCGTGAGAATTACCCATATATATATTTATATCCTATATATATTTCAGTTTTCTATTTCTTACTAAATATGTGGTTATAAGAACTATATTTTTAAAAAGCAAAAATTTCAAGTAACCCATTACCATATACACGGAAAAATTATCAAATGAATGGTTTGAATACTGTATATTTTGGTTTCATTAATCAAAATTATGTTCTTTTCCCGAAACATCATTGCCACACAGTTCGGAAATTTTACTGGTAATTTTTTCTCCTTGAAGGTTTTGTCCTATTTGTTATTACTTAGAAAAGAATCAAAGTTGCTCAGCTTGAAAAGAAAACAATTATTTTTGTTTTACAATTTACTGAATTTAATTACTAAATTTACTGTAAAGATTTACTTTTTTAATAAAATATTCGCTTAATACTTTTATTTTTATGCATAGAAAAATATCACCTTGAGGAAAACTCATTCATAAAATTAAATTATTCACAGGTATGAGAAAGAAAGCAAAAAAATACATTTCATATTTGTTGAAGCCTAAAAACACATCATTAATACAGCATAATTTGGATATAGAAATCGGAAACTAAAGCTGTGAAATTAGATCTGGGCCAGGAGAAAAAATGTGTAGTAAAATTGCCGCACTTATAATAAAGACATTTTTGCAGAAAAAAATATAATTCTGAATGGCTATAAACTAAAATATACGGTATTTAAACCCTTCATTTTTTTAGTTTTACCGTTTTACCGTTCATATAGTAATGGATTTTCCGAAAATTACCACACATTTAGTAAAAATACAAAACTGAAAATTAAATTTAATAGAATAAAAGGGTTCTATATCAAGCTTTATGGTATCTACGCATATGACCAAATTTTAATAAATTTTCCTAATTTTAACAAATATTATTAGAAAATATTATACTGTCACTTTTTCCAAAGCCAATAATTCGAAAATAATTACAGTAAAATTACCTTCGGTGAAAATTACCGTGCTTTTTGGTGTTCCCACAAAGCCAGAAACACGCTAAATTTTACCATATTCTGGTAATTTCGATCACACTTTTTTTCTCAGTGCTTAAATATATTAAAGAAATTTTGAATGTTTTATTGAAATGTTCAATGTTTTTATTATTTTAAAATAAATTTTGACGTAACACTCAGTTTACCGTTAAGAAACTAGTATTATTGCGAAACAAGCCTGGGCGGGGCTCTCTATTTTAGAAAAAAAATTATAATAATTACTGAAATTATAATACTGTTTCAATTCCAAAAGATAACTTTTTTGTAAATACTAAAAAGCTTACCATACAGATATATCGATATAGACAAAGTTTACAGTGAAATATCTAAGAATTATATTCGGTTAAAGATTTAAGCATCCACACACAATGTATAATGAGAGACGAAACATTACCGATTTGAGCAGCATTTCTATCTTCTCCCCTTTTTCCTCAATTACTACAATATAAACTCACCCAATTCTGTGCTTAGTTTTAATGGTGCTTAGTTTTAATGATGCTTAGCTGTTATTGATTTATATATATGGGAGAAATAATGCTCGTTTGCCCATTTTATGAGTTTACTTACCTGCAAAACGTCTTTGCTTCCTTCTCATTTATCATTGTTATTTTATTTATTTAACTGAATCGAATTGTTATTCAATTTATTTAAATATTCTTCTTGGAAGTCAATATATTTTCAAAACAAGACAACAATATAGTTTTCTGAAAAATTTACAGTTTAAATAGGGGGGCACCACCCTGTGTCATCACTGCGGACAAACGCCTGTGCTTGTTTCTCATTTATCACTGTTATTTTATTTATTTAACTAAATCAAATTGTTATTCTATTTATTTAAATATTGTTAGAAGTAAATATTAATTTAAAGCAAAACAACAATGTAGTTTCATGAAAATTATACAATTTTACTAGGGCATTCCACCCTGTGTGATCACTGATTACAAATGCCTATGCTTCTTTCCTGTTTATCATAGTTATTTTATTTATTTAAGTAAATTGAAATGATATTCTATTTATTTATATATTCTTAGAAGTCAATATTGTTTTAAAACAAATCAACAATGTTGTTCCATGAAAATTCGACAATTTTACTGGGGGTTTACCCTCGGTTTGCTCTGATTACAAATGCCTGTGCTTGATTCGCATTTACGTTGCCATTTTATTTATTTAAATAAATTGAAATGCTATTCTATTTATTTAAATATTGTTAGAAATCAATATTTTTTTTAAACAAATCGAAGATAATTTTTTATTAAACATATAATCAACGTTTTTTCAAACTACTAATCATAAATATATGATTTGTTATTTGGATTCGAAAAATAATCAATGTACTTGAAAAGAAAGTTATTTTAATTTATGAATGCAGAATGTTCGATACAAGAAAAGGAACAAGGAAAAGGGATTTTGTTTGTTAATAATGTATAAAGATAACTTTATATTACATAAAAGTTCAAATCTCAAGTAATAAACTCTCTTAAGTTTTTTATATTTTTAAAAAAACCAATACATATTGTTAAGATTTATATCTGGCCACACATATTCTCCGATTTTCTAAATTGTTTAGTATTTTAATTCTTTTTTTTTTGTTGCTACTTTTGACGCCAAGTCTTTCACAAGCTTATAAAATGAAGATCTTGAGAAATACATCTCTACAACAATGGATAAATAGTCATTATCTAAAAGGTAAAAAAAGTGAGTAAATAATTGGAAAAAAAATAGTTTCATGCTAGTTATTAATTTTTTTTTAAATTTTCACGCTTTATTTGCAAGGCAAATAAGGCGAAAACAACTGAAAAGTGTGTATAATGAATATATATACAAAATGAGGTTTATATATTTCAACTGCAATAGATCTTGAAATGTTTACTTTTTTGGAAAAGTTTTTGTTCTCTCTTTTGCAACATTTTATTGGTTTGTGACAGAGTTAAAATGTACAAAAAAACTTAGCAACTCCCTTGTAACCGAAATGGTTATTCTATAAATTTATTGTTTTTAATAGAAATTATATTTATTTATTTCGTTCTAAAACTAAAAGCACCTAGCATGTCTTTTCTGCAAATATAATATGGTCAAACCAGCCAGTCCGCCTAAATATTAAAATTTACTTTAAGTATCAAATATTTGAGAAATTATTTAAAAAAATAGCAGTATGTACATGAGAATACTTACAAGAACGTTTTATTTCAAATAATTTTATTTTGTTTATTTTTTTTTACTATATCCTATTGATTTTTCTTATTATATCCTATTGATTTTTCTTATTATATCCTATTAATTTGTCTTATTATATCCAATTATTTTATTATATTTATTTATTATTCCTATTGTGTTTCCTGCCGTCAAAATCACGGAGTTTCATCCGATATTTCTCGTGCCCGTGATATTTCAGGGCTGGAGTGTTCAGAAGTAATGAACCAAATGACAATAACAGACTATTTTTATGCGTTTAGAGATAGTTTATTTTATACTATAATTATAATTTTCTTATTGCAGGCCAAAAATTTACCCCAAATTAATATAAAACACATGTATGGAACATACACTTAGTTTTATGCAATTTTCTTGTATAAAAAACAGGCAATTTTATGACGGTTTTCTTCAAAAGTATGCGGTCAGTAATGGTTTAAAATATGATTGTTACCTTTAATTAAATTTTATTATTATTCCATTTTACAGACTTGTAACTTGTGTAAATAATCAAACTAGTTAACTTGTATAAATAATCAACATTTTTATTAAGTCTGATATTTGACATTTTTATGAAAAGTTTCCTTTATTCCAGACCCAATCTTATTTTGTCAATATGTCTTAGGAGAAAACATAAAAATTATAACAAAATTAGAAAAACATGTTTGAAGAATTATGTTTGTGAATAGTTACCATTTTTAAATTCTGAAGCTCTATTTAATTTCACAATTGCAATAATGACATAATTTATCATTACTGCACAGTTGTAATAAGAAAATTTTGTCAGTATTTCTTAGGTTTTTGTGCACGAGAAAATATAAAAATGAGAAACAGATGTTTGAAGAATTATGTTTGTGAATAGTTACTATTTTTAAATTCTGAAGCTCTATTTAATTTCATAATTGCAACAATGACATAGTTTATCATTACTGCACAGTTGCAATAAGAAAATTTTTTCAATATTTCTTAGGTTTTTGTGTAACAGAAAATATAGAAATAGGAAAAACATGTTTGAAGAATTATGTTTGTGAATAGTTACCATTTTTAAATTCTGAAGCTCTATTTAATTTCATAATTGCAACAATGACATAGTTTCTGAATGTCATTTTATAAAAAAGCAGAATAAAATGCTTTCATATAATTTGATTTAGCTCAAAAGGAGTAGGGTGAATTGAAAAAAAACGAATCATTGTTTCACAAAGAAAAATGCATAAAGATTATTGTACATAATATTTCTCAGGCTTTTCTATACAAGAAAACATTAAAATGATAACAAAAAGAGAAAAACAAGTTTGAAAGTTTATGTTTGTGAATAGTTAACATTTTTACATTTTGAGGCCTCTATATAATTTCACAATTGCAATAATGACATAGTTTATGAATATCATTTCCTAAAAAAAGTTGACTAAAATATTTTTATATAATTTGTTTCAGCTCTAAGGAGTTGGGCAAATTGGAAAAGAAAAATCATTGTTTCACAAAGAGCCAACCGGTCTGTGTAGAGGGTCAGGAAACTGGCCTTGCTTCAGAAAGGTTCTGGGTTCGAATCCCAGGCAAGACATGGATGTTCCTTCATTATCTGTAATTACTGTGAGAGCAACGTTGGCCCACCTAATATGGTGTCCCTGAAAAAGTGACAAACAAATGCCTATATGGCGTAAGTCATTCCCCAGACGGGCATTGGGAGAAAAACGCATAAAAATTATTGGATACATAAAAATGAAGTGATGCGTAAAAAGTATTTAAAAAAGCATTAAATTAAAATACTGATAAGCAAGTAAATTACATATAAAGTATTGCTAGCTCGGTTTTTTACGTAAGCCACACCCACTCAGAACTCAATTAAAATTGTTGATGTATCAATAGAAAAATGCTTATTGCTTTTTTCGAATTAATCTTTGAAATTTCATATAAATATTTCAAAACGTTTTTCCAACTAATCAAAACTGTATTCTCAGCTTTTGGCCGCATTTTGGGTACCATACTACTAATAAAATATTGAATCGAAAATTTTTTATTACTCTTATTACTTTTCTTATATAAAATGTTACATACATGAAATGCTACATACTCATTGTCTTTAGAGTATATTTTTAATATCATTGTCAAAAATGAATAAAAAAAAGTTTATACTTCAGAGGTCACAAATTAATATTTCAAGGTGGGAAAAAATGATTTCAAAACTCGACTATCTTACTAGATAGGAGCGCTAAAAAACAGTTCCACGAAAGTAATCGCAATGAATGGTAAAAACATTTCT
Organism: Parasteatoda tepidariorum; assembly: GCF_043381705.1. NCBI lineage: Eukaryota > Metazoa > Arthropoda > Arachnida > Araneae > Theridiidae > Parasteatoda > Parasteatoda tepidariorum. The sequence continues at coordinate 51,845,435 of NC_092212.1, forward strand.
GGTAATAAAATCCAAAGTATGGGGAAAACATTCATTTATAAATTTTTCCGTTAATATGGTAATGTTATACCTTGTTCTGGTTTTCAGAATTATATTTGTTATTAGTACAAATACTAAACTGAAAAGATTTAGGTAATAGGTAATTCATTTACGCCACACTAGAGCTGCACGATGGGCTATTGGCGACGGTCTAGAAAACACCCCTGAGGATTATCCTCAGGCATACCATCGCAATTTTGATTTTCTGCAGAGGGGATAGCTCCCTCGTTTTAGTAGCTGGATAACTTGCGCGCGAAGTCGAGTACTTAACTGCAGAATAGTCTAGCGAGGACCGATAGTAGGCACCCTCGGTTCCTACGCAGGCTAAACAAAGTGGTCACCCCATCACTTACTGACGCTCGTCTTCGGTGTTCTACCTGGAACCGGGATGGTGTAACTGAGTAGATGGATTTTATTTCAAGTTCTAGGACGTCATTATAAAATTACAAAATTTTATCACATTTATCAAATTTTACTACAAATTATAAAAGCATACTTTACTGTTAACCCTACCAAAATTATTACCGAAATACATCGGTAAAAATTACTCAGATTTTTGCAGCGTTCCCATAAGGGCCAGAAGCGCGGTAAATTTTACCATATTCCATATTCTAGTCTGGTTCATACTTTTTTGTTCTTAGTAAGAGATTAAAAACGTAAAGACTTGTTTGATTTTCTGATGAAATAGTGAGGAGTTAAAAAACGATTATTTGAAATACCTTTAAGTTAGATTACACAATCAAACTGGTTTTAATATTTTCAACACCGTCTTCATCATAGTAAAATTTAGGAAAAACTGTTGCGTCAGTCAGCGAAGCAATTTAAAAAGGCAGAAAAAGAAAATTTCTTCAGTAACAATCCTTTTGATTAACCTCTTTTTAAATTCTGTTTAAACTATTACAAAAAAAATGACAACTGTTTACAAATCTCCTCATCGTTTCAAAACTGCTGATAAAAGCACCTGTGCTAAAATCATCAGTTGACACACATGCTTTTATTTTTTATAAACAAACAGACTGGCATATATCATAAAGAAAGAAAGGAACGAAATAGTCTTTTCATATCTCGGTTTTTCTTAAAGAAATTCAATAGAAGATTAAACAGAACATCTAAATGATACTGCCCTATAAAAGAATTATAAAATTTTCTCCCATACCATTTTTTTCCCGTTGTTTCGAAATCCAAGGCAGAAAGAACAGACACGTTTAAGTCATCCACCAGATGAATTGACACCCATGTGACAACATAACTTATTTTCAGTGAAAAGTTTGGAGAAAAATGAAAATCGCATATAATTGCTTAGGTCATTGAGAAAAGCCTAACCCAGAAAACCGAAGTTAAATAATTCATAGGAAAGTGCGTCAAAACTAATTTTTAATTAAATTGCTTGCTCATCTTATAAAATCTTTATCAAATCTTACTGTACGAAAAAAGCATGGTCAAAACTATCGAAATATGTTAACATTCAATAACCGTCAAAATAACCGTGAAGGTCGTACACTATTGTTAAGTACTAGGATATATTAAACTTATAATTCGCGATCGCAACGAACTATAGGGGGCGTTGTTGTATGAGACTAATACCAGCGAATTCCATATGAACAGTCATTCAGTTACTCTGGAGACGTCTTTAATGTAGCGTGTAACATCTTAACGTTCCTTCTTTATCATAGCTTATTAAAGTTAAAAAAGAAAAATGTTTGATATCCTTTCTTATGCAACCGAAAACAAGATGGCATCGCTTTTTTAAAAGAAGGAACATCCAAAACACATCTGAAAAATATTTGTAAATAAACAGAAAAAGTATGTATCTTCTTATTAGAATTAAACCTAATGCCTGAGAAATAGTTTTACTAAATTTAATGATATAACCTGAGAGGCCTATTTAAACTTTGCATTCCATAGTTTTAAGAATCATATTACTTCAAACATTAAAATAAGCAAAAAGTATACATAAGCTTCATAATTTTATTTAATTTAATTTTGTTAAAAAAGTTCCTTGACAAACATTTTTATCAAAAAATTTTAAGTTTTAATAAAAATCATTATTTAGAAACTAAAAAACGTAAAATAAAGAATGCTTACGATACAAAGCAAAAAAGAAAAAACCAATTCTAAAATTTCCTTACATTAAAATAAACAACTTTCATGTTTTTTTCTTTTTTGATTCATAATCGGACGCAGAAAACCATTCNATTACAATTGTGTATGTTCTGAATTCATATTTATTCACTGGAATGACGAAAGCAATGTTGACTTCACTTTAATTCGTAATGAATTGAAGACAGAAGAAATGCATTTTACCTTAATACACACATCTGTAACAGTATCCGAAATCGGAAGTCATCAGTTGCAAGTTTGTTGATAATAGAAATTAAAAATTATTGAGGAATTTTTCTTCAAATGTTTGGCGTGTTCTGTTCCTGAAAGATTTACTAATATTCTGGAGATTTTTTTCAAGTTCTTCGGCCTTTTCCTTAGGGAAATTTTTTTTCTTATTTGCTGCTAAAAAATGGCGTCTGATTCTGTCAATGATTTCGATGGAACTAAATGAAAACGTGATAAATTAATGTCTGATAATTACAGGCTCCCGCTAGACGGCGTACTCGAGCGTTGCGATCGCGAATAAGTAAAACAAAATTCAAAAAATCAAGTCTAAAAATATTCTAGAACAAAATATTTATATTTGTTTGTACTATTACTATTTCGACTCATAACATGACAAACTTGAAATAAAATCACAACAAAACATAACAATTTAATAAATATACATCTATCTATACATTCAAAATAACTTACAATTGAAATTATGGTAACAACTTCAACTTTCTCCAAATAATTTTAAGTAATTATTCAAGTAATGTAAACATCGTAAAATGATCTTAATACCTTCCGTAAATAGTCCAACTTTAAATTGTCATACCAAAGTTTGTACCTGTTGTTACTATTCATAAGTACATGCACAATTGGCAAGTTTGAGAACTATATCATAAGATTATAAGTTCTAGATTCTCTTGAATTAACAAAACAGCATCTTATTCGAAAATGTTTACCGATTTTCCCTATAAAATCTAGATATAAAATAATTTCTGAGTGCAATAAAGAATGCTGAAAATTGACATAGTAGCAGACGATTATTCTCAACAAAAAACATAATTTAAATTGCTGTTGAAGATTGACGAGTCATATTTAGAAAGGTTAGCAAAAGCGCAAAATTAAAAAATGACATATTGCATTGGTGATTCGCTTTTTCTCTTCTTTTTTTTTTGAAAGAATTAGTGGAACATTTTTTTCTTCCTTTTAGTTGAAGTTTTTTCTTGTGTTTTTCTCACAAGATGAGATTTTTTTGTTAAATTAAGCAATAAAATTTTATTTGTTTTTTGTTTCGTAATATTTTTTCTGTGACACATTTATGTTATTTATTTAGTAGTCAAGATAAAAGGTTCTTTTATTTTGTTAGCTGCAACATAAAACATAATATTGTATACACTTGACTGTAAATGACAAAAAAATATTGGATTCCTGACGATATGTTAAGTAAATTTGTGGCATAAACTTTGTTTTCTTTACAACAACTTGTCAAGCAACTGCATCAGATGGTCAAATGATCTTTTTGTCATCTACTGATAGCTTTCAGTCCCCTAAAATGTGATTTTTTTTGTCTTCAAACAATTTAATGCCAAAGACATTTTTGACTAAAAAAAGCTTTGTTATGCTGTCATAGAGGATACGTGGAAATTTCTACACTTTCTTCCGTACGCTTCCATTTTCTGGGGGGAAATGGGGGTGATATGAAAAGGAGAATTAAATTTCTTTTAGTCAGGCAAGTGAGGCAAATTTTACGACATACTCTTTCACTCTAATTTGAAGAAGACCAATCATTAATATAGTTTGGAAATTACAAGCATTTTATAACAAAAAATACAATTTGGTATCTGCACTTATTTACGCATCTTATATTCAGCTACAAACAATTGAGATATTATTTCCTATGTGTTTTTTTTTCCTTTATCGGAATGCGAAAAAATAAAAAATAAAAATTCTATTATTTTTTTCAATAAAAAGTACTATTTTTGAATTGCACTTATTGTGAAGAAAACCCTAAACTTCTAAACGATTAAACCGTTCTCAGAATTAGTTTCTTTCAAGTTAGCGTCACAAATTACAACGAAAAATGTGCAGATAGTTCTTGTTGCACTTATTGTGAAGAAAACCCTAAACTTCTAAACGATTATACTGTTGTCAGAAGTGGTTTCTCTCAAGTTAGCGTCACAAATTACGACGAAAAATGTGCAGATAGCTCTTGTTGCACTTATTGTGAAGAAAACCCTAAACTTCTAAGCGATTATACTGTTCTCAGAAGTGGTCTCTTTCAAGTTAGCGTTACAAATTACAACAAAAAATGTGCAGATAGCTCTTGTTGCACTCATTGTGAAGAAAACCCTAAACTTCTAAACGGTTATACTGTTCTCAGAAGTGGTCTCTTTCAAGTTAGCGTCACCAATTACAACGAAAAATGTGCAGATAGTTCTTGTTGCTCTTATTGTGAAGAAAACTCGAAACTTCTAAACGATTATACTGTTCTCAAAATTGATCTCTTTCAAGTTAGCGTCACAAATTGCAACGAAAAATGTGCAGATAGCTCTTGTTGCACTTATTGTGAAGAAAACCCTAAGCTTCTAAATGATTAAACCGTTCTCAGAAATGGTCTCTTTCAGGTTAGCGTCAGAAATTACAATGAAAAATGTACAGATAGTTTTTAAATAGAAATGCGAACCCCCGTCCGAAAATTGGTACATTTTACACATTAAAACTATTTCCGCTTTTGAATTCATTGTTCTATTGCTTTGGATGTAATCTTATTCGATTCAGCGAGAAAACATTCATCGAAGCAATGTCTCACTCAAACAATGCCTCACTAGTCCGATCCTCTGGAGATTTACCTCAATCAATTTTGCAGGAAAAAATAAGTCTGAAAATATGCCTGTCTAAAATAAACTTTATTCACTCTCTCAATTTACTTTCATTTCCTTCAAAAAAAAAAGGAAGCGTACAGGGGTATTAAGGTATAATTTGTTGTATCATAAAACAATTTTATGTTAAAAAATATCTTGAATGCTAATTTTTCCGAGAAACACCTCTTTGGTAATAATTACGTTATATATTTGATATAAATAAAAGATAGTGCTCACAGATGGAAAACGTAATATGTTAAATATAGAAGTATAGCTACATTTGGCGAATTCAGGAATCGTCATAAGACAGTGTTTCCCAAACTTATGACTTTTGTGTACCCTTTCTACATTTTTCGTAATGCTGTGTACCACTAACAAAAAAATGACTGTATTTTTTTTAAAAATATGTTTCTTTTTGGTACAAAGTTCTGTAGATAACAACCAGCGATCCATATTCTATGTTAGGAATAAAAATTATATTTTGTAAAAATAATCAAAACAAGTAGAATTTATTACAAACCTTTGCTATAAAAAAATTGCACAAAATTTAAAAATCACAACTGGCTGTTGACATCACTAATTATTAACTGTCAACTCTGCAAAAAATAGCCTATAGAAAAATACATAATCGTAAATTTTCATGGCTAGCTTTGTTTTTAAATAAAAGTTTTTGAAATTTTCGCTTGTTGCAAGATATTTTGCACAAGAACGTGTACCTCCGCTAAACTGTTCCCGTACCCCTGGGGGTACGCGTACCACACTTTGGGAAACACTGTCATAAGATAATAAAGGAGCCAAGGCTAAAGAGTGAAGCCCTGATGAGAATACAGATTAAAATCTCTGTAGCCCTGATGAGGAGAAGATTCAAGATGTATTGATTTTAACTAAGTAGCATCTTACCTGAAAATTCCCTCTAATTTTTTTCTCTCCAAGTTTTGAAAAATAAAACAAACTCTTAGTAGCTTTTTTACAAAATATAATAATGAATCTAATAAATATGAACTTGAATCTAATGAAACAACCACATAAAACATGGTTCTGGGAAGCCTGTTAAATTTAGGTATGGCATGAACTTTTCCATCCTCCAAACAACTTATCTAACTCAAGTGCGGCTGATATTGTCAAATGATCCTTTTGCCTTCCACTGATAGCTTGGATTGAAATCGGGACACCAAAGCTCATACCCGCAGGTATTGCGGTCGATGGAAAACCTAATATGCTGAATATAGAAGTATAGCCACAATTGGCGAATTTGGGAATCGTCATAAGGTAATGGGGAGCAGGTTCAGGGTAAGTTGGAATTAACAAAATGGCATCTTCGTTGAAAATTGTCGAAAATTTCTCCTCCAAAGTTTTATATTTTTTAAGACATTCGTAGTAAAAATCATCCTTATCGCATTTCTCGATGAGGCCATAGTAAATGGCAGGCAATGTGTGGTCCGATTTTCTGAAGAGGCTTTTAATGAGTTCCAACCACATATTCACTTGACCATTTCCGTTGGCGAGAATCACCGGAAAGGGAGGGCAGCCAGCTTCCAAAAGCTTACATTGCCATAAAGTCATAGAATCGCCTAACTCTTCAATATTTAATGAGACAGCTGTAATTCCATATTTATCTTCAAAATACTTTGCTGCCTAAAAAACAAACACTTTATTAACAAAATACAAACTTTAAATAAAATTATAAATTGTGTTTTTATCGAATATGTTTTTTTTTTGAAAATTATATTTGTCTTGAAAGTAAGTGTTTGGCAGATAAAAGCATCAGGTATCCAAAGGGGAAATTCTGAACTTTTATTCGAAAATGCTATACAATTCAATGGAAAAAGCGTACTCAGGCTTTTCAGAACTTGACAACAGCTCATTTTCTTTAATCGACTATTTAATATCCACAGTTTAAAGAAATGCTATCTTGCTTATTAAACTTTTGCAGTCTGAGAATTTTAAAAAGCTATTTAAACTAATGAAGGCACTAATTTATTTGAAATGCATGATGCAATAATATATAAATCATAAATTAATAAAAAATAATAGAATACAAAAATATTAAACTTATGTGGCGACTTTTGATGAAGCTTAAGGATGTTAAGATCTCGTAATAAAACGTTATAATGATGCACTGGGTGTCTGAAATTAGACTGATAGTTTATAAAAATGTATAACAAAAACACGAAAATAGGGTTAAAAAATGCTTGTGGCAGGGAATAAGTTTTTCCTCCCTGAATTACTGTTTTATTTCACAAATTTACTAAAAATAGTGCTACAAATGTGTAAAAAAAAACATGAATGGAAAACAAATGAAAATCAAATATATCAAACTACCTTATTACAATTTGTCAAAATATTTCTGACAGTAAAAGAAAACTACATCTGAAAGAAAACTGAAGAAAGAAAGTAATCTGAAAGAAAACTACAGTATAATTTTTCAAAAATTAAGCTGTTCAAATCTGAGATGGAAATGCGAGTACAGTGCGCGAAAAAGAGAAAAAGCACGGACGAATCTGGTTAACTTTAGATCTAATGATCGGATCTTTACGTTCTAGAACTCAATCTTAATGGTTCGAGGGGGTGACCTCAAATAGGCTAAGTAATTAGTGCAGACGATATTTTAACTTACGAAATTAGACACAAAGACCTACTTTCTCTGAATAAGCATACCTTTTTTTTCCAACGGATTCAGACCCCCAAAATATAGGGGGGTAGAACCTTGGAAATATGGTCCCCATAGTTTGGTCAGAAGAGCGATTCAAAGTTTGGACCCCTTAATGCTAATGTTATTTTTGTGTATTTACCATATCTCGAGAACTTTTCAAGCTAATTAAAAAATTTTAACAAACAGTTATAAAACTCGCGAAAAATAAATTTTAGTAAATATTTATTAATTTTCATTATTTTATTAATGACAAACGAAAAAAATTTGAACTGCAAGGTATACAGTTTTTTATATCATTTTAAATTGTGTACTTTTGCGTGACAAAATTCAAAATTTGATCAAAATCAGTTGAATAGTTTTTGAAAAATCGATTTTTAAACATATGTTTCTGTTAAAATTCAATTTTTTAAGAACTATCCAACCTTTTTCGCTCAAATTTTGTATTTTGCCTTGTACAATTACATACTTTAAAAGGATGTAAAGAATTGTGTACCTTACAATTCAAAAATCTTTCCGACTATTATTAAAATAAAATAGTACAAAAATAATAAACTTCTTAAAAGTAAATTTACTGAAATTTACTCCTTGCACGGAATTATCTTTGGCTATTCGAATTTTATAATTGTCTGCAAAAATTTTTTACATCCATTAAAATGTTTACGAGATATGGTGAAATACGCGAAAAATCAAACTAACATTATGTGGTCCAAACTTTGGATAGCTCTTCCGATCAAACTATGGGTTTCATATTTCCCAGGTTGCAGCTACCCCTTATTTTTGGGGGGTTTGACATCCGGTATGTTTATTCAGAGAAAGTATGTGGTGTCTGATTTTGTAACTTAAATATTGTCTGCACTAATTAATTAGCATATTTGAGGTCATCCCCCTCCAATTATTAAGATTGAATCCTAGAACGTGAAGATCCGATCATTAGATCACCTCAAACTTCCAAGTGCAAAACTTTTTTGCGCCGAACCGCTAAAATATCATTCTTTTTCTCTCTAAAATTTGATTAGCAATTTTTCCTCAATAAAATGCTGCATTACTACTTTAATGACATATACAAAGTAACACATGCATGTGTTATTAAAGCAGTATATTTGACTTCATATAAAGTTAAATGTGTATTGGTTTTACAATACAAAACTAAATGTTAAATCTAAATTGTACTTGATATTACAAAATGTTTTCTTATGTATATAAGTTTTTATATATTCTCTGGAAAATACCAACGTTTCCCTTAGAAGTTTTCAATGCTTACTGAAGAGCAGTAATAGAGTCCAAATTGTAAACCTATAGTATAAACTATTTCAAAATTTCAAAACAATCAAATTCTTACTTTTTTAACGGCTTTTCTCACAGCAGGTACAGGATTTAAAAGAAAATCAGGAAATCCTTCCATAAAATACACTTTCACTTTACGGAAGTCCACCTTAAACAGGGAAAAAATAAAACTAATTATTTATAAAATACAGTACTGTCGTGCATCTGGAAAAAACAATATAAGTGCTTTACGAAACATTTGCACTGGCCATGTTTTTTTCATTTGCATGACAGGGTAGTCATAAATTAAACTCATGTATCAGATCAGTATTAACACTCTCACTACAAATATTGGGCAATTTTGTAAATCAAAATAGTAGATCTTTTGACGAGCAAATAAACTTTGTCCAAAATTTCCACAAGTGTTATAGGAATTGTAGCCATCATACTGTAAATATTGGGCGTTTTTGTAAGTCAAAATAGTAAATCTTTTGAGGAACAGATGGACTTTGTCTAAAATTTCAACAAGACTCACAGCAATTGTAGCTATTATACTATAAATATTGTACGATTTTGTTATTCAAAATAGTACGTCTTTTGACGAGCAAATAAACTTTGTCCAAAATTTCAACAAGAGTCATAGGAATTGTAGCCATCATACTATAAATATTGGGCGTTTTTGTAAGTCAAAATAGTAGATCTTTTGAGGAACAGATAGACTTTGTCTAAAATTTCAACAAGACTCATAGCAATTGTAGCCATTATACTATAAATATTGTACGATTTTGTTATTCAAAATAGTTAGTCTTTTGACGAACAGATAAATTTTGTGCAAAATTTCTGGAGTTTTAAAAATTTAATTTGTTGAAANAAAATTTTCCACGTTAACTGTGGTTATATGTTGTAATTCCAAGAAAAATCTTGTTTTTTGACATTGGTGTGGCCTATGGATTCCTAACGAGCATCAAGCATTCTCAAAATTAATTGTTCATTCACTGGATAATTTAGTGTTTATTCACTGGTAAGAACTGTTCCTTCACTTGGTTATCTTACTACTTATTATTTGAGCCACCAAAAGCTTAAAACAATATTATGTAAGTTTTACATAATTTGCATTTAATATCAAATATGTCAACACCGTCATTTAGCTAAAATTACAAATTTTGAAATTTTTATGATTTTTTTAAAGGCAAGCTAAGCTTAAGTGTTCCTTCACTGGTTAGTTTACCCTACTACACAGTCCAGTCACATTAATGTGACCACCTGTCAAAAGCCAGAATAACCACCTTTGGCAGAGCAGACCGCTACGAGACGCGCAGGAAGAGAGTCAATTAGGTTTCTGAAAGTGTTCACTGGGGTGTTGAGCCATGCCAACTCCAGTGCCGTGGCCAGCTGCGCTAGATTACGCGGTTGAGGATCCATGGCGCAAACAACCCGATCGAGGTGGTCCCACAGATTCTCGATTGGGATTAAATCCCAATCTGAGTTTGCTGGCCAGGGGAGTACGATAAATTCATTCTGGTGCTCTTTGAACCACGCACATGCACTGCGAGCTGTATGACACCTTGCATTGTCCTGGTGGTAGAAGCCATCATTCTGAGGAAAAATCATTTGCATGTAGGGTTGGACATGGTCCGCAAGGACAGATACGTTCTTGTACTGATCCATCGTGCCTTCTACAATGATGAGTGCACCCAGTGAATGCCAGGAGAACATTCCCCAAACCCTAACGCTCCCTCTTCCAGCCTGCAGCCTTCAGGCAATTGTTGCAGAATGTTTGCTTTCAGACGGTTCACGCCGTATAAGCCAACCGCTATCTGTCCCACGGAGCATAAAATGTGATTCATCGGAAAAAGCCACCTGATGCCACTCTGTGGATGTCGAGTTGCGGTACTGGCGTGCAAATTCCAGCCTTCGTCACCGATGAACAGCAGTCAGCATAGGTGTATTAACCAGGCGTCTGATGCGGAGGCCCATGCGCAGCAACGATTGCTGAACAGTTGTTGAGGATACACTCTTGGTAGCCCCTTGGTTCATCTGGACGGTCAGTTGCTCAACAGTTGCACGTCTATTTGTCTGAACGCATCTCCGTAGCCTTCGTTCGCCTCTGCCAGCTTTGGCCCGTGGTGCACCACATGTGCCACGCCGCTTGTTTTGTATGGTGCCATTTTGCCATGTGCGGTATACTTTTGTCACGGCGAAGCGCGAACAGTTCACAAAATCAGTCGTTTTCGAACTGCTTCCACCCCTGGCCCGAAAGCCAATAATCATGCCCATTTGAACGTCGGATAAATCGCTACATTTCTGCATTGCGCCAACGACTGAAATGCTTTTCGATGCCCTAGGACATCCAATATATGCACTGCACTGTAATGTCCTGCCACCTGCACTCTGTGATTGGTTATTTTACGTTGACGTTGAAAGTAGGTGGTGGTCACATTAATGTGACTGGACTGTGTATATATATATATATATATATACAGTGGTGGCCAAAAGTGTGGACATTTTTTGAAAGTTGTATGTTTTTCAACTTTGTGTGCTTGTAGAATATATTCATTTTCACTTAAATACAAACGTTTATATATCAAATGAAAGTAATTTAACGTTAAATTTAATAATAAAAAAAAAAATTAAAATATCTGTATTGCAAAAAAAAGTTATGCTCATTTTAGGAGAACAAACAAACACAAATCGTTCTGAATAAGGACGTGTTTTGTAATAAAAGCGTGATAGAAAGTCACAAACACTGTTCTTAGGGCCAATCAAATGTCTGTAACTATAGTTTAGGTTATTTGGATGGTAAAAGAGTTATTGTTGTGGAAATATTTTGCGGAATGATGCATACTAGTACAATTAAATAGAGTATTGCTGTTTTTGAATATTTACAGTCCTTTTTTTAATTAAACTAATTTTAAACAATGTCATCAACAAGTAGAACTAATTGGAAATCTACAAAAAGAAGCCGAATTTTCATATTGAGAGAAAATTGCCTCTCTTATGCTGAAATTGCAAGACAAGTTGGTGATTCTGTGACTTGTTCTGGTGTACGAAAGTTCTGTTTGCGTTCTGAAAAAACGAAATCAGTGGAAAATAAAGCCAAATCAGGCCGAAAAAATGCACAAGTGCTACTGCCGGTGGAAAAATTAAATAGCTATGTCTTCAAGATAGAAAAATTTCCCCCAAAATTAATACTTTAACAGAAATTAAAATTAATTCTTCACCTAATTTCCTGGTTTTTAAGAATATTAATATGAATAAAAGTGCTTATGGATTTGCAATAATAAGTTAACAAATGTTTTTTTTTCCTGCTGCATGGTATTTTTTAACGGATCCTCATGTCGCAACTAGCTACTATTTTTTTGCACTTTGATGTATTCCTAACCAGGGTTTTAGCAATTCTCTGATGTCAATAATAAGTGCCCACACTTCTCTGCTATGTGTTCTGGAANTGGTTTTTAAGAATATTATAATGAATAAAAGTGCTTATGGATTTGCAATAATAAGTTAACTTCTAGAACAAATGTTTTTGTTTTCTGCTGCATGGTATTTTTTAACGGATCCTCATGTCGCAACTAGCTACTATTTTTGTGCACTTTGATGTATTCCTAACCAGGGTTTTAGCAATTCTCTGATGTCAATAATAAGTGCCCACACTTCTCTGCTATGTGTTCTGGAATATTGAGATAACACATTTAAGTTGCTAATACAAAGCAACTCTAATTAAACAAATGCTACTAGAAATGTAAAACTAATTGTTCTTAAACGCTAAGCAGTCACTTTTGTTAAAAAAAAAATGAGCTAAGGTATGTCATTTCACTTATAATGCAGTACACAGGTTTGTGTTCTGCCTGACTAAAATTTCCAATCGAAAATCACTGACGATATCCAAAGTGAACCAATATTATTTTCGGAAGTGAATATAATTCTAGTTTGTTACGAATGCACGTGATTTTGACGTTCGCTTTTTCTACTATATGTGTTTAAATTACACTCTTTAAAATTGTGTATGAGAACTGGATTTGGAGTTAACTTGAAATAAAAGGTTACTTCTCACAATTTTTTTGATTGTTTAACTACATATTTAGAGAGATATTACCTCTCAGTTTTTTTTTCTACTGTTCAACTAACATATTATTATGATTTGATATGAATATTATGATTGAATATCTAATGTTAATATACCTCTTTATTCAGATGAATCATTTTGTCATCTTTGGCTAAAATTTTCATCAAAAGAGGAAGATCTTCAACGTATCGGCACATAGGCCCTGTACTGACAAATGCATCAACGCTTTCATTTTCCTGGTCATCACTTGGGAAAAAACCAAAATTGGACACTAAACCTAATAAATAAAATGTCTTTTTTAAAATAAATAAAAAAAAAATTAATGACATTTTTTTTAAAGTTCAAGAGTACACTGTCAACAAGTCCTGATAGAATTACCCTAAAAAGAATCGGTATCCCTCTCTCTTAAAATCCATTTCGGTATCCTCGGTATTCAATCGGTACCCTCGCTTCTTAAAATCCATTTTTATCCTAAAATTTTATTCCGTATGCTTTATAGTAATAATTATTTAACTTCAGTGTATGAGAGATTATACTATTAACATTACTGTAAAAATTACGGTATACCAGATTTCTTTGTTCCGTAAAATTTTGTCGTTACATTTACTGTAACTTGATCCGGAATTTTTAGAGGGTAGATTAAACTTCAATAATTAACACCTGCACTTATTATTTGAACGTTATACTTTACTTGTTAAGCAATTAATAATAATAGTTTTCAAATTATAAGTAAAATTTCTTGACATTTATTAATTGATACATTTTTAAGAGTGTGAAATTCGAAAATTTTAAATATACCGTAAACTTCTTCAGTGGTATATTTTAGCTGTTTTTCAAAAAATTGTTTTGCTGATGTTTTGGGATTCTATATAAATTTTTGAACAGTTCAAAAGAGCCGGGATAGCCTGGTAGGATAGAGCGGGATAGGGCCGGCCAAAGACTTCCCGTGTAGTAAATGGTGACTGGTGCACGTTGCATCTGTCGAGTCACAAAGATCTCCATCTTCCCATAACAAATTATATTTTTGAGGGTACTAAATTGGAGATTGACAGTTTTCTGTTTCAGGTCAAAATTATGCTCAGTGGAAGAATGCATGGATGTATGAATGGGTCCGCTCTTTAAACGGGTGTGACGTATAGGTGTGGCAGAAGTCGAATTTTGGGATATAGATGGCGCCAATGGAAAACAAGAACAATCACACCCCTTGCCTTAATGGCTTTTCGAGAAGAACAAAAGTTCAAAAAATGAATAATTTTCATAATGCCTCAATACTTAATTTTAAAATATGACTTATATTAGTTTGAAACTAATCAGCTAATGAATAAAGATGTTCGTACTTAAATCTGGATAAAGTTTTATCATTATTATTGTTAAACGTTTCATGCACATTAGATATTTTAAACTTGAGGAGTTGCATGCGTTCAAATAATTAACCGTTTTAAATTTAAGGGCGTCCAGAAAAATAAAAGAGTACCACTTAAGAAAATAATTAGTTAAAAATTTTAAATTACATTTTTCAAGCGAAATATCATTCATTAAAAATAGTTCAATTTCATAGAAAACTGTCAACGTGGTGTACGTTTTATTTGATAAACTATCATAAAAGAATTCAGATGACCAAATTTCTAGACATACATAATTATTATCCTTATTATTATTATTTTAAAAAATAAAATAGATAAAATGCGTTTTCAAGTGAACTTAAATATAAGTTTCAAGTTTTGAAGTGAACTTAAAATGTAAGTTTTATTTCAAATAGAATAAGAGCTATGAAGTAAACAACACAAGACCTCAACATTATTTTGTGATCACAGATATTAATATTAATTTTTCATATCAGAACTAAGATTGTATTTTTGTAAATATTAAATTTTACACAGTCTATGAAGACTTGGACATTACAAAACATCAGTTCCTTAAAGTTTTAAAGTCCTAATTTGTGGTTCGAGTCTAAATGTGAAATTTTATTTAAATAGTACATATATAACACCATACATATTTTAAAATTANTAAATTTATAAAATTATATACATATTATGAAATAATATATTACATATTATAAAACCACATTTTATTGTTAATTTTACGAAAATCAAAGTACTTCGTTAAAAATAAACCAAGACTTTTGGTGCTTCCATAGAGCTAGAAACAAGGTTAGTTTTATCAAATTCTGGTTGTAATTCTGGTTGCAATTCTGGTTGTTTTGACCAGATTTTTTTCTCATTGTGAACAGTTACGCCCCTTGACCTCTATTTCTCGTTACCCTCATAGAATGAATTGTCTCGTACTAGCTCTGCTCCCTAATCAGTTATTAAAATATGCTAGTCTAGTGTTCTTAAATAATATACTTAAGCCAAAAATATTTCGAATTTGGCAACACTCGTATCGCAGACTTTCACGCACTTAGTTATAATTCACTGTTGAAGTAATCGGTAACATAATTTTATCAAACAGCTATATAATCGGGGTGCAAAACATTATGTAACTTTAGTCTCCATATGCAAAGAGTGTTAATTTATAACTTAAAAAAATAAACATTTATTTGCACAAATAAATTAAGGATAATACTAAACTGAAATGTATTATTTTTTTAAAAATTTCGGTGCTCATAAAATTTTAAGTTTCAGATACATATGTATACCTGAATTAATAGAAGGTGAATAAAATAAAACAGACTTTAAAAATTTATATACATGTTTAAGTTTTTAAAATTCATACATGGTGATAAAGGAATGCATTTACAGTGCAAAAATTTTTGAAGATAACACCATGACTAACTTTTATTTTAATAATCGTATTTTCATCAACTAAACGTGGAAACCCTCGTGGAAAACCATATTTTTGGTTAAGGTAACATAAATACTGTGTTTAAATCATTCATTTGGCAATTTTTCCGTTCATTTGGTAACGATTTACCAGAAATTCTGGTTTTTAAAAGTATAGCTCTTTTTATTCCACATTTAGTAAAAAATAGAAAACTGAAAAGTAATTTTAACCGAATGAATAGTTTTCATGGCATGCTTTAAGAAAAATTAAGATAGATGATAAAATTACCAGATTTCTTCTATTATTATAACGAAATGTTTTATTGTAAATTTTTCAAAAAGTCATTACCAAAGCACATCAAAGAAATTTGCTGAGATTTTTGGTGTTTTTATAGAGCCAGAAAGACGGTAAATTTGACCATATTCTTTCAGTGTCGACAATACTTTTTTCACCCAGTGAAGAATCAATAATAATGATTAATAATCATTACAAGAGGTAACCTCAAATATAAGAATTAATCAGAGTTACTATTAATTGCAAGTTAAGTTACAGAATCACAAAAAAAATTTTCGAATAAACATGACTTTTTTTAATGGGTTTCGGATTTGTAGCTATCAAAATATAACGAATAGCTGCAATTTGGAAAATATATATATATATTTTTTAATGGCGGGCACTTGGAGCTATTGTCCATTGGCCACAGAAAGCGCCAGAACTGCTACTTCTCTTTTCGTTACCCAGTGGGCACCTGTGGCGAAGCCACGGCGGTGGAACAACGTCGCCCACGTCACACTACCACAACCCGTTTATAGGGCGGACATAGAACACAGATAGAGGGAAAGAAACATCCATGCCTTGCCCGGGATTCGAACCCAGAACCTTTCTGATGCAAGGACAGTTCCCTGCCCCCTACACAGACTGGTCGGCATTTGGAAAATATGGTTCCACTAATTTACGGATGAAAGCTGAGGCCTCACAATGTTAATTTCACTTTTTACGTATTTTACTATATCTCAGAAAATTTTTAAGTAAAGCAATAATCTTTTAGCATACAATAATGAGATCGGTTTATTCAAATGTAATTGAGTTAAAAAAATACTTTGTAATAATTAGTCATTTATTTTTTTATATTTTATTGCATATTGGTAATTATATTATATTTTATTGTATAGGTTTTCACTAACACTTTTTGATAAAGCCAGCATAGGTTATATCACATCGCATATATTGGCTGTTAATCTTTAAGAGATGCTATTTTTTCTTTATTTACTCAAATGATAGGTGGGAAAAACATTAATGTTTTTTTTAATAATTTTGGTAGGTATGTTGCGGTAGTAGAAACTTAAGAAGGAAAATATACCTACAGACAATAATTTTTGATAAATAAATATAAAGTGAAATTCATAATGTTTTACTTTCCTTTTTTCAAAAAGGATATTCCAAATGTTTCTGTTTCGTTACAGAAAAAGCCTCAATAAATGAGGAAAAAATTCCCACGAATAGATGAACAAATAAGACATTCCCACATAGATTTATTTGCAGAATTAGAATATAATGAATGTAGCATAGTTAAAGTTTTAAATTTGATTCTTTTGATTAAACATTTAAATGCAATACTAAAAAAGAAAATTCTGACAAAAAATTTTAAATGTGCCATGCGCTCTATAATTTTTTCAATATTTAATGTTTAATAATAATCAACACAACAGGAAAGCGTTTTTTCTTTTAAAGAGTGTTAAAATCATACTAATCCGCTACTACACTGTGAAAAATTACGGATCAAATTTCGAGTACAAAGTATCAGTACTTTTCGTGCATCATTCGTAACATACATTTTACCATTAAATCAATTTTTACCATAAAATAATATTCCGTATATTTTTCAGAAGTAATTGTTTAATTAGAGGGGTTCAGTGATTTTGCTATAATTATTACTGAATATCAGATTTTGGTTATGTAGCAGGTTCCGATAAAAATGGATTTGATGGTAGAAATTACCGATACCCTGAGAGCCGGAACTTTTTACCTTAATTTGGTCCAGAATTTTTCATAGTGTTTAAGCATTGGTAATTATGTATTTTTAATCATTACTAATTATAGTAAAAAGCTGTTAAGGATATACAGAGATTTTAAGATATATAACAGGCAAATAATTTAATACAAGTTTATTAATTTAAAATTTATTTTCATAAATAAATCATAAATTATACCTGTGGATGGTTTATGTCCGTATATACCACAAAATGCAGCTGGTAGACGAATACTTCCTGCTATATCATTTCCTATTCCAATAACGGCACCACAAGCTGTTAGTATAGCACCTTCCCCTCCTAAAAAGCATACTTATTAATGAAGTGCAAGCTTTTTGTATTAATTTACAAAATTTTCTCTACAGCTTTTTGCAATGGAATACTAGTTTTTATCGTCAAAGCTTCTACAGTTTTTATAATCGGAGTCGATATAATTTGAATCATGTTTAAAAAGAATCAAAATTTTGTTATAGAAAATATTTAACATACAAATTATGTGAAACTATATAGATTTTTTTTTCTTCAAAATATTGCGCAGTGCGCAAAAAAAAAAAAAAGAAAAGAAAACGAACCACCCAGAACTTTTAATTTAATAATCGAATTTTCACGTTCTAGGATTCACTCTTAATGGCTCGAGAGGAGGACCTCAAATATGCTCATTAATTAATACAGAATATATTTTAATTTTACGAAAACAGACGCGGAAACGTAATTTATCTTTAAATAAAGATACATTTTTTGACAAACTTGAATTTTTGTGTGTCTGAGCATAGGATTAGCTGCAATCTTAAAAATATGGTAATAAATATTTCGTTAAAAAATAATAGAAAATATGGTAAAAAATAGTTCGATCAGGAAAGCAGTCCAAAGTTTGTACCTTTTTATGTTAACTTTACTTTTTGCGCATTTCGGCTTAGCTCGCAAACTTTTTCAAACGAATTTAAATATTTTTGCACACAAGTATAAAATTCGTTTATCCTAAGATAATTTAATACAAAAAAATAACGCTTCGTAAATATTTAGAATTTTTTATTATTCTATTTAACAATGATCGAAAAAATTTTGAATCATAAAGTGTAAATCTTTCGTACGTCAATTTAAAGAATGTAATTTCATATGGCAAAATACAAAACTTAGGCAAAGTTTCTCGAATAATTTCTGAAAAATCGAATTTTAACAAAGAGATTTTTTTTATATTTAGAAATTTTTTAACGTTAATTAATTGGCATATTTAAGGTCGCCCCTAAAATCATTAAATCTGAGTTCTTGAACATCCGATCATTAAATCAAAAGTTATTCATTGTAATTCGTTTCTTTTTCACGCCTACTGTACATACACAGTACGTAAAGAAATTTTCATAACAGAAGGGAAAATAAAAAATATCCAGTTAAGCTTAAAGATATTGCACACAAAACCCTATAATTTATATCTATATACACACATGCATATGTATATATATACGCAAATACATACGCATAAAACATGTATACACAATTGAAATAGAATTATGTTTAGAAATAATAATGCAAGTTTTCATTTAAAAAGCATTTGAAAAAATTACAAAGACCTGAAAGACAGGTTTTACTTTTTTTTTTCATTATTATTTTTATGAATGACAGAAATGAAGTAAAATACCTAAATCACTATATTACAAAATGAGATATTGAATAATAAGAAAAACATATTTTAAAATAAAGTCAGGCTTAGAAAAATGTCTCTTTATTTTCTTAATTCTTCAAAATATTTTTAGAAAAAAAATTCTATATTCAATACTTAAATATTTAACTTCAAATGGTTTTTAGTTTTTCAAAAACAAATAGTTGTCTTTTATCAAATTGTTTTAATGAATATGAAAATTAAATTAGCTAAAATATCTAAATCACGATTTACGAAAAAAATTATTTAATAATAAGGAAACAGAATCTGACTTCTTTTAAAAATTCTGCGATTGATACTTAAATATTTAACTTCAAATGGTTTTCAGGCATTTTAAAAACAAATAATTTTTAAAGTATATGATTTTATTTATTATTGAATATGTTTTGAAAAGAATAGACTTGTTTTGACTGTACGCTATGCGTGTTTAGAATAATATTATATTTTACGTAAATAAGTAATTTTTTTGGTAATTCTTCGTATTTCGTAATTGGACATTGGATTTTATTGAAGAAAAAACAAAAAATTGACAGTTAGACTGGGCAAATTAATTTCTATTCAAATCCAAATTTATAAACATAATTATTATTTTAAACATAGGCTTAATGATAAATATCATTGTATTGTAAAAGTTTCGCAACGAACTTCAGTAAACAGGCGTAATGAAATTTTATCTTATTTTTAAATCCATATCTTCTAAATATGCGCTTCGAAATTTTTTTCTCTAAGATATTTAATAATAAAACGATGTAAAATTATATCTACTTATTAAATATTTTCAAAATAAATGTTTAATACGTTCCTATTGTCTTTCTTAAAGTTGAAGTTCCGTCAAAAGAAATTAAAAGTTTAAAGTTTCATTTAAAGTTTTTGGTCTAATGGATGAATTCGCCAAGCTCGAGCTGAGTCTATTTCATCTATTTTTGGAAAATATATGTAAGCAGAAAATGATTAAAATAAGTGGAATTATAATTTCCGTTGATATGAAAATGAAAGAGAACTGCAATAAACTTTTCTATGTTAATGAATTTAGAACAATGGGAAATACTAATGCAATTTTCTTATAATTACTTATCCTTTTCAATATATATTTTGAAAATTGCGATTAAAAAAATATTAATTTTTAAAAAAAATTGCCATTTTTTCTCTTGTTTGCATCTTATTTTAAATAATTTCAAAAGGAAAACTGAGTAATTAATAGAAAATGTTATTAATTACGCAGAATACTCAGAATAGGGCCGGGATAGCCTGGTCGGTAGGGCACTGGGCCCATGTCCGAGAGTTCGTGGGTTCGAACCCCGCCACCCGAAGCAATTACCTTCCTTGGAGTCTAAGCACGAAACATTTTGTGCTTAGACTGAGAAATTGTTTATGGAACCAAAACTACAGTACAGCCATTCAAGTAACTTTATTTATGCTTTATACATGTAGTATTGTAAAGTGACTGATGCACGTTAAATCTGTCGAGTCTCAAAAGTTCTCCATGTACCCATAACAAATCAATACCTCTGGGGGTACTGGATTGGAGATCGATCGTTCTCTGATTCAGGTCAAAATTACGATCTGTGGATGAATGAATGGATGTATGAATGGGTTCGCCCTATGAACGGGTGTGACGAATGGTGTGACAGAAGTCGAATTCTTGGCCATAGATGGCGCCACTGAAAAACAAGAACAATCGCACCCCCTTTGCCTAAAACAGGCATACGTCAACAACAACTATAGAATATTGATTTTCGAAAATATTAATAAGAAGGCACATTTAAAATAGAATCCTAACTTTCGGAACCCCTTTAACTCCTCCATATAATCCTAGGGTTCCGCGGAACACAATTTGGGAACTGCTGTCCTAAATAACTAATCCAATTTTCACTTCCTAAGCATTTTTTTCCATCAACAAATATTAGTTCACAGAATGAAATATTAATGGTAGTGTATCTTAATATTTCGTGTTTAGTTTTGTTAAATGTTGGAATAACAAAAAATGTTTTATAAAAAGTCAAAAGGACATGCTTTTATGTGCACTTTTTAAGAGAGGATGGTATATACTTGTTGCTATACATGAATAAAATAAGACACAAATTAAGGTACTTGAATAGACATATTATAGTTATCTAAATATCTATATAACTATAACCTTCCTTGGAGTCTAAGCATGAAACATTTTGTGCTTAGACTGAGAAATTGTTTATGGAACCAAAACTACAGTACAGCCATTCAAGTAACTTTACTTATGCTTATTAGAATATTCCATGGATCAACAACCATGCCGATAGTTAAATTTTTTACTAATCAAATTCTGTTATTCCAAGTATTACACGGAGAAAAAATATTTAGTATAATTACTGTACTATATGGTAATAACATTTCTGTTAAAGAAAACCTCACAATTCTGGAATTAAAAACTGAACTCTATGGTACTTAAACCAATCATTTGGTATTTTTTTCCGTTTATATGGCAAGGATTTACTGGAAATTCCGGTTACCAAATTATAGTTTTTATTATCACACACTTATTAAAAGATACAAAACTCAAAAATTAATGTAGCCGGATAAATGCTTTTTATGCCATATCATGATAAAATTACCAACTTTTATCATATATTAAAAAAAACATATTTTATTATTAACTAGTGGGCTGCGCCCCCTGCTCGCTAACGCTCTCCAACCCCTGAAAATTGCTACCCAATCTTATATGGTTTGCTTCGCAAATCAAGCTCACTTCGTTCGCTACTAAGTTAGGTACATTGCAAATGCACAAAATTCCAAGAATTCAAAACAATCATTTAAATCCATATAAAAACTTTTTTTTTTAAAAAAATTACATATTTTTAGTGAATACTAAGTCATTACAATAAATTTGAATTCAAATAAATGAAATGTAATTTGTTAAACCTATTAGAAATGTGCTATAGTATAATTCGTGATATAAATCAATCATCGTCAAATAAATTCGTAATACATAAATTCGTGGAAAAAAAAAGCGCTTTCGACAAAATACTAAAATAGAGATCTATCGACAAAGACTACTCACTTCTACATAGCTTAATAGTAAGAGATTGCCGCAGTTGATGCTCTCTGGTTATTTCCGTTTCCGTTTTAAAAGCGCTATATGCTGAACCACCTCAGCTAGATTTGGCATGTGACATCTTAAGCGGCAATCATTGGTCGATTCGTCGTGTAAGAGAAATAGTAACGTAAACAAAACAAAGCAAACGTTGCGACCGGTGGAAAAGAAATACAGCCAAAATTTGGGAGCCACGTAAGAGAATTATATATATTAGATTTTACCAAAATCATTACAAAAGCGCATCGATAAAAATTATCGAGCTTTCTGGTATTCCCATAGAGTTACGGTAAATCGTACCATATTCTAGGTAACCACACTTTTTTCTTGGTATATATATTTAGTATATTATTAATAACATATCGCATTTCTTCGTAATGTGGCTTACCTGTACTTCCCCCAACGGTGCGTGTGTTATTGTAAGGATTTCTAGGCACTCCGTGCAATAAGTTAGCACTCTCCCACCACATGCATAGCTCAGGTACAATCGTAACAACTAAAGGAATAGCACCAGCTTTTCTATAAAGTGCAGCACTTTCGGAATCAACATCGGCAACTCTTCCTTTTGCAGCAACTATTCCACAAGTTTGAGTCATTCCTAGATAACAGCAGTTAATGTTACTTAATGATGGAAAAGTCAACATTTACGAATGCTGCTTAGTTATTCGGTTGAAGTATAATAAACAGTTCAAAACAAAATTGATAAAAAATAGTTGCATATTATACTACAAATATTCAGATACTACTTGAAATATGTACCTTTTGTCTATGATTCGTGTGTTAAAAATCTTTTTCAGGATAAAAAGAAAATGAGTTTTTTCTACGTAACTCATTAAAGGAACATACAAGTATTACTAGAAAGAGTTATATTTTGTCAATCATGAGGCTCTGATGATAACATTTTGGAAACTTGATGATATAAAAACTTCATTAGTTTAAAAACCATGAAAATACTAACATAAGTCGACATGTTTCGAGTGCTGAAAAATAGGGACCTATTCTCAAGACTAAGTTGAACCATTTTCAAGACTAAGGATATTCTCGCTTGGCGTGTTTCGAGAATAAGATCATATTTTGTAGCACTTAAAACATGTCGATTTTTACTACCATCTTCATGATTTCGAAAATTTTAATTTTTTTAATGAAGTTTTTAAAACATCAAGTAGAGCCGTGGTTGCTCAGGGGGTAGAGTGCTCACCTACCAATGAGGTAAACTGGGTTCTAAACCCCAGCGATGGCTAGTCGATACGAATTGCACACCGGGCTTGCGCCAACCACATTGTTGACGCAAAATAACCTCAGTGGTATACAGGCATATTATAAAGTCCTTTTGTCATCAGGCTAACCGTAGGTGGCTTTCGTGGTTTTCATCTCCATGTAACGCAAATGTTAGTTTCATCAGGAATATCTCCACAAAGGCAAATTTCACTCAAAACTTGATCCAGGAGTTCCCTTGTCTTCTGCATTTGGTTCAAAATTGAAGTTGAAGAAGAGAAGAAGTTGAACATTAGTAGTTGGTCTAAGAAGTTGAACATTAATAGTCGTTAACCTAAAATTGGGTCGGCTGTTCAAAGACGGTTGAAAAATAAAATAAAATAAAATAAAATAAAATAAAATAAAATAAAATAAAATAAAATAAAATAAAATAAAATAAAATAAAATAAAATAAAATAAAATAAAATAAAATAAAATAAAATAAAATAAAATAAAATAAAATAAAATAAAATAAAATAAAATAAAATAAAATAAAATAAAATAAAATAAAATAAAATAAAATAAAATAAAATAAAATAAAATAAAATAAAATAAAATAAAATAAAATAAAATAAAATAAAATAAAATAAAATAAAATAAAATAAAATAAAATAAAATAAAATAAAATAAAATAAAATAAAATAAAATAAAATAAAATAAAATAAAATAAAATAAAATAAAATAAAATAAAATAAAATAAAATAAAATAAAATAAAATAAAATAAAATAAAATAAAATAAAATAAAATAAAATAAAATAAAATAAAATAAAATAAAATAAAATAAAATAAAATAAAATAAAATAAAATAAAATAAAATAAAATAAAATAAAATAAAATAAAATAAAATAAAATAAAATAAAATAAAATAAAATAAAATAAAATAAAATAAAATAAAATAAAATAAAATAAAATAAAATAAAATAAAATAAAATAAAATAAAATAAAATAAAATAAAATAAAATAAAATAAAATAAAATAAAATAAAATAAAATAAAATAAAATAAAATAAAATAAAATAAAATAAAATAAAATAAAATAAAATNAAAGTTTCGTGATATTTGAGTATCAATTTTTAATAGTGTACTTACTCTTCCTTACACTCTGCAATCGATTGTACCTAGGACAAGGTTTTGAACAACGATTTAATTAAAACTAAAATGCACAATGCTCATTACCTTTAACACCTATGGCTTCTTTGCAAGAAAATGGAACTCCTAAAAGGGGAGTCTCCTTCGCAATTTGCTCTTCGGACTTATCTGTGCTGCTTAAAAACTTATCCACAGTCCTGGCATCGTTGAGAGCATCATCATACCGCTCATCCACAATTGCATTAATTAAAGGGTTTACCACTCTGCACCTTTCTGCGAAGGCTCTCACTATTTCTTCACTTCTGATCTATAGGAAACAGAAAGATTTTCAATACTTACATCATTTAAGACTCGTTATACTATTTATAAGAAATAGGCGCCCCAAGGTCACGCGATTTCTCCACACTCCACACTTTCCACCTCTCCTTAACTACGGTTTCTGAAAATTTTGCTTTTTCTCCACGCAAATATGTTTCAATGTCTTAT
Source organism: Parasteatoda tepidariorum (assembly GCF_043381705.1). Lineage (NCBI taxonomy): Eukaryota > Metazoa > Arthropoda > Arachnida > Araneae > Theridiidae > Parasteatoda > Parasteatoda tepidariorum. Next base: position 51,870,760 of record NC_092212.1, read on the forward strand.
TGATAAACATACTGATGAGAGAAAAAGCCAGATTTTGTAGCCGCCACTGAACAGCTGACTCAACGATTCAACTGGGTTTACTCAACGATTTGGGTTCAATTCCGTTGGCTTGTAATTTTGAACCCAATTCAGAAGACAAGGGAATTCTTGGTTTAACTATTGGGAGAGATTCGCCTTCGTGGAGGACTTTTTGATGGAACTAGCCTACATTTGCGTTACATGGAGAGGAAAACCATGAAAACTACCCACGGTTAACCCTATGGAAAGGGGATTCTAAGCCATGATCCGTCTACCTCTGAGGATATTTTACGTCAACACTTTGGTGGTGTGTGGAATTCGTATCGACCAGCCATCACTGGAATTCGAACTAGATTCACCTCATTTGAAGGTGAACGCTCTATCCCTTGAGCCACCATGGCTCTGAAAAGAGCCATATTTGCCAAAAATCGGAGATTTTTGGAAAACAAAAAATTTGGAAAAAGAAAAAGTGTTACGAGTAGGAAAAACGCATAACCTTGCCACACCTATTATATTTACAAAAAGTATAAAAATACTTGGAACATAATTTTCGCACTAATTAATGGAAAAATGTCACGGAAATTTTGACCGAAGCCCCAAACTTTTAATATTAACAAAATGCTGAGTTCTGTACTTAATTTTTATACTTGGACTCTTCATATATTAATAGTGTACGTAGTTAATTTTAAGTTAGGTACGCACTCTACTTCTATAGAGATAATATTACTGAGAGGAAAATTGTTAAAAAAAGAAGGAAATGTGGAATGATTTGGGAGAGAAAAATGAGATGGTTAGCAATTTTCCTAAAATATGTATTAAAAAAAAACACCATTGCATGCAACGTTCTTCGGCCGAATCTAAGAAGCAAACTGATTTCTGTAAATATCAGCTCAACCTTTATCTCCATTAATTTATTCCATTTTATGAGGGTTCATCTCATTTCGGTATATTTTATTATTTAGTTCGAAATTTACCTAACTTTTGATAGAGTCTAAAAACCTATATAAAGTACCCACTAATCACTTTGTTTCCTCGAAGAAGTGAAGATATTTATTTCGTCACTGATGAAATTTTTGTTCGGAGCATATGTCAAGAATGTCCGTCAGAAACGAAGAAACTTTCGTGATATTTGTGTATCCATTTTTAATGTGCAGACAAATGCGAGTTTTGAGAATTTTTCATAAGCATTACTTGTTAAAAATTGTCTATTTGTTCTCAGTCGAAAACTTGCTTTACAACATTAAGTACTTTTTTTCCTCTGTCTCGTTTTCAAAATAAGAACACTAATTTCGAAGTTTTTCACCAATGGCGTAATAAGTGGACTTAAACTTTACAATATTAAGACACCACTTTTAAAAGTACAAATGCGACCGTTATAAAAGTTAAGAGGGTGAATATTGACATAATTGAGAAACCAGTATAAATGACGCTTATCACTAAACACAGTCCAGAAATATTAATGAATAATTTATTTATAACCAATACGATGAATTCAAATTTAGAAGCAGTTAATGCATATTACCTCTCGTCTTCGAATTTTCCGAGCTAGTTCTGATGCTGATAAAAGTAATATTTCATTTTCTATAGGTGGCAATTGTTTTGTTTTTCCCATAAATAATTCATAGATATAGGTGAGCACATATTCTGATAATGGTCGTGTGAGAAAAAGTAAGATTCGTAAAGTTTCTCCAAAGATTCTGGCGACCTAAAAAAGTGTATAAATAAACACATATTTTTCAAACTTGAATTAATTATGAATTATAAAATATCAATTTAAAAATTGTGCTTTATGTCTGTAATATTTTAATTACACTGTAAAAAATTTTCAGTAAGTGGTGTATTGGAACATCGTAGAGAAATTGCGACTCTTAGTACTTTACTGCACTAGGAGAAAGTTCTTTTATACGACTAGGTGTAAGTCGTCTGCCACTATTTTTTAATTCAATAAATGTATAATTACAGTAAAATAAGATGCACATAAGAGTCAGAAAAGTCATTTTTATATTACAATATAAAATATGAATTTCTAACTTAAAACACATATACAGGAAGTAAAAATTGTATGATGATCAAATATCTCGTGAGATAATCGGAACGAAAGTAGAAAAGTTCAATATTTTCTTAAAGTGACTAATGATACCAAACTAGCTATCCCACACCACCCCTTGGAGGTGGGGTGAGGGCAACTTTGAAATCTTAAAAGTGAAACCATATTTTTATTGCAGATGTGGATTTTCCGAGTAAAGTGACCCCATTTGACCTTTCCCATCAGATTAAAAAATAAATATAAAATTGTTTCTGTAATTTTTTTCAAAAAAAAAATAAATAATAATAATAATAATTTCGAAGAAATCAACAAAAATTTTGTAAACTTTACCATTTTTTATAATTTCAATCAAAATAAAAATAATTTAGAACAATATTAAAAATAAAAGTAGATTATAAAATATTTTTTGTCCACAAAAAAGAAAATTTAAAGAATCTATAAAAATATTCGAAACATCTCAATTTTTACGTTCTTAATCTGACAGGTTTCGAGTTTCACTATTTTAAACAGTTTAGGGTTTATTTAGTTTTTCTCAGTTATAGCGCCATTTGTGCAGCAAATTGCATGAATTTATATGTCAAATACGGTAATTTCATTTCTGGGAAATCCGAAAGTGCAGAAAAAAATAGGAATTTGTACTTAAGATGGAATCGAGTGGGGAATCATTGGATTGCTTTTCAAAAAATATTGAATGTGTCTATTTCACTTTTTCGATCCGGCGTTTATTTCTCGATATATTTGNTAGTTAAATTTTTTACTAATCAAATTCTGTTATTCCAAGTATTACACGGAGAAAAAATATTTAGTATAATTACTGTACTATATGGTAATAACATTTCTGTTAAAGAAAACCTCACAATTCTGGAATTAAAAACTGAACTCTATGGTACTTAAACCAATCATTTGGTATTTTTTTCCGTTTATATGGCAAGGATTTACTGGAAATTCCGGTTACCAAATTATAGTTTTTATTATCACACACTTATTAAAAGATACAAAACTCAAAAATTAATGTAGCCGGATAAATGCTTTTTATGCCATATCATGATAAAATTACCAACTTTTATCATATATTAAAAAAAACATATTTTATTATTAACTAGTGGGCTGCGCCCCCTGCTCGCTAACGCTCTCCAACCCCTGAAAATTGCTACCCAATCTTATATGGTTTGCTTCGCAAATCAAGCTCACTTCGTTCGCTACTAAGTTAGGTACATTGCAAATGCACAAAATTCCAAGAATTCAAAACAATCATTTAAATCCATATAAAAACTTTTTTTTTTAAAAAAATTACATATTTTTAGTGAATACTAAGTCATTACAATAAATTTGAATTCAAATAAATGAAATGTAATTTGTTAAACCTATTAGAAATGTGCTATAGTATAATTCGTGATATAAATCAATCATCGTCAAATAAATTCGTAATACATAAATTCGTGGAAAAAAAAAGCGCTTTCGACAAAATACTAAAATAGAGATCTATCGACAAAGACTACTCACTTCTACATAGCTTAATAGTAAGAGATTGCCGCAGTTGATGCTCTCTGGTTATTTCCGTTTCCGTTTTAAAAGCGCTATATGCTGAACCACCTCAGCTAGATTTGGCATGTGACATCTTAAGCGGCAATCATTGGTCGATTCGTCGTGTAAGAGAAATAGTAACGTAAACAAAACAAAGCAAACGTTGCGACCGGTGGAAAAGAAATACAGCCAAAATTTGGGAGCCACGTAAGAGAATTATATATATTAGATTTTACCAAAATCATTACAAAAGCGCATCGATAAAAATTATCGAGCTTTCTGGTATTCCCATAGAGCCAGAAACACGGTAAATCGTACCATATTCTAGGTAACCACACTTTTTTCTTGGTATATATATTTAGTATATTATTAATAACATATCGCATTACTTCGTAATGTGGCTTACCTGTACTTCCCCCAACGGTGCGTGTGTTATTGTAAGGATTTCTAGGCATTCCGTGCAATAAGTTAGCGCTCTCCCACCACATGCATAGCTCAGGTACAATTGTAACAACTAAAGGAATAGCACCAGCTTTTCTATAAAGTGCAGCGCTTTCAGAATCAACTTCGGCAACTCTTCCTTTTGCAGCAACTATTCCACTAGTTTGAGTCATTCCTAGATAACAACAGTTAATGTTACTTAATGATGGAAAAGTCAAGATTTACGAATGCTGCTTAGTTATTCGGTTGAAGTAAAATAAACAGTCTAAAGCAAAATAGTTCAAACCAGATACATATTATACTAGAAACATTCAGATGTTACTAAAAATACGTACCTTTTATCTACGATGTTTTAAAAATCTTTTTTTTTCTGTGAGAGGCTTACAAGTATTACATGAAAGAGTTATGTCTTGTCAATCATGGGGCTCTGATAATAACATTTTAGAAACTTGATGATATAAAAACTCCATTTGCTTAAAAACTATGAAGATGGTAGCATATGTCGACATGTTTCGAGTGCTAAAAAATAGTGACCTATTCTCAAGACTAAGGTGAACCATTTTTAAGACTAAGGATATTCACGTTTGGCGTGTCTCGAGAATAAGATCATATTTTGTAGCACTTAAAACAGGTCGATTTTTACTAGCATCTTCATGATTTTGAAAATTTTAATTTTTTAATGAAGTTTTTAAGACATCAAGTAGAGCCGTGGTGGCTCAGGGGGTAGAGTGTTCACCTTCCAATGAGGTAAACTGGGTTCTAAACCCCAGCGATGGCTAGTCTATACGAATTGCGCACCTGGCTTGCGCCAACCACATTGCTGACGTAAAATAACCTCAGTGGTATACCGGCATATTATAAAGTCCTTTTGTCATCAGGCTAACCGTAGGTGGCTTTCGCGGTTTTCATCTCCATGTAACGCAAATGTACGTTAGTTTCATCAGGAAGATCTCCACAAAGGCTAATTTCCCTCAAAACTTGATCCAGGAGTTCCCTTGTCTTCTGCATTTCGTTCAAAATTGCAAGTCTACGAAGTTGAACATTAGTAGTCGTTAACCTAAAATTGGGTCGGCTGTTCAAAGACGGTTAAAAAATAAAATAAAATAAAATAAAAAAAGCATCAAGTATATCATTTCGCTTCAGTATCTAGGGATCATACATTTACTTTTAGAAGCTATTTTTGCAGAAATAACCTAGGCAATGTAAATACACTTTAAAAAATCAGGAACACCTGGAACAGCAGAAATGTTTCATAAAGTACTCAAAATAATTGCTTAAATTGTTCTGGATAGGGCTAGTCAAAATTTTGACCTCTGCACTCTCAGATATGAAACTCTCACTTTTGGTGAGTCAACAATCCTTGAGCAGTACTTCCTTAATTTGGAGAATCATTCGTCAACAAATCGCATGATTTGTGACGAAACGCGAACTCTCAAGTATATGGTGAAAATGTTTCCTCAACTTGAAACCGTAGTGTATTGTGGGAGATTAACTAGAAAGATTAAACTAGAATAAAGACTAGATAATCGAAAATAAAATGACAAATTAAACCTGATGACAGTATGGTGGTCATGCAATCGACAGGTGTTGTTCTCGTGCCAGCAAGGTCTGAGGTTCGAAACCTGTTTTGGGCATCAAAGTATCTTAAATCTCTGTTCTATATGTCCATGTTGTGTTCTACCACCTATCTAGTACCCGTGATAAAGTCATTATTTGCAAGAGTAAGTGCATTATGCACTTTGAATTTTTTTTGGAAAAAATAGAATGACGAAATATTTCTTTATTTTGACGTAAATCGTTTCCTTGCAGAAGTGACGATAACTATTTCATAACTTTGACGAAATTTCCGGTAGAAGCATATACCACGAAACGATTTCGTCAGAAATGAAGAAAGTTTCGTGATATTTGAGTATCAATTTTTAATAGTGTACTTACTCTTCCTTACACTCTGCAATCGATTGTACCTAGGACAAGGTTTTGAACAACGATTTAATTAAAATTAAAATACACAATGCTCATTACCTTTAACACCTATTGCTTCTTTGCAAGAAAATGGAACACCTAAAAGGGGTGTCTCCTTTGCAATTTGCTCTTCGGACTTATCTGTGCTGCTTAAGAACTTATCCACAGCCCTGGCATCGTTGAGAGCATCATCATACCGCTCATCCACAATTGCATTAATTAGAGGATTTACCACTCTGCACCTTTCTGCGTAAGCTCTCACTATTTCTTCACTTCTGATCTATAGGAAACAAAAAGATTTTCAATACTTACATTATTTAAGACTCGTTATACTATTTGTAAGAAATAGGCATCTCAAGGTCCCGCGATTTCTCCACTCTCTACACTTTTCACCTCTCCTTAACCACGGTTTCGAAAAATCTTGCTTTTTCCTCCACGCAAATTTGTTCCAATGTCTTATTGATAAACATACTGCCTTGAGAAAAATCCAGATATTGTAACCGTCATTGAACAGTCGACCCGATTTTAGGTTTACGATTATTGATGTTCAGCTCTGTAGGGTTGTAATTTTGAACCCAATGTAATTTTGACAAGGGAATTCCTTGTTTGAGTATTGGAAGAAATTTGCTTTCGTGGAGGACTTTTTGATGGAACTACATTTGCGTTAAGTGGAGAGGAAAACCACGAAAAACACCCATGGTTAGTCCGACGGAAAGGGGATTCTAAGACATGATCCGTCTACCTCTGGGGATATTTTACGTCAACACTTTGGTCTGTGTGGAATTCATATCGATCAGCCATCACTGGAATTCGAACTAGATTCACCTCACTTGAAGGTGAACGCTCTGTCCCCTGAGCCACCACGGCTCTAAAAAGAGCTAGATTTGCCAAAAATTGGGAATTTTTGAAAAAGAAAAAATTTGGGAAAAGAAGAAATTTGGAAAGAGAAAACGTGTAACGAGTAGGAAAATCGCATAACCTTGCTGCAGCTATTATATTTACAAAAAGTACAAAAATTCTTGGAGCATAATTTTCGTACTAATTAATAGAAAAATGCCACGGAGATTTTGACCGAAGTCCCAAAATTTTTAATGTAAACAAAATGCTGAGTTCTGTACGTAATTTCTATGCTTGTACTCTTCATAATAATAGTTTACGTAGTTAATTTTCAACTACGTACTCTATTTATATAGATATGGTAATAAGGAGAGGAAAATGTTTTAATTAAAAAAAGAAGGAAACATGGAATGATTTATGGGAAAAATTTGAGGTGTCTAGCAACTTTCTTAAAATATGTATTTTAAAAAAAATTCCCATGACGTGCAACGTTCTTAGGCCGCGTCTAAGAAACAAATTTTCTTTTGTAAATATCAACGCAGTCCTTGTGCCTATTCATTTATTCCATTTGATGAGGGCTCATCGTATTTCGATATATTTTATTATTTAGTTTGAAATTTACTTAACTTTTGATAGAATCTAAAAATCTATATAAGGTACCCACTAATCAACTATTAACATTGGAGAGTTTTCGACAGAAGTGATACTAAGTACAATTAAATGGCATTATGCGCTGCTTGAAGCGCTACCTCTCAGGAAATTAGGAAGATAGCGTTCCTAGATTAAATAGAGTTTGATATAAATGAAACAATTGAATAAAAATGTTGTAGAGTGATATTCGTTGTTAGAAATATAAAACTTGTGTTCATTAATAATGCTCAAAATATTTATAATTATAAAAAACGAGTTAGTTTCTTTTACTAACAGCGGTTGCTCACATTACTGCTCAGAAACACACTCTCATAAATTAAGCTCTCACTTTTGACGATTCAGAAATTCTTAAGCTGTATTTCGTTAATTTTCAGAATCATTTCGTCAATAAAATCACGTTATATGTGATGAAACTCAAACTCTTAAATGTATGACGAAAATGTTTCCTCATCTCGAAACCTCATCGTAGTGCATTGTGGGAGATTGTTAACTAGAAAGGCGAAACTAGAATGAAGACTAGACGATCGAAAATAAAGTGATGAGACATGCCGACGGGCTTGTATCGCGGTTAAGAAGCTGATCTCATACCAGGAAGATCTCAGTTTCGTATCCCGCATCGGACCAACACCTCCTAGAAGAAAGAAGGCTTCAGCACGGATCAATTTAGTAGTCCGCCTTAACGAACATGAATTAAGTAGTGGTTAAAAAATAAGAAATAAGTCACGACGTTCATGCTACTAAGATTCCCAGTGGTGGCAAATACTAAAGATGTTATTACGTTTGGACTATGAAAGGATCAAATTTATTGTTTATGGTAACCCGTGCTGAGGCCCTCTCTTTTCTAGGAGGTATTGATCGGACACATGGGTGTAATCTGTCTTTCTTGTGTTGTTAGGACGGCAATGATCCACCAATTACCAGCCTACCAGCCTACGGTTAAGTGATTATTGAAAAAGGTAAAAACATTAGGCACTGCTAGATTATTTTTTTTTTAATAAAATAGAATGACGAAATACATCTTTAATTTTGACAAACTTTGTTTCCTCAAAGAAGTGACGATATTTATTTCGTCACTTTGATGAAATTTTTGTTCGGAGCATATATCAAGAAACGGTTCTGTCAGCAGTGTTGCCAGATAAGGGATTTTCCCCCTAAATTTAGGGGGATTTTTTTATCTTCCGTGGGTATTTTAGGGGAATTTGTTTTTAGGGGTCTGTTTTAGGGTTATTTGTGGATTTTACTAGTTTCATTTTGGTTACATTCTAATATCAAATTTTATAACTGAATGCGTGAGATGGTAATATGAAAATCAATATGTTAAACCGAAACAAAAAGATTTAATTTTAGAACTTAATGTAGTTGAATGTAGTAAGTTATAACTTAGCTCAATCAACCTGCATGTTTGGTGAATTTGAATTCAAATTATTTAAAATTTTTAATGTGCATGGTTTAAAAATAATGCCAGAGGATAAAGAAAAAAAGAAGTGCGTACGAAAGCTTTATTATGTATCCCGTTTTCAAATGCAGCTGGGGAGAGATGTTTCTCCATATTAAGTATTATTAAAGACAAATTGAGAAATAAAATGTCTATAATAACAGCTGATACTATTTTGCGCTTTCGATATGAGCTCTCTAATGGTTATCAAAATTTTGTACTTACTTCTTCTATGCTAAAAATGTTTATCAGCGAAAACATATTGAAATCAAAAAGTATTGACGAAAATATGTTGGATATTTTATCAGAAATTTAAGCATAATGTTATAATTAAAATATAAAAAGTCTATATCACTGATAATAAAATATTTACGAAAAAATGTGCGAGTCAAAAGATATTGAAAAAAATATCTTAAATATCAGTAGAAATTAAAGATAATGTAACGATTGAAATGCAAAAAAGATTAATTTGTTGATAATAAAATATTAAAAAGCATGAAAGCAACGTTTTCTATACAGTATTTAACTTTTGTACTATTTTTTATTACTCATAAATTAAGTTAAAAATTTTGGGGTTTTTTTTAAAAATTTTGTAGGGGATTTTACAACGCCATCTGGGGATGAACGGTTATCGGCACCTGGCAACAGTGTCCGTCAGAAACGAAAAAACTTTCGTGATATTTGTGTATCCATTTTTAAGGTGCAGACAAATGCTAGTTTTGAGCATTTTTCATAAGAATTACTTGTTAAAAATTGTCTATTTGTTCTTAGTCGAACTTACTTTACAACATTATGTACTTTTTTTCCTCTGTCTCGTTTTCAAAATAGGAACACAAATTTCGAAGTTTTTCACCAATGCACAGTAGGCCAGAAGACCATGGCCAAAAGTCAAAAATAAAATTTGAACCAAAATATGCTTAGGCAGCTTTAATATCGCTCAAATTAAATATTCATAATCATTCCAAACATTATAATTTATTTTTTGGACCGACGAGAGTACAATGTAGTGAAAAATATGTTAAAAAGATTTTTTTTTAAATGTAACTTTTAAATTTATATTTCAGAAATATATATAGGAATTTCACCTTTCTGTTGCATTTTTATCAAAGTAATTAGTCTGAAATTATAGTGCAATTTTTCAATTTGTTGGATTTGTTAATACTCTTGACAAACTTTTAGTTTATATCTTATTTGACATTTTAGAATGCTTGAATCACTTTCGAAACTTATCTCCGAAAAGTTCCACGAGGTAATTAGTAAACGTTTTTTTTTTTTTGTGGTCTTCCTTGATGTTTCTTCTTTCGAAAAATACTGTCCCATTTTGCCCATATTGCAAAGGTGAACTAAATATACCGAAAAACAAAAATCATGTTTTTTTTCTTCATGTTTTCGAGTTATTTTGTAATTAAATCGCGTTATTTTGTAGTATTACCTCGAAAATATAATTTGCTTTTCATTTTTAATATAAAATTACGAAAGATATTAAATTCTATTGCTATATTTAATTATTTAAACGCACTATAAAGATCTATATATATATATATATACATATTTTTTTTGTTGCTCGCTATATTTCAGCCATCATCTTGTTTTTTTTTTTGGTATTTTCAGTGTGTTTCAAAATTTTAACTATGAATTCAATTTACTTGCACACGAAGACCCTAAATAAAAGCCCCCAAAAATTTTGAAACAAATTTGATCGAAATACTATATTTGGCCACGAAACCTTGGATGCTGACTCACTGTTCAATGGCACAATAAGTGGACTTAAACTTTACAATATTAAGACTCCACTTTAAAAGTACAAATACGACCGTTATTGAAGTTTAGAGGATGAATATTGACATAATTGAGCAAGCAATGAGTAAAAATGACGCTTATCACTAAACACGGTGCATAAATATTAATGAATCATTTATTTATGACCAATACGACGAATTCAAATTTAAAAGTAGTTAATGCATATTACCTCTCGTCTTCGAATTTTCCGAGCTAGTTCAGATGCTGATAAAAGCAATATTTCATTTTCTATAGGTGGCAATTGTTTTGTTTTTCCCATAAATAATTCATAGATATAGGTGAGCACATATTCTGATAATGGTCGTGTGAGAAAAAGTAAGATTCGTAAAGTTTCTCCGAAGACTCTGGCGACCTAAAAAAAAGTGTATAAATAAACACATATTTTTCAAACTTGAATTAATTATAAATCATAAAATATCAATTAAGAAATTGTGCTTTATATCTGTAATATTTTAATTACACTGTAAAAATTTTTTAGTTAGTAGTTTGGTGTATTGGAACATCATAGAGAAATTTCGGTTCTTTACTTTACTACACTAGGAGAATGTTCCTTTATACGACTAGGTGCAAATCATCTGCCACTATTTTTGTAATCAATAAATTTATAATTACAGTAAAATAAGATACACATAAGAGTCAGTAAAGTCATTTTTATATTACAATATAAAATATAAATTTCTAACTTAGAACACATATACAGGAAGTAAAAAAAGTTGTACGATGATCAAATATCTCGTGAGATCATCGGAACGAAAGAGTGAAAATAGAAAAGTTCAATATTTTCTTAAAGTGAATAATAATACCAAACTAGCTATCCCACACCATCCCTTGGAGGTGGGGTGAGGGGCAACTTTGAAATCTTAAAAATGAAACCATATTTTTATTGCAGATTTGGATTTTCCAAATAAAGTGACCCTATTTGATCTTTCCCATTAGATTAAAAAATAAATATCAAATTGTTTCTGTAACTTTTTCAACAAATAAAAGAAATAATTTCGAAGAAATAAACAAAAAAAAATTTGAAAATTTCCATTTTCAGAATCTTAATCAAAATAAAAATAATTTGAAACAAATATTAAAAATAAAAATATATTATAAAATATTTTCTTGACAAAAAGAAATTAAAAAATCTATAAAAATATTTGAGACATTTCTATTTTTATGTTCTTAATTTGAGGGGTTTCGAGTTTCGCAATTTTAAGCAGTTTGTGCTTTATTTAGTTTTTCTCGGTTTTAGCACCATCTGGGGAGCAAATTGCATGAATCTATATGTCAAATAGGGTAACTTCATTTCTGGGAAATCCGAAACTGCTGAAAAAAATAGGAATTTGTACTTAAGATGGGGTCGAGTGGGGAATCATTGGACGGCTTTTTAAGAAATATTGAATGTGCCTATTTCACGTTTTCGATCCGGCTTTTATTTTTCGATATATTTGACAGTTTTCAAACTTTTGTAACACTAATTCTTAAAATTAAATTAGTTTGTAAATTTATATATGTCACAATAAGACTAAAGACGAATTCGAACTAGGCTTAACAAAGCTGAAATGGATAGACATTATACATTACAAAATCATTTAACACCGTTCGTAAAAATATAAAAATAAATAAAAATATAGTCATCCTTATTACTACAATCAAAAACATACATACATATTATGGCAGCGAACTTTATGTTTCTGTTGACTTAAAGCAGCACAGCAAATGACAGACTCATACTAACTCATACTGGATAGGAAGCATACTAATAACGATATCCGAAGTGTGCCAACATTCGTGTTTTGGAAGCGAAAATAACTCAAGTGCGGCGTGAATGCGCCAGAGATTGGTATAAGCTTTTTCCACTTCAGGAATTAAGATTTAAATTACACCCTTTAAATTGTATATGATAGCTAGGTTCGATTCGGCATTAACTTAAAATGAGGTGCTTATTCACAAAATTTTTTTGGTTGACCAACAACATATTCGGAAAGATGTTACACCTCAGTGTTTATAGTGTAGTTGTCGAACATCACAATTCAAGCAATTCGTTTTGATATTTTCATTGTTTCAATGTTCTCTCTTATGATTTAAATAATATTTTGAACTAAGTATTTTTACATTTTAATTTTTAAATCACAAATTGTTAATATTTTAATTGAATATTTGTGTTTTTAAAATTACATTTTAATATTTAACCTCATATTTCAATTACTTTGACACCTGGTGGCTGAGTGGTAGAGCTCCTCGCTCCCTTACCACAGGTCCTGGGTTCGATCCTCGGAGCGGGAAAGGTTGACTCAGTGTTTCCTTCCTGCAGTGAGTCGATAAAATGAGTGCCAAGCATGCTTGGGAACTAAACGCTGGGGGTTCCGCGTTCGACTGACCACCTAACCGGAACATCTGCTCCTGCACCCCAGAGCCCAAAGTCAAGAAAAATGAAATGGGCACAGTAGGTCTTGGCCCTCTATGGGCTATCGCGCCACTAAGTTTAGTTTAGCTTGTTTCAATGTTCAGACTTTCGGAAGTTCCTTTAGCAATATAGTTCAAATACAATAACAAAATCATTTTCCATGTGTAAAAAAATCCTGAACGTTGCTTTAATTAACTGAGACTTTTATTTTAATTATTGTTCCCTCTGTTCAAAAACTAATAAATTTTATTTAAAAAAAATGAATTCATACCATGACAGCCTCTTCAACAAATTTTCTATAGGTTTAAACTTAAGTCTTAACCGCAAACAGGAAAATTTATTGTTTAACACGCATTTGATAATTCATAGAGAATTTTTTTTAAATGATAACTGTTACAGTGATTATGCGATAAGGAAATGATGAACAAATGATTTTTTAAAAGAAGGAGACTTTTTTATGCACTTCCTTTCTCTATTTTTAAATTAAAAACAAAAATGATTAAAAATTATTTGGTTTGAGTTGGTATTTGTTAGTTTTATTTTAAGTTATGAAAGTAAGTAAAGTGAAGATTTTAGCAATAAAAAGCATATATTCCAACCAATTGGAACAGTTACAAATAGAATTGAAAATGTTTCCATACCAACATATTGCATCATATATAATCTTTCGTATCTACAATATTCGTATAAACAATATATCTAATTATATATTTAAACGGAGAATCATTATAAAACAGAAAAATATTTCTGAATCAACAGTACAATGTAATTTAAATGTAATTGAAAATGTTTCCATATCAACATATTGTGTAATCTATAATCTTTCGCATCTAGAATATTCGTATGTACAATATATATTAATTGTATATTTGAGAGGAGAATCATTATCAAAACAGAAAAATATTTCTGAATCAACAGTAAAATTTAATTTAAAATCGAGATTAATTAATTTGCGTATGATATACATATTTGTTAGTTTTATTTAAAATTATGCAAATGAATCAAATGAAGATTTTAACTATAAAAAGTATACATTCCAAGTAATTAGAACAGGTAAATATTTCCATACCAATATATTGTACAATATATAATCATTCGTATCTGGAATATTCGTGTGTTCAATATATCTAATAGTTTATTTGTGCGGAAAATCATTATGAATTAGAAAAATATTTCTGAATCAAAATTAAAATGCAATTTAAAAATGAAATTAATTAATTTATTTACGGCATGTAAGTAAATTTAAGCATCATTTTATTTAAGCGCTAAAATAAATACATATTCATCCGGATTTTGAATTAAATACAGATTGGTAACAACAAGCCCTATTAACCCTTTATAAGGCCATGGGAACTATACTTTCTACAAATTCATTAATTTTTAAATGTTGATTGGAAACTATTTTATCCCCTATGATTTTTGCAGTTACTTGTCGATATCTTTAGTAGACAGAAAATAAAAATGACGAAAGATTTAGTGCCATGTACAGTAAAGGCTTGCGAGAGGTCAAGAAGAGACGCTAGCTCTGAGGATAGATTTTCTCTCTTGCTTTGTGTATTCATTTGATCATTTCTCTTCCAGTTTGTTTGTATTTATAAATGCAGAATTTATAAATTCAGTTTTTTAGAAGCACAGAAGTTCAAGATTTCGGTCATCTGCTTACAGACGGTAAAATTCGGAAAAATTATCATCCACCTTACCATCTAAAAATGGTCTTAAAAATAAAATTAATTTTAAGCTATATGCTTAATGTATTTCTTTTGATAAATCAATCTCAATATCATAAATATTTCAACACAACACACTATTTGAAATTTTACGGTAAAAATGATTAAGTAGCTATTCATTTAATTGTTACTTTACCATATTCAACCAAAACTATCAAATAACCATAAAAATGATGATATTCACAACTTTAAGTGTAAGGAAAAACACTTATTGATTGTTTTTTCCTAATACGGGCAAACAACAGTAATTCGATCCGCGCCCACAAGTCTCACCTTATAAAGCCATTTTGTTCCGTACAGCTGGATACATACTGTAGCTGAGAAGGCTGATCGGTTTATTTCAGGATAGGCTTAATAGGGATTCGTTGGTACTACAATATTTCTTCCGTTGCTTCAATACATGAAAAGTTATTCTTCTCCCCTCAATCGGAAGACTCTGGCTTAATAGAACACGGAACTATCATTCACGCATAAATGGTGCAGTACGCGCAGAGCTCCAATGTTCGCTTAAGTACCATTTTTATGGTTTAGAAACTATGCTAGTTGTAAACGGTTTCAAAACCATAAAAGTTAAAAAAATATTCCTAACCATAAACTTTATGGTTATGGTTAAACTTTACGGTTATTTCACCGTAATTTCAGAATTAAAATTCCAACAGTACATTGCTAAAAAGAAGTGGCCTTATAAGGGGTTAAATTTACAGTATACCGTCATTATCGTTAAAATAAACTGTTTAGATAATAAACATAAAAACTTACTTTCATGTTTTCTATCAACGCTTATCATAAACACAATGGCCGCTAGAAAAAATATGTTTCATAAATGCTTGAGTGTGGCGAAATAGATGAAAGCCTGGAGATGTTTATTTCATGCGGCCTATAATGCTGACTACCCCGTTGGCCTAAAAAATAAGTTGTCACTTGTAAACAATTAATCGGGTCATGATATGAACATTTTCGTTTTAGTCACGTGAGGAAATGTAACTTTCTTTATTCTCGATGCTGAGGTTTCATCTGCTATAAAAATGAAATAAAGATAAATGAAAAAATAAAAAAGATAAATGAGTTTTTTTCGTGTGCGTTTGTGTTTGATTTGGACTCTGTTCGTTTCTATAATTGTTTTAGAAAACATTGTGCAGAAAAATAAAATGCGTAACATATTTCAATAATTTGAAGTACCTTTTTTTTAGCATAATGTGCTTATTTTTACGAAAATTGAATTAAAATATTTTGTTTGTATTAAAATATATTGTTTTATATTAAAATATATTGTTAACTAATTTAAACGACTTGTTCTCAGTTTAGCGCATTAAAATAAAACTTCATAGAATTCGGTCATTCAAAACAAGTACGATTAAAAAAATATCCAAATTTAAAAAAAAAAACACGAAAAATGTAAAAAATTATGTTTATTTATTTTGGAAAATAATGCAATATTTTTTTTAAATAATTCCAATGCGTAAGTATATTTAAAATTTATGTTGTTAAGATTACATTTTTTTTAATATATTTTAAATTATTTCCATTTTACTGAAAAGTGGGGTTCTACACTGCAAGAAATTCCAGATCATACTACGAAAAAAAGTATCGGAATTTTGTGTACCGGTATTTTTTAACGTATAATATATTTTTATCGGAGCATGTTACGGAGCTAAAAATCTGACATATGCCGTAATTCTTATTGTAATAATTACAGTAAAATCACTGAATCACTCGAATTAAATATATATTACTATAAGAATTACGGTATAATATTAGACTGTAAAATGGGTTTTAAGCATGATGCAGCCAAAGTGCCGATACTTAATATCATAACTTGATCGGGAATTTTTTACCCTGTAGCTAATTTCAATCACTAACCTAATAATCACTGATAATTTATTTCATTAGTTTTTTTCATTTCCCACATTTTCTCATATACAAAATGCTCCTGGGATCCAAACTTTTATAATTATTATTTATAATTATTGTTTTTTTTTTATTTCCAATGAGCTGCACAATCAGTGTTCCTGATGAGCAGACCTAGTGCGTTTCTCCAGAAGTGGTATCCACTCTTTCAGGACCACCACAATGGGTGAGATACCGTTGGTCATGTTAATTTGGACGTCTAGTTTCTGCCACACTAGATGGCAGCACCGAGACTCTATTTGGATGCTAAAGTGCACTAGGAATTTAATTTTGCCGGAAATGCCAAGAGCCAATAAGGCACTCCAGGGATCTTTTACATGCCGAATAATCATACGACATGGCCGCTGAGGATTTTCTGCATCCCGAAAATCCGGTGTCTGGGCCGGGGATCGAACCCGCAGATTTGGGCTCAGAAGGCCGACGACAAACCAACTGCGCCACCCAGCCACCCAGCCACATAATTATTGTTATTGATGCGATAATGACAGAATTTTTATCTAAAATGGTGCAAAACTATTAAAATATGATTTAGAAAAATATAAAAATATGATATACGATATGGGAAACCGGAAACAACATTACTGACTTTTGATTCCTACCTAAAATGACAAATGGCTCAAAAATTTGAAAGATAATGTTAAAAATTGATAAAATTAAATGCATAAAGATTTCGCTTTTAGTGAGCAATTGCTAGAATATGATAATCTTTCTTTCGTTCAGTTACATAAGAACAAGTATTAATAAAATAATTTTAGTTCAAAAAGATTTAAAAATATTTAAAATATTTTGTTCATTTATTTAGGAAACAATGCAATGCATTTTTTTAAAAAATAATTTCAATCTGTAAATCTATTTCAAATGTAGTTGAAAAATGACATTTTTAATATAATATATTTTTTAATCATTTCCATTTGATGGAAATGATTGTCATCACTAACATTTCCATTTTTATCCTTCACTGTACCATCTAAATTCAATGATTGACTTAACAATAAATACCCTTTATTTTTCGGTTTCTGTATTTTCTGGTATTATAAATGATTCTGGGATCCATTTCTTAAAAATCTATTGTTTCGTTCGTTTCTTTACATTTTTTTTAAGAAAAAAGGTGCGATTCTCCTCACATAACGATTTTTTTTATCCTACTTAATTAAATCCATAGTCCGAAATTATAAAAATATGGTATCGATTTAAAATACAGTAAACAAAAATCTGATGAGAATATGCGCATGAAAGTTTTACATTTGGAGAAAAAACTTTGAAAATGGTACCTTTAATACATTTCCTATACTCAAACATTTCTGAGACAAACATACAAATTTAAATATTTCAAATTCACAAAAACATCTTTTTTTACAACGTATGCAATGATACAACTGATACAATGTTCGAAGCAAAATATTCCAGTACTATCACGCATTTGAACACTAAGAATATGATTAAATATCTAATAAAATAAAATTATTATTTTCCTCAAAATCTGCAATTTTTCTTGAAAAAAATTGCGGTAATCTAGTCAACAACATGAAACTTTTGAAAACCCTTTCCATGCAGCCATTGAATTGCCACTAATTATCAAGAATGACAAACATTTTAAAAATTTACACATCGATGAAATTGCATAGCTTAGAATAAATTAAACAAAATAAGATTATTTTAGATTTGGAACATGCTAGTTCTATTAAAAAGCAGCATTTTTCTGCTTATATATTATATAATTTTTTTTTTTTGCGCTCGCCATATTTCAGCCACAATCTTGTAATTTTCTTATTGGTATTATTAGTGTATTTCAAAATTTCAACTATGAATTCAATTTACCTGCATATGAAAACCCTAAATAAAAAACCCCAAATTTTGAAACAAATTTTATCGAAGTACTAATTTTGGCCACGAAACCTTGGATTGCTGGCCCACTGTGCAATAGCGTAATAAGTGAACTCAAACTTTACAATATTAAGACACCACTTTTAATAGTACAAATACAACCGTTATAAAAGTTTAGAGAATGAATATTGACATAATTGAGCAACTAGCATAAATAACGCTTATCACTAAACACGGTGCATAAATATTAATGAATCATTTATTTATAACCAATACGACGAATTCAAATTTAGAAGTAGTTAATGCATATTACCTCTCGTCTTCGAATTTTCCGAGCTAGTTCTGATGCTGATAAAAGCAATATTTCATTTTCTATAGGTGGCAATTGTTTTGTTTTTCCCATAAATAATTCATAGATATAGGTGAGCACATATTCTGATAATGGTCGTGTGAGAAAAAGTAAGATTCGTAAAGTTTCTCCAAAGACTCTGGCGACCTAAAAAAAAGTGTATAAATAAACACATATTTTTCAAACTTGAATTAATTATAAATCATAAAATATCAATTAAGAAATTGTGCTTTATATCTGTAATATTTTAATTACACTGTAAAAATTTTTTAGTTAGTAGTTTGGTGTATTGGAACATCATAGAGAAATTTCGGTTCTTTACTTTACTACACTAGGAGAATGTTCCTTTATACGACTAGGTGCAAATCATCTGCCACTATTTTTGTAATCAATAAATTTATAATTACAGTAAAATAAGATACACATAAGAGTCAGTAAAGTCATTTTTATATTACAATATAAAATATAAATTTCTAACTTAGAACACATATACAGGAAGTAAAAAAAGTTGTACGATGATCAAATATCTCGTGAGATCATCGGAACGAAAGAGTGAAAATAGAAAAGTTCAATATTTTCTTAAAGTGAATAATAATACCAAACTAGCTATCCCACACCATCCCTTGGAGGTGGGGTGAGGGGCAACTTTGAAATCTTAAAAATGAAACCATATTTTTATTGCAGATTTGGATTTTCCAAATAAAGTGACCCTATTTGATCTTTCCCATTAGATTAAAAAATAAATATCAAATTGTTTCTGTAACTTTTTCAACAAATAAAAGAAATAATTTCGAAGAAATAAACAAAAAAAAATTTGAAAATTTCCATTTTCAGAATCTTAATCAAAATAAAAATAATTTGAAACAAATATTAAAAATAAAAATATATTATAAAATATTTTCTTGACAAAAAGAAATTAAAAAATCTATAAAAATATTTGAGACATTTCTATTTTTATGTTCTTAATTTGAGGGGTTTCGAGTTTCGCAATTTTAAGCAGTTTGTGCTTTATTTAGTTTTTCTCGGTTTTAGCACCATCTGGGGAGCAAATTGCATGAATCTATATGTCAAATAGGGTAACTTCATTTCTGGGAAATCCGAAACTGCTGAAAAAAATAGGAATTTGTACTTAAGATGGGGTCGAGTGGGGAATCATTGGACGGCTTTTTAAGAAATATTGAATGTGCCTATTTCACGTTTTCGATCCGGCTTTTATTTTTCGATATATTTGACAGNTTTTTGTTATAGAGTATATATATATATATATATATATATATATGGTTTTTATTTCTAAAATAATACAAAATTATTCTAAATAAATACTTAACGCATAACTAACTATTCAACACTACTTAAAATATTACTTAAGTCAACTTAACAAAATGTATAATGTTGTAAAAATACCTGAGTTTATAGTGCCGCATAAGAGAAGTATTCATATAGATTATTAAATTTTTGTTTACAGATATTTTAATTTTAATCAAAAAGTGATTGATAATAAAATCTTACCTGGACTATTATTAATAATTTAAAATAGAATAAAAAGAAATAAAGTCGTGGTACAACAAGGAAACGGCAGCCGCTCTAACTTAAGCTGGATATTTATCCGAGATATATTTGAGTGTGACCCAGACATTAGAGAATAAAGAAAGGGAATAGTGTTGCGTCTGGATATTTAATGCCATGTCACTGTTTAGCATGTAGCAATGAAAAAAGACAATTGTTTAAACAATAAATTTGCACTAAACACGACTTCTAGACACGCTACTTACTTTCTATCAAAAGAGTATTGCGCAAGATTCGTAACCACCGAGTTCCTCTCTATATTAAAAAATCGTACTGCCGCAGCTGTTTTACGTGTTCAACTTAACGTTTAATTTTATCTTGCTCTGAAACAACTGTGAGACTCAAAAACTTGAAATTGCGAAACACTGTAGAAAAATGTACAGAGAGTACAATGGAATAAAAAAATTAATATGCGACAATTAGTTGAAGATTTATTAACTGTAAGGACAAAATAACATATTTAGATGATCTCTAGCTCACTTAAATGCAACTACGGAGATAAATTTGATATCTAATTAAGTATAATTCTTATCAACGAATAGAACTACTTCTAATTTGTCTTCTTATTGAGTCACATAATCTGTATTCTTTTAGATCACTTTTTTAAGTACACAGGATTATTTTTTAAATCCAAGAAATTGCCCAATTCGAGTTTCATTTAGTTCATTTAGTCATTTAGTTTGTGAATTATTAACTGTTAAACGTTAAGGAACAAAATATCATATTTGAACCTGCATATTTGTAACTGCATACAATTAGTAATCTATAAGTTATTTAATAATTCGGTTCGCTTTATAAAATTATTCAAATTAAAATGCCAATGAAAAACAACAAACAATTTATTTTTAAATTATTATTTTTCTAATAACAATATCGAATAAATTATGAAAAGGACCTGCATTCATGAAAAACTGCATTAGTATTTCACATTGTGATTTTCAAATCCAAAATAAAATAACTAATATTCGTTAATAAAGAAATATATTTCCTTTGCAATCATTTAAAACGCTTATAACAGTTCTCAAAGCTTTCATATAAACGAATTCAATAATTCGCTTATTTATTACATTTTCAGCTTATGCATTTAAACCAAAAATAAATTTAAGGCTTAATTAGATACAGTTACAGGAATCCGAATTCAACCTTCAGATATAAAACCTAAATTAAAATTATAAAAAACTATGAAAAAATTTTAGTCCTCTTATTAAATATTTTCTAAATATTTAATATTATAATATTCTCTAATACACTCACTATTGTTTTCATACACATTATTATTTATAAAATCGAGGTTCTGTTAAAAAGAAGTTTGATCATTTTAGGGTCATTGATCACTTTCTGATTACCATTCTCAACGTTTTACGATTTCTAACCAAGAAGAAAACTCGTGGCCTTTGGGTACCGTAGAAGTATCACACGGTTTCTAAGAGTTTATGACGTTTTTTTTTACCGATCATAATTTTCAAAACTTGTAATTAAATTCATATCGAACTACTTATCTATTATTTGTTGAATAGTTACGTTATTTTAAGGAAATACTTCAATAGAAATGCTTACAAAGAAAAGGAAGCCAAATTAAAAGTAATGTTTTTTCTAATAGCAAATATTGAAGAATAATGAGGAAAATCGCATTGGTATTCGCATGGAATAAAAATAACCAACTTCACGTATGACATTCTGATAACCATTACAAACTTTTATTTTCGTCCTTTTTCATTTTTATTTCATCAAATTAAGAACTAGGCAAGAAAATAAAATGAAAAATCTCGACCAGAAAAAAAAATACACTAAACAGCTCTCCAGACCCGGGATTTCAACTGTCTGCTACATAATATCCTATTTCAGAATTGATTAAACGATAGGATGGAAAAAAATATTTCTATATTTATTCACTAAAAGTTTTCATTATAACTCATAAAATTTTGATCATCAAATATTTATAAAATGATTCATAGTTTTTTGCTGATTTATGCGTTCACATTTACTTATTAAGTTTTAGGAGTTTCGCCAAAAGAAAGCTGATCACTTAAGGTTTCATAGCCGAAAAAAATTAGGAACCACTGATCCAGACACTTTAAACGTTTCCAGAACTATTAAAATTTTTAAAAAACTCTCTAGTCTGAATAGAAAAATTCAAATTGAAAACAAAATAAAAATTGATTTTGATGCTGTTTAATAGTTTTTAATTTTAATAGTCAATGCATTTACGGAAGTCACTAAGCCTTAAATTTCATGCTTTTTTTTATTAAGAAGTTTTCTTCTTTTATTGTTTCCAAGCTTTCTTTTTTTATTATTTTCTTTGTTGTAAAATCTTATCATCTGAGTAAATAAAGTGTGTAGTGTTGCCGGTGACGAATTAGTCGACCTTGTATTGTCATAGCATTTATTCTAATCTTACGATTTAAGTTTAGAGCTACCGATACTGACAATTAGATGTTTGACATTATTTATCAGTATTTGACAGCATTTGGATTATATTTCGGAGCTTGGATTTTTTGCTACTATGACTGGAGTAAGAAATTTTCAATCATATTGTAGTAAACTCGAACGAACTATAATTATTTCAAATGGTAGTTCTCTTAACTTGTAGTAGAATTTACTATTTTACTTGCACTTTGGTATTCGTTTAGTAAAAAAAAGTTTAACAAAAGCATGAACACAACTTTTTTGCATATTACTCAAACCTTCAAATTTTCTCATTTTGTATAAATATGTTTTTCTCATTTTTATTACACAAAATGTTCATCTATTACTGTTATTCTATTTTATATTTTATTTTATAACAACCGTTTAACTGCCGACCCAATTTTTTGAGTTTACGGCTATCACTGCCTTGTAATTTTTGAACCCAATCCGGAAGGCAAGGGAACTCCAGGATCAGTACCCCCAGAGGTATTTACCTCTTATGGGAACTAGGAGGACTTTATGACCCCGACATATATAACATGCACCAGTTACTTTTTTTTCACGCGGGATTCGTCGGCCTGCTGAATTCAATCGCACGTTCTCAGGAGCATGAGTCCAATGCACTACCAACTAGGTTATACCGGCCTACTGTTATTCTTTTACCACATTCTATGTACACTACATCTATTGCGGTATTCCTTTAATGTAATTTTGCAATATTTAATTGCATTAATTATTTCTTGCTCCTAGATTATATTAATAGTTTTTTTTCTTTAATATCACACATTATTTTTTATTTTCTTTCAGTTAACATAACGAATTAATGAACTGTGCCCCAAAAATAAATTGACCATCCCAAACGAATTTTAATCTAATAATTGGATCTTCACGTTTTATAACTCAATCTTAATAGTTCAAGGGGGTGACGTCAAATTTGCTAATTAATTAGTGCAGACGATATTTTAAGAAACGAAAACGCACTTTCTCTGAATAAACAAGGCGGATTTAGATTTCTGACTCCCAAAATATAAGAGGCAGTCGCAATCTGGGAAATACTGTCTCCATTGTTTGGTCAGGGGAGCCTCCCAAAGTTTGGACCCTTTAATGTTAATTTTACTTTTTGCGTATTTCGCTATATCTCGAGAACTTTTTAAGCATGTAGAAAAAATTTTTGCTCAAAATTATAAAATTAGCTAATTCAAGAGATAATTCAGCACAAAAAATAAATTTCAGTAAATATTTATCATTTTTTATGATTTTATTTAATATGGACTGTGGAAATATCATTGTTTTGGTTCTAAAAAATCTCATTTAAAGACATTCCTTGGGCACTTTTGGACAAATCTGGGCATTTTCAGAAAATTTGACGCACATATTTTATTACGAAACCAGTTTTAAGAGATTCGCTCTTTTCAAAAAATTCAAAAAAGTTCACAAAGTGTCCGCTCTGTTGCTTCTTTAATATGAACTGTGGGAATATCATGTTTTGGTAAAAAAAACCTCTCCTTTAAAGATTTTCTTTGAGCACTTTTGGACAAATGAGGCTTTTTCAAAACCTTTGACGCAAATATTTTAACATGAAGCCAGTTTTAAGAGAGTTGCTCTTTTTAGAAAATTTTAAAAAATTCGCAAAGTGTCCGTTCTTTTGCTTCTATATTGACTGTGAAAATATCATGTTTTGGTAAAAAAACAAAATCTCACTTAAAGACATTTTATGAAGACTTTCGACAAATGTGGGCATTCTCAGAAAATTTGACGCACGTTTCTCAACATGAAACCAGTTTTAAAAGATTCGCTCTCTTCAAAAAATTTTTAAAAATTCGCAAAGTGTCCGCTGTATTGTTTCTTTAATAGTGGCCGAAATTTTTTTTTTTCAATAATAAGGGATAAAATCTTTAAAGCATCTAATTCTACATGGCAAAACAAATACCTTGAGAGAAAGAGTCGAATAATTTCTCTGAAATCAAATTTTAAATATACGGCATCTTTAAAATACCATTTCTCATGAACTTTTCAACCAATTTCTATGCAAAACTAAATGTCTTAAAATTATGTATAAAATTGTATTCCGTAATATTCAAAATCTTTTCGGCTCTTATTAAACAAAATAATAAAAAATAGTAAATAATTACTAAAATTAGTTTTTTGATGGGAATTATCGTTGGTTGAAAGAATTTCATACTTGTGTGTAAAAGTTTTTCTAATCGCTTAAAAAGTTCTCAAGTTATGGCAAAATTACGCAAAAATAATCTAAACATTAAGGGGTTCGCAAACTTTATACCGCTCTCCTGACCGGACTATTGGACTTCGGCGGTCAGAAATCCGTATCCGCCGAGAGAAAAAGAAGGTATTCAAAGAAAGTACGTATTTGTGTCTGATTTCGTAACTCAAAATATCGTCTGCGCTTATTAATTGGTATTTCAAACCTTTAAGCTTGAGTCCTAGAACGTGAAAATCCGATCATTAAATCAGAAGTTATTCAAGGTGATCTTTTTTTTTAAATTTTTTTTTTTGGGTTCACTGTTCACAGAGAAATATTAACAGAATAGTTATTTTGTATAATGAATAAACATAGTGGATCAGTAATTTTTTACCTTTAATACTAAATTAAATATTGTATTTTAATTTAACTTTTCCGCTAATACTCTTGTATTTTGAATTTGTAGTTTTCAATATGTGTACTAAAGAATGTTACTTTTTCTATTTGCATTTGTTGTTTTTCTGCTACGTGTATTCTGCATGCATATCTCTAAATCCACAACAAATTAAAGTTTAGAAATTTAAACATCCAAAACTTATTAACTAAGTATTTTTGTTTTAATTACAATTATGCATAGTAATTTCGCTACCGACATTGATTATAGAAATGCCACACACTACGATATTAGACATTTAATTTAACAGGAAATGGTAATCAAATCTCGAGTTTTCACTTTAAGTTTAATATACATAATACACTTAAGGTGCTGTGTTTTGCACTTAAATAGCTTAAAAAAAATATTAAAACTTCGTATATTTAACTAGTTCCAAGAAACAGTTTTAAGTCCAATAGTAAATCAAGAAAATCAAAACTAACAACTTTATCTACCTGACAAAACGTGAAAGAATTTTAAGTTATTAATAATGCAGGGCACGTAAGAAGAAATAATTGGATGCTAATTATTGGTATTGTGATATCAATAATAATCAACTTAGAAACTGATTTCATCAATGCTTTTCTTATTGTTTATAAGTGGAATTTATTATTACAAGAAAGTGTTTAAAATATATTCTAATATAACATTTCAGCTATTTATAATTTTTACTTTTCTTACTTAAAGCAATTTTTTAAATCTTATATTTAAATATCCACTAATTTAATCGGTTGTATATTTGGAAAAAAAATTGAATTTAGTTGCATTTTAAGAACACTATAACAATTAGAAATAGTGTAATCATGCGAATTAGATCTAGAACTGAATTGTGCAAAATTAAGAAATGATTTGCTAGGAGTCAATTTCAAATGATGCTACAAATGATATCAATTACAACCGCATTTGCAAGGGCAACAAGCTCGTAAACTGAGTCTGATTTGTGAAAAGAAAAAAGAAGTAATATCACATTGAAGGCCACATAATGTGACACAAGGTGACAAAAATGTGACAAGCTGAGGCATAAATAGGACATAGGCTGGATAAGGTTTTAAATTTAGCGTCGAATGGGAAGAAAAGCAAACTCTGCTAAGTCTTTCCATAAACTTCAAGGATATTAGAAAGATTTAGCAAAGAGTCACGGGCCTTTCCACCTCTAACATTAACGTTCTTTGGAATCCACAATGCAGGCACCAACATTTCTCTACAAATGGCTGTGCCTCTAAGGATTGGAAAATAAGTAATAAGGTTTACGTAGGGGAAACTCTACGCAAAATCTCTCTATTGCGTATTTAATGCAACGAAATCTAGAGCAGCTATTATTGAGATTTTGCATAGGGTCCTCCTAAGTCTAACTATGCTATTGGAACTACACAACGCATGCGCAAAAATTTCTCTACAATCATTGTGTCCCTAAAACATAGAAAATAATGTTAGCGCTACGGTTATCGGAAGGCAAGAACTTAGCAGAAATTTTCTAATAGATGTCTTTGACAAACACCGTTTGTGAAATATCTGCATTTAAATTAATAAAAAACCACAATTAGCAGACTTGTCCCAGTAATATAAAAGTAATAAAAATAAATAATAAACATGCAAGTAAAAATTCCTAAATATGATTGCCGTTCCAAATATATATTACATATTAACTGTAGACATAACGTATGAACTGTAATTCAAGAATTAAATGAATCTGTCTTTCAATCCCTTTACCAATAAATATAATTCATTAACATATTTTATCCTTGCAAACACCCTTAAGCGGAAACTAAATTCTATAAATAGATTCTCTTTCTGCAAGTGGACTTAAAAATCTAAGAACTGTTTCATGATAATTGCGTGAAAATCTATGCGTGATTATCTATGCAAAAATATGCTTGAAAATCTATGCAAAAAATCTATGAAAATATATGCGGGCATTTTAAAATGTTTCAAATATTAAAGCAAGGATAATCTGTAGTAATGAAATGTACTGCAAAATATAAAAAATTCTATTAACTAGCCGTTATTAATGCCTCACTGCTTATTCATTTTTAATTTCTAAAACTCATAAATTTGGAAAAACTAGAGTTATTTCTAGCCCAATCCTGGATTCGTTGCTCAGGTTTAGAGAAATGTTTCATAACGTCTATTACGAGTTCGTCTATTATCATCTACATTTTATGGTCTACGTTTTTATCAGGGGAAGATTCTCTCTTTTGTAACTATTATTTTGCATCACAATGACCTGTAATAAAAATAGAAATATAAACAGAATGCATATCAGTCATTATATTTCAAAACATGCACTTTATTATCAATATTTCCTTTTCTTAAACTGTGTACAATAAAAAAAGTTAATTTGTTTTCAAATTGCTGGTAGTCTCTGTGAGATTTTGCAATGAAGTGCTATGATTGTCTCATTCTTTTTATTATGTTTCGTAGAATGAGATAAGTGGTGGACATCTCGGATCCGTGTTGGGTTAGTATGGGAAAAACTTAAACGTTGCTATCTAGACAAGCAAGGTATTATTTCCAGTGGTTAATTTTATCGCACCACTGGAAATAGATTAATTAATTGAACAATATCACATCCGAGTCTGAATAAAAGTTTAGAAAATATTAAGGTTTTTAAAATAAATGGAGGTATTATGTGTGAATTTCTTTTTTTTTTTTTATCTTATATCATTTTACGCATATTGCCCTTACCGCTTTAAAACTATTAATTGAAAAACATAAATTTGATTTTATTGTGCATAGCACAAAAAATGGTTACGAAATAATACCATTCCCATACAGATTACAATGTTAAACCAGTGAATATGTAAAACGGTACCTGAGTACTATTTCGATAATTTCATTTTGACATTTTTCGATTCAACGTTTAAAAAAAATGCTTAGAAAATTACACTGCACTTTCCTAGACAGCATGGGCAGATGCGTAAATTGCTATTAGTACAACTTTTTTCGTCCCGCAGTGAACTGATCGTTAAGACACGGTTCCCAGTAGAACACGGAAGTCAAGCATCACTGGCTGCGGTCAGTGTGAGGATGGGTGACCACTTGGATCAGTCTACGAAGGGACCGAGTAAGTGCGGTATTGGTCCTCGTCAAACTGTTCTACCGTAAAGTCCTCGACTTCAAGTGCAGGTCGTAGAAGCGGGTGGGCATCCCCTCTGCAAAGGATAAAAATTGTGATGATATGTCGCCAGATGATCCACAGAGATGTTTCCGATAGACTGTCCGTCGCTAATATACCGCCGCCAATAGCCCATTGTTCAGTTCTGGTGTGACGTAAATAAACCACAAACGCAACCACTACAAAATGTTTTATGTATTATACCTTGCTAACGTCTAGACAAGAAATTCCATCATTTTGAGATTGGTTTCATTCAATTCCACATGAACAATTATATCATAAGCAATACCTGATATCAATATCCAGATCTCAGTTTTTTCTGATATTAATTTTTAATTTTTTCCCCTTCATTTCAGTCACGAACTTTAAATGTCCAGAGTTCGTTATTTTTAATTCTTACAATGCATCAGAAAATTGAGACCACTTGCAATATTTAATAATACAAAAGTACACGTGCTGAAATTAGGAGACCTACTAAATGTCAGAAAATCTTTATACATACAATCTTACAAAATATAATAATTTTGAAAAGTTTAAATATCATATGCTAACAAATCCTAGTTTCCTCACAAAGTCAAATTTTGCTATTGGCTTTAACCAATTCTAACATTAGCAATTGTAAATAATTAAAATATATTTCAGAATTTTAAGTCAACGTAGAAACACTTTTTTTCACTTCTACCACATTCTTTCAGGTAGTATTTTTGTTGGTGGAGGTCATAAGACGTATTTTGATCTTAACAAAACCTTTATCAGACGTAATTATTTCTTTCATCTACAACATTTTTACGGAAAAGACAAATCCACTACCACCGATTGAAAATGGTATTCTACTTCTGTCTGCTTCAAATTTGGCTAAGAAAATCAGGAACAGGCAGGTAATTTAATTGAATAACTTTTATACGATATCTACATTATTTAATTCACATATTCAGAATTATCTTAAGAGTGGTCTAGTTGCAAAATTACAAAACAACAAGCATGCAGCGCTAGTCCTACAACCAATAGGGAACTATAATAGGGGGTCATACGAATAGTGAACTATTAAACGCTGTCTCTCTTTAGAAGTTTCAGTAAGGTAGAAGGAAATACATAGTGTTCACATCACTGATGCCATTTAAGATAAAGTGCTTTTGCCCGGTATTCCCGACACTATTGTTTTTTCTAAATTTTATTTATTTAATTTGAAATTTTAAGAACCATGATTTGTTTTTACTCGCTCTTTCCTATATTGATGATTTTTTAGGTAAAGTGTAATTACCCGGTATAAACTTGTCCGGTACTCTTTGCATTGATTATTTTTAAGTATAAGAATCATTATCCGATATTTCTTACACAGGCTTTTCTTCTAATCGAAATTATGGGAAATTCGTCGCCATTTCGAGGCAAAAGAAAAACAGTCTAAGGGCTGAAAGCAACACAAAAGGATGTAAAATAAATATTAATGCAAAGTATGGGAAATTCGAAATGTCGAAATGCTTTTAAATTCATTTTGTCATTAAAAAAGTTATATTTTATTTTCCATTTCTATCTTCTAAAATCGAAAATAAGTCCGGTGTGCCGAATCTGTTTCAGAAAAAAAAGGCAACATGCATCCTTTACGTTTCTCCATCTCCAAAAGATATAGAATAGAGCCCACCCCTATAGGGAGGTAGCTTGAAATTCAAGGACTAGCAATGCTCGCTTGTTGTTTGGTAATCTTGCTTTCTGGTTATCAAATTCTACTTCCTCATCTCGCATATTAAACTATAATAAATTGTATATGGACTCCAGTTAAGTCCTTAATCAACATTTTGCATATTTTTCTTTTCATTTTCTTCAATAAAATACACTTGATGGAACTTAGTTACCAAATTTTAATTTTTCGGTACTTTTTAAATCTGGTTTAGGATCTTTCTAAAATATTGTAAGAGTCTAATAACACAGTTCAAACATAAAAACTTAACATTTTGTTACTAAGTTCAATCATTTCAAGGAATATAAGTTCCTACTATGCATATGCCATTTGAACTTCCTTAAAAACATTTATAATGATGGTTTATGATAATAATGATTGAAATAATGATAGATATATAGTATAACAACCATGCTTTTTAAAGAAATCTCTGTAAAGTTGTTATCAGTTCAGTGCAGGTTCATCTCGTGACGGCCAGACTATAGTTTGTGAATAACTGCTTATTCATTTAATAAAAATCAAAAAAAAATTTTTTTGAAGGATAAAACAAAAAAGAATTATTAAACTTAGCTAGGAAATAAATCCTAGAATATGAATTACAGTTTTGCAGGACACTTCTGAGTAGAATAGAATTATGCTTATCCCGACTTTTCAGTAATATAATGATAGGTTATTTAATCGAAATTAGGCTTTTTTTGTAGTTAAAATAAGAAAATGCTACCATTTATAACGGACAATTCAGTTACTTTACCAAAATAAATTCTTTTGACTTTCGTGAATGAAATGTGAGGCAGATAATCTTTATATTTTGTAATTTAGTCAAGTAAAAATGAATTTGTTGTTTTGTAGTTAAAGTGTGAAGTAACTAAATTTTATAATGTAAAGCTAATTTATTAAGTCAAAATGAATTTATTGCTTTGTAATTAAAATGTTAAGTAGCTAAAAATATATTGTGCCGTTAAGTTGCTATTTTAAAATGAATTTATTATTCTGCTGCTTTAAAATGTAAAGAAGTTAAACTTTATATTGCGTAGATGAGTCATTAAATCGAAATGAATTCATAGTTTTCTATTTAAAAAGTGTGATGGTTGAATATCACTCTGTGTAGTTGAGTTGTTAATCAGAATTAATTGCTTTCTTTGTAGTTGAAATGTGAGGATGTAGTACGTGCTTACGTAAACAGAGCGAAAACTGTCCAGCTATACACCAATGCTGTAACAGACGCACGTTATGAAGAGGCGATAGAAGATGCCATAAAAATCGATCGTTTCCTAGAACGAGGTGAAAAGACCCCAGAACAAATTGAGAAGGACACTCCACTATTAGGGGTACCTTTTACTTGTAAGGAAGTAATTGGAATAAAAGGTAAAACACACTTTATATGTCTTTAAATTTAAATAAATTTGGTTTGCATTTCATCTAAATGAGACACTACTATTTTTTGCCAGCTAACATTAAAATGAGCAAGTTAGATGTTACTTTATGTAGAAAACATTGAAAATATTATAATTAATATTTTTTTTAATTTTTATTTTAATTCTCTTCTTACAGAGAACTAAATTCCGCACCTAAATTTCATGGAGAACTAAATTCCGTAATTAAAGCTAAATTCAGCAATTTTCCCTTTTAAAATTAAAAATTATTGAAATTTATGTCGAAAAGTTGATTTTATTTAGTATGGTGTTAGATTCTACAAATTTAACTAATATCTGAAAATACTATATATTTACAAAATAACTTGTCATAATTTTATTTAAGGAGAAATTCATAAAAAAATAGCCAAGTTGTTTCCTTCCGATTTATTATGAGCAGAGGTAGTGAAGAGGGATGTTGATGAAATCGAAAATATCAGAGAAATTTACTTGAAACTTAAAAATAATCTTACTTACAAAACGAATTTTACAAAACGAATTACAAAACTTTCATAGTAAGACAATTGAAAATTGTCTTACTATGATCTTGCTAAATAACTGCGTCATGTGTTTATCGTTCGGGTTTAGCATATTAAATTTGAATTTCAAAGACAATTATTGTCCAAAAGTAAAAAGCTCGGATTACGACAGGTGATGAATATTCATTCAAACCAATTAGTTGAAAAAGTTTGAAAAAAACATGTAACAGGAAATTGGTGAGGTTTTTTTAAAATTAAATGCGAAGGCTTGTTATTTATCGATTAAAAATATAATATCTTTTAAGTGAAAGAGTGAAAGTGAATTAAATGAATAACTGGATTGGAATATTATTTTAATACAACAGTTAAAGTCAAAAAAGTGCGAGGAATTCGTCAGCGCGGAAGAAGTTAAACTTCGTAACCTGCGACGTTAATTGTAGAAGAATCAGCAGTCGTAGAGGATCACTAGTTCTATTCAACGACTCTTTTTCCTGCTCCCAAATAAATTATATGTGTATAAAAACAAACTAAAAAAATATTTTTAGAAAAACAAAAGTTTTATGACTTTTATTATTTTTATGTTAGTGAGAACCAAAACAATATGGAAATGAATGAGGGAAAACTGGATCCTACCACGTGATTTCCCGGCCAATAAAAATGTAGCGTTAAACGTTTAACGCTTTCTTGTTGGAAGTCGCATAAGAAGTATAACTTTAAAAATATTTATAAAAAAACAGTACTTTTATGACTTTTATTATTTTTATGCTAGTGAGAACCAAAACAATAAGGTAATGAATGAGGAAAAACTGGATCCTACCACGTGATTTCGCGGCCAATAAAAATGTTGCGTTAAAGGTTTAACACAACCTTGTTGGAAGTCGCATAAGAAGTATAACTTCAGAAATAACGTCAGCATATTTTAAAAAACAGTCCGGAAATTCTTTCTTAAACAAAAAGAAAAGCAAAGCAGAAAATTTCAGAAATCAACAATGAACTCTTTGAAGAAATATTCTAAGTTGGCCACTTTATCAAAGACTGCTACCATATTATCAGATTTCCCTAATGTATTAGTTTGCTTGCAATAAGCATTGTAAAAACTTACTCTCGATTTACTCTTTTTGAAAATCTATGTATATATATTTCTCTTACACGACGACAAAAAAAGCCTCATTATAACTCCACGAATGGCAACGCTAGAAAATCGACCAATGATTGCCCCTGAAAATGTCACATGCCAAATCTAAATGAGGTGGCTCAACATATAGCGCTTTTAAAAACGGAAACTAAAATAACCTGAGAGAGCATCAGCTGCTGCAATCTCATACTATTAAGCTAGGCAGAAGTGAGTAGTCTTTGTCAATAGATCTCTGTTTTGGTATTTTGTTGGAAGCGCTTTTTTACACGAATTTATATATTACGAATTTATTTGACAATTTTTTATTTATATCACGAATTTATTTGTTTTATTATTGTTATTAGTTATTCATTGAAAAATGAGTCTCAGTCGTGCTGTTACGCTTTAAGATTTTATACTATAGCACATTTCTAATAGGTTTAACGAATTACATTATTAATTATTTGAATTCAAATTTATTTTAATGACTTAGTATTTACTAAAAATGTAATTTTTTTCTTAAAAAAGAAAGTTGTTATATGGATTTGAATGATTGTTTTGAATTCTTAGAATTTTGTGCATTTGCAATGTACCTAAGTTAGTAGCGAGCGGAGCGAGCTTGGTTTGCGAAGCAAACCATATAAGATTATTGTAGCAATTTTCTTGGGTTGGCGAGCGACAGCGAGCAGGGGGCGCAGCCCACTAGTTATTAATACTGTATTATATATACAATACTATATTATCAAGGCTTTAAACTTTTATACAAAATAAAAAATATACCATAGATAAACTTTTCGAAGTTTAACAATAAAAGCATCACATTAGATTAGATCGTTTGTTTCTAATATAATCTCCCATTTATTCCAGGTTTATACCAAACAGCAGGTTTATACAGGGATAAAGGAAGAACTGCAGAGGAAGATGGTGATGCCCCAGCACTATATCGCAATGCTGGTGCTATACCCGTAACTGTAACTAATGTTCCAGAACTGTGCAGTTGGTGGAATTCAACAAATATCATCTTTGGTAAAACAACGAATCCATATGATAAAAGGAGAACACCTGGTGGTAGCTCAGGTAATTTTTGCATAACTAAAGTACGAAAAGTACCATACATCACTCGTATTTTAAAAAGTGGGCTACATCATTTGTAAATTGAAAAGCTTGACCGTATAACGGTAGCATACCTGAGTTTGAAATCAACATAAAAAAGCAGTATAAAAAAAGTTGCATAAAATTTACTGCTTTGAACTAGCTGCTGTGCAAAAATATAAGCCTTGCGAAGTAAATCTATAACCATAATAACAAAAGAGCAAGATTCGTTCCGTTAAATTTACGAAATAAATCAGTCACAACGGCTTCTTTCAATATAGGACAAGTTTTCTCCGTAACAATTACGAAAGAAATTCGTAGTCAGGCTGGTTTCCTTACGTACCAAAACAAGTTTTGATTATAAAAGTCACACAGTAAATCTGTAGTGACAAAAGACTTTTACGATATGGAACAAGTTTTCTCCGTTAAAGCTGCAAAATAAATCTGTACAATAACCAGATACAGATATTTTAAGCCAGAGGAATTTGTATCAAACTGTCATCATCGGGATTCGAACCTGGGTTATTTCATTGGGTGGCGAGAACTCTTTTCCTGGAACCACCGTGGTTCCAGCGTTTTATAATGAAGAAAAGTCTGGAACTCTCTTTACCTTACATATTGAAATCATACTTAAGTGTAGAAACGTTTAAAAATCTAGTCACCCACTCATATAAACCAAGCACCAAAGTTTGGCACGCTTATGATCTTCGTTAATGCGCAGAAGGTAGAAAAGAATGAAACAGAAGACTCCCTAAATTAATTGTTTTAAGTAAAAACACTTAGAAAACATTTCTATTTGTAAGAATAAAATAATTTGACGGGTTTCATTAAAAAAAAAATTGGGAAAGTCCACTTCGATTAGTTGGGGGGGGACAAAAATATTGTGTTAGTGAGAATTTTCCTTCAATATCGTCTCAATTTGACAATAAAGAGGAACCACAGTTTTATTCATATATGCAGATTAATAAAATAATTGCCGAAAGATAAGAACAAGTACAGAAAATAATTGTAAAATGATTGGAGGAAAAGTAAAGTTATCGCGCGGCAAGCAAAACTGTACGCCAAAAACTTAAATTTAAACTGACGGTATTATTCCGTTCATGATTAGGATGAAAAACCGTTTTGACAACAAAGCAGCTATTAACAGTCAAAATTTTCCGAGAAAACACAGAAAAATATGGGGTGCAATTTTACTGTCTATTTTCTCCAGAAAATTTTAAAAAAACTAGCAGCTCATAAAATTTTGCAGGAGGTGAAGGAGTACTTCTCACAACAGCTGGAGCAGTGATTGGAATTGGTACAGATTATGGCGGCAGCATAAGAGTACCTTCAGTTTTTAATAGTATCTATGGTCATAAGCCTTCTTCCTGTAAGTACTCATAATCACTTTTAACAATTTCATAGAGATTGATAAAATTTGTATTATTATGCTTACAAATACCTCAAATAAAAGCATGTGTACAACTAGCAAACCTAAAGTTTAAAATTTTTCAATAGAGAATTAACAGAATTAAAAATAATATAACGATTTCAATTCAGCATTCACATTTTCCCCATGAGTTTGGCTAAGAAAATGAATTTTACTACCGTTTAGTTTGTACAGTCTAAACAGTTCTCTTATTTAAATATTTTTTGGTAAAATATGTCATCAGGTAAAATATATCATTTGGTAATCCCAACAATTACTAACCTTTCGGAAAAAAATCAACTAATGGAAAACGTAAGGAGATAGAAATATACAGTTTGATGAACTGGTTTATTCTCATCAAATTCCAAAATTATTCACAAAAGTCGTCCACAGATGAAGCTGTTGAGAATTGCGTCATACAGTTTGAAATTCATTCAAATGTCTGAATCAGAAAACTATGATTAGTTTTCTTAATGATTTGGCAATTAATATTTTATTTTGATTTGGTTATTCTAACTGTAACTTTATCTTTATTTATTTTTCTTTTATGTGGGCGTATCATTATTAAGTCTTACTCTATGTGCTTTTAAATTTTGTCTGTTTGTCATTAATTTTTCTTTGCGTTTACATTTCAATTTTTCTAATTGCTTTTCCTTATTTGC
The DNA here is from genome assembly GCF_043381705.1 of Parasteatoda tepidariorum. Lineage (NCBI taxonomy): Eukaryota > Metazoa > Arthropoda > Arachnida > Araneae > Theridiidae > Parasteatoda > Parasteatoda tepidariorum. The sequence continues at coordinate 51,907,237 of NC_092212.1, forward strand.
TTATCCATTATGGGGCCTCATGGCATTGTCAGTTTTTGGTATTACCACTGACAACAGAAAGGTTCCTGTGTGTTGGCAGGCTGTGTACTGTCTTGTTAACACACATATCTTTTTTTTTCGTTTTCTGCTTGAATAGTATTTCTGACTTTCTACATCAGAATAGTTTCTAATACAACAAAAAAAAACATTATTCTATGGTTTTACCTGTCATTGACGCCATCTGCTGACAAACTTTGAAAAAGGTTTAAGTCTTTTCGAGAATAAAACTCGGTTTCCTAAGAATACAGCTGCTAGTACATTTCTGTCTCCTCTCATTTATCTTTAATTTATTTTTCAAATCTATTTTCGTATCTGAGACACTAGGATTTAAGCGTATTCCATGTATCTATGTATCTATGCATTCTATGTATCTATGTATTCTATGTATCTATGTATTCTATGTATCTATGTATTCTATGTATCTATGTATCTATGTATTCTATGTATCTATGTATTCTATGTATCTATGTATTCTGCGTATCTATGTATTCTATGTATTCTTTGTATCTATGTATCTAAAACTAGAGGTCACAAAATCAGTGTGTCATTTTAGCGACACTAGGTTTTATAAATTAATCTAAGCATCTCGGAAAAAAAGAGATTGCAAAATCAGTCTGCAATTTTTGTTATGATAAATTTTACCGAAAAATATTCGTTTAAGAGAATTATGTGCTCTATACGCACAAAAATTTATTACGTTACTCAATTGACTAGGCACTTTTTTTAAAAAAGCTGTAAAGAGATTTTAGTGAGATAGTTTTGCAATAAACATACTTGAGTAAATTTTAGAAATATGTGGAGCAATGATAGGTTGTAGTTTCGTCAAAACTGACGTAATATCCTCTCAAAAGGATTTTCCAAAAAAAACTGATTATAGCTGAAAGAATGTCAAAGCTGAGAATTTTATTACGGAAAATTAAATAAATGCTTAAAACTTTTGAGAAGTAATATTTTCTTGTGCAATTGTTGGGAGAAAAATGTTGGTTCTATAGAAATGTAGTTAGAACAGTACCCAATATTTAAAAGATTTCATATTTAAAATTCCATGGTTAAAAAACATTCTTCCTAACTCAATATTCATTTCTTTTTTTTTATTAGTAAATACTTTAGTTTCTTGACATTACTGTTGCCATTTGCTTTTCAAAAAAAAAATTTTTTCGAACAGGTATTGTATCAAATTGATGTTATTATTATCTAATACTATTTTGTCTCGGGAAATGCTTTCTATTGTTTCTGAAATGTTGCTTTTGATTTTATAATAGGTATTGTGTCAAATCGTGGCTATTATCCGTGGATTGAAACTGAGAAAATGCCATTTGATCACATCAATACTACAGGTCCTATGTGTAGATATGCCGAAGATTTAACTCTTTTGTTGAAAATTTTATCGGACAATAATCCAAAACTGCAGTTACAAAAAAAAGTAATGCTATTGAAACGCAAAGAAACACATTGTTATACTTTCTTTTTTAGGCATTTCATTTCTTATTTTATATGATAGAGAACTACATTTTAAGTCATCCAATAAAAGATCAAAATTTTATCGAAAATGCAACCATTTAGTTATAAATTGTTTAGGTTTGAATAGTCTACATTGTTTTTTGGATTGCGTTGAACTATAGTTTGGTTATTTGCTGAAACTCAATCTGAATTAGATTAATGCACTTTTTAAAGTAGACAGTCTACACTACACAATGGTTTAAATTGCCCGGAAAATGGTTCAACTTAAAATTTTATTTAGTTTTGCGCAATTTTGCACAAATAATGCTTGAAGGTAATCATATTTTAGTTCAATCTTGAACCAGTTTTTCAGATTTAACCAATAAACTGATTTTTTTAATCAACATTTGTTCCATTTTCGTTTTAATTTAAAAAGCTAATTTCAATATTTTTTGGATTAATTATTTACATTACGAAAAACGAGTTTGCTGGTTAAATGACCTTTGATTATTAAGTCCTATTGCAAATAAAATTTTCCCTAGCCAAAAAAAATGCTTTTGGTTTGGGAGATAAATAAGCAATTTGGAGAAAAGATTATATTCAAATGATGTTATTCAACCACCAAAATTAACTTTTTATAAGTAACTTAAAATTTATTATTATTAACACAGCCGAGGAAAAAAACTACACTGTTTAAGAATTGCATGAATTTTCTGTCCTAATGTATCAAGTTGCATTTTAAAGTAATTTAAGTATGAAAATAAGTATATAAACAACTCCTACTTGTATAGGAACATGGTTCAATAATTATTATTTTTAAACTATTTGAACAATGCTTTAGCAATATGTTGACATTGTGAAATCTTAAAAATGTAAATTAACAGACTTTATATTTGCTTTACTGTAGCGTGAAATTTTTATAATCAGCTATTGGCATAGATTGATGAATTGGAAGAAAAAAATTTATTTCCAAAATATGATTTATAAAAACATTTCTCATCGCATAGTTATATTTCTGAAAAATGTGTTATTACGGTCTGTAAGAAATAATGAAAATAAAAAACATCTTGTTCTTCACCTTCTCTATACATGTTAACATATGGAACGTGGTTTTACTAGGAATGTACTTGCCCGGTATTCCCTACACTGTTGTTTTTTTTATAAAGTTATGAACCATTAACCTACAAAATGAAAAGAAATATGGGATATATGGTAAATTGGTCCGTGTAACGCTCGATGTGTACTTATCTGATCTTAAGCTCTATACAAATCCTTATGCATATGTTTATCACTATTTCGAAATTAGTGGTTTTACCCGTCAAGATTTCAAAATTGGTAGTTGTGCCCATCCCGATTATGGCGTTCGCCTTTTATTTCATGTGGGTTCTTCTGAACTTTTCCTAAACGTTTATATAAATTACTTCATTGTTTAATGAACTGCATGTTCATAAAACATTCATAAAATCCAAATTTTGTCGTTAGCACATTTATCCATGCAGATTTCGTTGAAGGATTATAAAATAACCGCATTATAAACAATGGCTATTTCTTACCTTTAATTGTTTTATGAATTGAACATCTTTACAATTCCATAAGACAATATCGAAAGTCAGGATTGCCAACAATTTATTAAAGAAGCGTTGATAGATTAATTGAGTTCTTAAACAATTCATTTGTTGAATTTATTCCAGATTTTTTTAAATTTTCAAGGTTGATTTCAAGCATGTGAAAATATACTACTTAGAAGAATTGCCTGGTGCTCCTGCCATTCCCAGTGTGAAGAAAGCCATTAAAAAGGTGAATAAAAATAGCAAAAAATTATAATTTTCCATAACCTTTATCACGAAACCCTTCAAGCTCATATTTTTGATATGCTGCGCATAATTTTTCTAAACTTTTACTATGTTGAACTAATTAATAGACTTTGAATCACATATTCAGCTAAAATAGAAAACAGCCACATTGTATGCATATAATGTTGAATCTGTTCACAGAAGATTAATTGTTCGGCCTGATTTTTTTAGGTACGTTACACTCAGTCCATATCCCTTTATACTAATTAAAATCAGGCTAATTAGTGCGATTAGTCAATCAGCTTACATTGGCCTAGACGTATTTTATTTCATAATCACCGTGTGTGACTAATCCTCTCACTGTCTAGCTGCATCTAGACATTATCCATGAGTTCATACACTCTCAAGAAATCCAGGGCAAGCAAAGGGTCCGTCGCAAAAGTCTCATTAGAAATGTGAAGACAAGGCAGAAAGTGCTCCGGGGACACACTCTCCACTCCGCCCTTTGCACAAACCAGGAAAATCCTGTTGACATTGCAAAAGGAGCCTCTCCTCACATGGCCACTGGCAAATCTCGACAGCGCCGTCTGGTCGACTCTATATCGCAGGAAAGGCCAATGGAGCCCCCAGGACATCTCCACCAATACCAATCATGGGATGGAGGGACCCTCCAAGATTTTAAGTCATTGTTTTTCCTGATGGAGTAAAGCTCGTCAAAAGTCAATGAGGCAACTGAATACAATAACTCAACCAAGCCCTGCTTTGCCAAGTCGTCAGCGACTTCATTTCCGTAAATCCCCACATGCGAGGGAATCCATTGTAGGTGCACTTCGTAAACCACAGCAATCTGTCTAAGTAATTTCAAAATAGCGATGCTAGTGCGGTCACCAACATTTAACCAGTCCTTCAAGTGCTGCAATGAACTCTTGCTATCAGATAACCACCGTTGAACAGTCGACCCTATTTTTACCAGGTTTACGACTACTATTGTTAAAGTTCGTAGCCTTGTAATTTTGATCCCAATCAAGAAGACAAGGGAACTTCTGGACCAAGTATAGGGAGAAATTTGCCTTCGTGGAGGACTTTTTGATGGAACTAACCCGCATTATCATTACATGGAGAGGAAAATCACGAATACCTCCCACAGTTAGCCTGACGGCAAGGGTACCCTAACTCATGATCTTTCTACCTCTGAGGATATTTCAAGTCAGCACTGTGGTCGGTGCGAGACAGATGTAGAAATAGTATAGACCAGCTATGCAATGAGCATTTTCATCGCCTCAGGGTGTCTTGCAAACAGCTTGAAATAAGTTTAATTGAATATAATTTGATTTATCCTCTAATTGGCCTATATGAGTTCATTACTATGATCCTAAAAGCTGCCACGCTGATCGGAAAATATTTGATACTTTTCAAATTTTCCCAGTGCATTGATAAATAAAGGTGACATTTTGCATTTTTCAATTAGCTTACGATATGTATGTTAAACTCGGTGCATACGAAATACTATATATAAGTGTGATCACACACTAAGAAAAAAGTATGGTCAAAATTCATAGAATATGGTAAATTTTATCGTCTTAATGACTTTACGGGGACACCTAAGAGCTTGGTAATTTTTACCGAATTGTTTTGGTAATGATTTTGGTAAAATTAACAATAAGATATGGTTTTATAATATGTGATGAAATTTGGTAAATGTGGTAAAATATGGTAATTTTATCACGATACCTTGTATTTTTTATTTAATCTGTGATAACAAGAATTTTAATTTTGAAAATCATAATTACCGATAAACCATTGCTCTAGGAACAGAAAAATAACCAAAGGAATGTTTTAAGTACCATATGATTTGGTTTTTAGCTCCAAAATTGCGTTTTTTTTTCTTTACCAGAAATATCATTACTATACTGCGCAATGATTTAATAAAGAAAATTTCTCCTTGCGCAGTGACTAATGATTTATACGGCCAGATAATATTTACTTATATTATTATTTTCCTTTTCAGGCTACAAACCATTTTGAAGAGCAATATGGAGTAAAGGCCCAACCATTGAAACTAGAAAAATTTAAAAATATCATCTCCTTGATTGCTAGCAAATATCTAGATACTCATGCTCCGCCTTTTAAGCTAATACTAACCGATGCAGAAGGCGAAGTCAACATATGGCTAGAATTCTTTAAAAGTCTCTTTGGAATGTCAAACCATACTTTGCCCTCCATTTTCAACGCAATGCTAGAAAAACGTGATAAAGACAACCACTACTATGAGTGTTTGAAGCAATTCGATTCCCTTGGTCAAACATTTCAAGACATTTTTAAAGAAGATGCTGTGCTTTTTCTACCAACTCATCCCGAGACAGCGCCGTTTCACCATTTGATAATATTCAAAACTCTAAATTTCATGTATGCACCCATCTTCAATTTGTTAGGGCTCCCTGCGACAAGCATACCTGCCGGCGTGTGTGATGGACTTCCAATTGGTATTCAAGCCGTTAGTGGGCACTGTAACGATCGTCTTACAATAGCTGCAGCATTGGAGTTGGATAACGTGTTTGGAGGGTGGAAAAGTCCATGTTCGATTGATGTTAAATAAAAAAATAGTACTAGAACATTTTCCATGAGCATTGCAAGAAAAGCTTATAAAAAAATTGCAAGAAAAGCTTATAAAAAAATACACTAGTGTAAGAAATTAAGAGAATTTGCTCACTTGGTTGTCACGATTATTTCTAGAACTACTGGACTGATTTTAATGAAATTTGATACAGTGGCGTACGCAGAATTTTTTCAAGGGGGGGGGGGTTCATAATTTTCAGAAATTACTAAAAGAAATTCGAGTATGTAATAAAGCACTATTACTTCCCTAATTTAGACAGCTAGACAATTTTGACTTTTTATTTCGACAACATTGTTTAGTTAAATTTTGTTTTTATTTTTTAAGTTTAAGAATATAATTTTTTTTATAATAAGAGGTAAAATATTTTATTTTTATTAAAAAGTAGGAATAAATCAAGCCAGAANACCGCATCTACAAAATTCTCGAATTGTCTCAAAGACGACAGAACGTCTAGGATTCCAGACCTCGCGAATGCCAGCCAGTCTCGAAAACTATCGCGACTGGCAGGTCAGAAAGGAACCAGTGATCGGTGCTCGCCCGTAACAGTATCACGTGAATTTGGTTTCAAAAATACAATCCTATTATAGTAAATGTTTTATCAGTATTCTGAGAAATACCGTGAGAAAAAAAAGTAGGCATAAGGCAAATAAAAATATATAGTCTTAAAAAATAATAACCCGCATAATTTCTACTAAAATTTTTATTTTTGTCTGCATTATTTTGTAAATTCACTTTGTCTGAGCTCAAGGGGGGGTTTAAACCCCTAACCCCCCCCCTTGCGTACGCCCCTGATTTGATATGTACATACATTGATATAATACAAAACAAATATCCATTCAACAATTGTAATACAGACTCATGCTCGTTCTTAGCACTCGTTGAAGTCGGAAGGCATGAAATTGGCATAAAACAATTCACGACAATTGCCACGGGAAATGATAAACTGCTTTATTTCAAGTATGTAACCACGCTGCAAGGCCTGCATATTTGTAAAAGGAGACCATATTAACCCATTTTTGTTTTGTTTATTCTGCAACCGTTGTTCCATACCTTCCGACTCCAACGAGTGTTAAGCACGATCATGCGTGTGTATTACAATCGTTGAATGGTTATTTGTTTTATATCGTATCATTGTATGTACATATCAAATTTCATTAAAATCGGTTCTATAGTTCTAGAGATAATAGACCAAATGTGTAAATTCTCTTTATTTCTTACACCGGTGTATAAGAGATATACATAAAGAGATAGAGATAAAATGAAACAATCTGTGATAAAATAGTACTGGAACATTTTCCATGAACATTGCATGCAAAGTTTATAAAATAGCTTGAAATACACTGTTGTAAGAAATTAAGAGAATTTGCAGACTTGGTCGATTATCTCTAGAACTACTGGACCGATTTTAATGAAATTTGATATGTACATGCATTGATACAATACAAAGCCAATAACCATTCAACAATTGTAAAACACACGCATGATCGTGCTTAACACTCGTTGGAGTCGGAAAGTATGAAAAGCCACAGGCAAGAATAAAAGCAGTTAAAGTAGTTTATTCAAAAGTAAATAAAAATATAACACAGTGAAAACTTTTAAAACATACCATAAAGTTACAACTTTAAAGATTCTAAAGACTGCTTACCTCACGGCATCTGCTAATGCATCTTTATTGGAGGGCAAATGCATCATATCCCAAGAGAAACGCGTGAAATATTTCTAACTTAAAATTTTGTAGACTTAATATATATTTTGTTAATTTTAGAAAGTTCCATGTTAGATTTTTTCAGAGGTCGTCTTATACACACATCATACCAGAAATCTCGTAATTAAAAATGAAGGATAGACTTATACACAGGGATATACGGTACTAAAAATTGAACGTTACTCGTAAAAACAACGCGTTTTTATTGCTATGAGTAATTCTTTGATCATGTAATTGAAGCTATATGACGTTTTTCTTCGTTTTCTATCAGCAACTAAGTTTTATATCAACAAGCCCAAAAAGAAACAAGACATTAAAGGCGTAAATGAGTATTGTATCAAAAACAATTAGCCACATTTATGCAAAACTATGCAAATATGTTTAGAAAGCAATGAAGATCTTCTGTACCACACATTACGCTACACTGTATTATCTACATGAATCAATAAAAATAGTTCCTAATTTTTAATTAAAATCCACTTTTTTTCAAAATTACTTTTTTCGGGTATTTTTGGACGCTGCTTACGCTTATTAAATTTAACTTCACAAATTTAATCAATCACGACTCATGATCAATCATAATCAATCACAAATTTAATCAATCTAATCAATCACAATTGTCATTCAGGAATAAATTAATTATTTGTATGCAAATACATTCGAGCCTAATTTATTAAATTTTGTTTTACTTTGTCTTTGTTATTTTGTTTTACTTTCTAAAAACACAAACTTCAATATTTGCAATCAAAATTAATTTTTTTACCATAAAAATATCGTCGATATCTTCACAAAGCAAGCAAGCACGTTTTTTTTCTTCAAACTTCTTGGTTAAAAAAGCAGGCTTACATTTAAGCATAATTCAATAAAGTCTTATTTGTACTTTATTTTATAGATATTTGTCATTGCATTTTGTGTTTTAAAAATTTTAAATATTACAGATTTGCTTTCAAGGTTTCATTTATGGATTATCATTTTTCCAAAAGGAAGCTATATCGAAAGTCATTTCGTGAGAAAATAATTTTTTGTAAATAAATGCAATTGAACTATTATATAATGCGTTTAATCTAATTTCTTTAAAAGTGCATTCTTGATGGTATAGAGGGCTTCGTAATCATGTGTTTAACTATATTTTCAGCATGCATGACCAAAATGAAGTAATAAAAGATTTGACACAAATAAGTTTTTAAGAGAAAGAAAATTATGTAAGACAGTATCAAAACTTACCGAATCTTTAACAAGAAAGATGAGATAAAAAACATAAAAAATGGCTGAAAAAACAGCGAGTAGTGAAAAGGTGATTATTAAAAACACCTTCATCTTCCTCCTCACAAGTAATGATTTTTCAAATTTCGATAGTGTTTTTGTTTTTCTTCGCTGAAATATTAATTTGCTACTTTTTACGCACGTGTTTTTATTTTACTTCATGTTTAGCTAAGACTTTATAAACATGAATGAAAGTTGGCAATTATAGTGAAATCTGCACACACTTCAAAATTTTATAACAAAAGAACATTTTTTCTTTAGCATATTGTGAATAAGATGTTTCAGAACCATATGTTTCGTAGTCAAAAAAGGCAATTACAACTTGTTTTGCTCCACTAGCAATTTACACAATTTGTCTTGCTTAGTGAATGATTCAATTGTTTAAACTTGTAAGAGATTAAAATTGTTAGAAGTTGATTCAATTGTTTAGACATGCTAGGGATTTGAACTGTTAGAAAATAATTAAAATGTTTAGATTTCATTTAGAGAATAATTGATTTGTTTAGAATCGATTAGAATAATTCAATTGCTTAGATTTCGTTTAGAAAATGCTTGTTAGGTATTAGAATTGTTAGATAATAATGTTATTTATTAGACTTGTTAAAGATTAGAATTGTTAGAAGATGATTCAATTATTTAGACTTGTTAGACAATAATTCAATTTTTTAGATTTGTTTAGATTTCGTTTAGAGAATAATTCATTTGTTTCGAATTGATTAGATTTTGTTTAGAGAATAATTCATTTGTTTAAAATTGATTAAATTTCGCATAAAAAATATTTCAGTTGTTTAGAATTCGTTTAGAAAATGCTTGTTAAAGATTATAAGGGATAGACAATAATTGTATTTATTAGGCTTGTTTGAAATTAGAATTGTTAGAAGATGATTCAATTGTTCAGACTTGTTATGGATTAGAATTGTTAGAGTCGTTAGATTCGATTGTTTAGATTTCGCTGTTAGAATAATTCATTTATTTAGATTTCGTTTAGTAAATACTTGTAGGGTATTAAAATTGTTAGATAATAATTGCATTTATTAGACTTGTTGGGGATTAGAATTGTCAGAGGATGATTCAATTGTTTAGAATTGTTGGAGAATAATTTAGTTATTTAGTATTGTTTAAATTACAAAACTTGTTAAATACAAAATAGGCATAAGTTACACGTAAGACGTAATAAAGTTAGTTGTTTAGTATTGTTTAAATTTCTTTTAGAGAATAATTCAACCTTTTAAATCTACAAAATAGGCATAAATTAGATGGAAGACGTGATAAAGTCTTTGAATGGCCTATAAAGACATTAGAAAATTTTGCGCTTTTCTCTCGGTGTAGTTAAGTTCTTATAAACTAATCGTGATCAGCATGATAAATTAGGCTACCTTTTATTAGAAAATTTTGCGTTATTCTCTCGATGTAGTTAAGTTCTAATAAACTAATCGTGATCAGCATGATAAATTAGGCTACCTTTTATTTAAAAAAATTGCGTTATTCTCTCGATGTAGTTAAGTTTTTATAAACCAATCGTGATCAGCATGATAAATAAGGCTACCTTTTATATCAGCAAAAAAAAAATTAATGACGTCATGTTCGGAGGGGATGGAATCATTATTTATGGACAGTCCAGTATCAAAAAATCCTGTATCTTAATTCATGAGAGCGTCTAACGATAATTAGCAAATTGATTATTATTTCTTCGTAAGTAAAACAAATTGCTAATTTTATTGCCAAGCAGTATTTTTAAAAAAAAATCAAATAAGTAATTGGGGGATTGAAAGTTTAAATAACAAATTGGAAATTCAAAATGAATTTACGATTTTTCTTTGTAGAAAAACTTAAATAAAAACATTTTATTGAGATATACATTTTGTTAAATATATTCTCAGAGTTAGTATTTATTTTTTATAATAAAAGGCTGAATTAAAATCTATTTAAATCAGGGAAGAAAACTTTAAAAATGAATTAAATGCTGTTTGCAGCCATTAAGGAATGAGCTAATGCACTAGAAAAGAAAACTTCTTTTAAAAAAATTGTGCTAGCTTTAATATTAAACGTTTTATTTCCTGTGGTAGCAAAAAAAAAAGCCAGTAATGAAATTTCTCTTTTTATAATGTCACCGGATGTCGGACAAAAAGTTGGAATTCAAGTAATTCCAGTTAGAGATCCCGAAATAAGCGATCCCGTTATTGGAAGTTTTCAAAACTAAAAGAATAATGTTGTAAAGAATTATATCAGCCTTGATATTCTAGAAACTTAACAGTTCTGATCATTATTTAAAGTCAATCAAATGCCAAAATTTATTGTCGGTTAAAATTTGTAAATTAGTTGCAATACGTGTGAAAATATCTTGCTCATTCTGAAATTGTATTCCTTTTCATAATTAGCAATTACAAAGTTAGTGGAAGGAGGTGATGGCTAGAAGTTATAGTACATTATACATTATAGTACATGTACCGAATCTGCAAATACGAAGAGAGCAATAAGAGGGCAAATGACAAAGTTCGTGTCGCATAGAAATGATCAGTTAAATCAAGTTTCACCTCACCAGCATGCACACTTCCTCAAGAACTCTGATGAGGGCCGATTGCTATTTCGAGGTACCGTCATGTGGGACTACTTTGTGCAGCAGGGACTACTTTGTGCAAATTCGAATTTGGCACTTTTCAAGTGCTGCTATTCAGTATTATGTTTTTTTCACGTTAAAAATGTGTGGAATTTGAAGGTAGAAGTATCCTCTATTACTACAAAAAATTTTTAAAATTTTAAAACAATCTCAGAGTGTGTTTTGCTTATCCAATGTTAACAACTTTCCGAGAACGTCGGACGTCGAAAAGTGTGCGTGGAAACTTTAGCTGTGAAATGCAAAGACGTAGATAAAACAATTGTCGTAAGTGCAAAATATTTTATTTATATATCAATAAACAATTATATCATGTGAGCGTTTAAAAAATTTGAAAATTAATAACAAATAAACGGAAAATCAAAAAAAATGCACTGTAGGGCTACTTTGTGCAAATTTTCATTCGTTTTTTTTTCGACAGAAAAATTGTCAGACGTCATTAAAAAAATACCTCGAACGAGAAACTACCATAATTACACTTTAGAAAAGCTGCAACAATGTTTGCAAGCAGTTGCTGGTGGTATGTCGATTGCAGAAGCTTCTCGGAAGTACAAAATCCACAGAAATACTATCTCTTATAAAATTCACAAGAAACACGTGAAATATGCTGATAAACTATTATTTTTCTTCTACAAAGATTTTTCTAATGAATTAAGCAAACGATTTAACACATAAAAATATATTTTATAGTACATCAGGTGATTTTGACAGAAACTGAGGAGCAAGTTCTGTCATGTTCATTCAAGCATGTCATGTTCAAATTTATCAATATTATAAATGCTAATAAATATGTAATAATTATTATTTTTGAAATTTTATCCATTTCAATGTTCAAAAATGTATATGGTTTCCTTTTGTTTAAGCTCAAATGTTTCTAAATAAACATTCTTTTTAAGAAAAAATAGTTTTTTAACGCTGAAAATTATTTTCAAACTAATATCTTTACATATCTTGATGTTTTTGTTATTAAAAATGTCAACAATTAACTTTTTTAACAATTTTGTATCAATATTTTACTAAAAACATGATTATTAAACTGAATCCCTATCGCTGCACAAAGTAGCCCCACTTGGGGGCTACTTTGTGCAAGGTATGTTTTGACTTATTATTTGTAAATATTACATACAAATAATGCCAATATTGATCAAATTCACTCGTCTGAGTTCAGTTATGAATATAATATCGATAAATTTTACTAAAGTTTGAATTAATATAGTTTTTTTTTAAAGGTCAAAGTTCAAAAACTGCGAAATCCTGCATAAAGTAGCCCCACATGACGGTACCTAGGAAATTAGCTGTTCATCACTTAGGTATGACAGATCACTTTTTCGGGAGAGTGAAAAACTATTCACAAATTTTTCTGTAGCATATTATCGTTTTTTCTATATTATCTCATGTAATGTATTTGTTTATCCAAATGTGTTTTCAGAAAACGCAATGTTTAGCCATGCTTCTTCTGTTTGGTCGCTGTTTTTGGCTGTCAGCTCCCACGCGTCTTTAATGTCAGTAGTCAATGCTCTACAATAGTTAAACGATGTTTAAAATTATCTGTTGTTCTCTAAATCATTGTAAAGTAATAAATTAACAATAAATTAGGGATCCTGGAGGGACATCAGGTCAGACATCGGGCCTAACTCTGATAGCTATGTTGGAGTGTCTGGGGAGGGCCCGTGGATGGGCACTCTTCGGAGGAGGCATGGTGTGTCAACAATCTTTCATGTTCTCCTAGCCAAAGTGTTTTTCTGATAAATGCTCTCTCCGGGGGCATCGGTGCAGAGCTATATTCTTCAGCTGCGTACCGGTGTTAGTGTCCATGCTACTCCTTTCAATCAACCAACTGGATGAGCAACAAGGTTCAAGTCGCTTAAAGTTCAATTTTCATCATTTTAACTTTGTATTAAATGTTTAATAACTTTCCTTATTTAATTGAAATTTTTAACTTAAAATATAAATCTGCAACATGCTAAATCTTCAAAAAATAATTGTAGGTAAAATATTAAAGCAAATCTAATTTTTTTTTATTTTGGTAGAAAAACACGTGTCAGAGCTCCTCTTAAATAACAAAAAAAAAAGAAAAACTCTTGTTTTTTTTTCTCTTTTAAATAAACGTTAAATTCAGAAGTAGAGATTTATGTTTCAGCAACCTTTCATCTGTTTGTTAAATAAAATATTTATCTGGTAAACAAGCATTTTTCTTGTGCATTTCTTCGATTATCATTAACCTTGAAAGTTCTTATCAACTGAACAAATGAAAGGTATAATGCCGATGACGTTTAATAGACCTTGAAAACGCTATAACTCTTATTCTGATCTGAAACTTCGAGTTAGAGTTACTGCAACTAAAAGCAAAATTGGTTTATTTACTTCGATTTGGTTGACTGTGGCATTCGCTTGTGTGAAGTATTGAATTTGTAATACAATGATCAGGGTGAGCATTTTTTGCAAGATTTTCTGAATAGTAGGATGTAATAACATTTTTCTCTAATTTTCCGTTAAAAGTTAGTAGTTATAAAGGTAATAAAATGAACTAAACATTTTAATGTGTACATTTTTCAAGTTGCCTAAAATGAAGTTTATGTCGTTTCGTAAAACAGCAATGAAGCATAATCTTTACCCCAACAAAATCTCAAATTTTTTTAAATATGTTACAAATAACCTTTATAGGTATATCATTAATTTTTTTCAATTAACAATGCTTTTTACGTTTCAAGTTTTTACGTTAACTGAATAATTCAGTTGTATGTATATTAAAAAAAAGCATTGCTCTATCTTTAACTTTTCTTTTATTTCAGAAAACTTTAACTGCATAAGTTACAAAAGAAAAAGACGATGTTTTTGTACTCTTATGTAGAATAAAATAGTCTCAACGTATGAAAACGCATATAGAGAATTGCCAGGAGCAAATAATTATTTCAATACCAACAATACCGAGACGATATGTCTTAATCAGTCAGTAAGATTATATGTGTTCTTATACGTTAGTACTACACTTAGTACATAGGGACATAGGGACTTATTACATAGGGTAAAGTAGGCATATGGGTAATATAAGAGAAGCAGACTATCATTTCGGTACTATGACCCCTACCACCAACAGTGCTGATATAGTTATTATCTGACACAGCGAACTAGACTGCGTCCTTATACGTCGGTACCGATTTAGGTAGCAACATAGGGATCAAAAAATGAAAATTAAGTTGCATATGTGCCTGTTAACAGAAGAAAGTCATAACAAAATGCAACCATGAGACATAAATTGTGAATAAAAGTAGGCTCTCCATACAGTTTATAAAATTTTAATGAAGTTAGTCATGAAGATAACTGATTATAGAACGTTCCAAATTGGGAAACTTAGATCACAAGTATTTTATTTTTGATTCATGTAAGTACTCATATGAGCCCATCATGCCCATCTTCTCTACATCTTCCTAATAGTCTGGGTTAGTTGCTCAAAAATGTTTTTGTTTTGTTTATTTGGCACATAAAAAATTTCTTTTCAGTAAATTCTAAATAAACGTAGATACTAGCAGTTTTACAACATTTTACGGTAAAAAGCACCGGCACTCAGGGTGCTGATGCTTTTTACCGTAAACTTTTATGAAACAAAAATCTGATATGTCCCAATTTTTACAGCAATATTCATTGTAAGGTCACTGAATCACTGTAGTTTAATAATTAACTGCTATAAAGTATACGGTATTAAATTTTAAGGCAAAATTTTATATGATGTGCACAGTATGACTGTACTTTTTACCGTTTTTTCCTAGGGAATATTTTACAGAATAGTTTAGCGTACCAATAATATAAATGATTGCTGACTGATGTCATTTATTGCTTTCTTTGTTATTATTTTAATATATACACTATACAGAAATAAATCTTCTGAATTTATATCTTCAACCCGTTTAAAGGACTGATCCAAGCTTAGGTCTCGTTGAAGCGGCAAAGGATATCAAAGCTACCACAATAACATTCCTTTTTGTCTTATGAGCGTTTCACGGGACACAGAGCTCTTCTCCCGTTAAATTGACCCACGTTCGAATTCCAGCGATGGTTGGTCGTTACAAATGCAGCACCCGGTGCACTCTGATCGCAGTGTTGACGTAAAATATCCCCAATGGTAGATGGTACTTCATGATACTAGACGGTAACTTTTTTGTACTACTTCCGGAAGATTTTGTCATACTTTAACTTTTTTGACCCGCCTTGTACTGTTTCAAAAATTAGAAAAGTTCTATCATTTTAAAACGTCTTATGGGTAGCAGAATATTTTTTCAAACAATTTGAATTAACAATTTAATTTCCGGTTATTTCCTCTTAGTTTCTTGCTTTTCACATAGAGAAAGCAAATTTCAGTAAGGTAACCTTACTGTATCGTAATGACATTTCTGGAAAAAAAGACCATAGTTCTGTTAATAGAAACAATCAAAATATATGGTATTTACGAACCATTCATTTTGTAATTTTTCTGTTCATACGATAAGGGTTTACTGGAAATTCTAGTTTTCAAAATTATAGTTCTTATTGCCACACATTTCATAAAAAAATTTTTAAAAGAAATACAGAACTGGAAAGAGATTGATTTTTTAACTGAAGGACTAATTTTTTATGCCATGATAAAATTACCAAGCTTTTCCACATTTTTCAAATTTTATCACATATTGTAAAATTAAATTTTAGGATTATTTTTACCAAAATCATTAGCTAAGCGTTTTAGTAAAGATTACAAATCTTTGGTGTTCGCATAGAAGCAGTAACATTATGAAGTTTATTATATTATGGAAACTTTACCCATATTTTTTTCTCGGTGTAGTAGGATTTTAAAAATTTTTGTACTTCAAATATCAATGTATTCTGGTTCACCAATTATGGAAATAATTTTTGGGATACTAATTGCATTCACAAAGTATAAAAAATAAAGACGGGAAAATAACGAAAATTTTGTTTTTCTGTTTATAATTATAGTTTGAGAAATTTGACTTCATCAAAATAATTAAAAATAATATATTGGGAAAAATTTACCTAATTTTCAAATATTTTTACAGGCAGTAGTAATTTTGTTGGTGAGTTTGATAAGATGCCTTTTGAGTATAACAAGACCTTTCTCGGAGATGATATTATCATTTTTCTACTTTGTTTTTATGGAGAAAACAAAACCCTTACCACCAATAGACAATAGTATTTTGCTTCTATCAGCTACAAATTTGGCCAAGAAAATCAGGAACAGACAGGTAACATAAACATAAATAATAAATAAGTTAATGTTTACTTAATCATATGTACCTTGCATTATTTATGTTACATGCATTAAATTTTATACCATTTTTTAAAATGGGTAGCTTTTTTACATTATTGATTTTTTATACCACTTTATTCAACCTTTCATGCATTAAACGAGATGTCTAAGCTGCCGTCACTTCACTTACCTGTCCAAGGGATATCTATCATTGATGATGAATCAGCTACAGGCAGTAACCAATAGGACTGCGTTTCTAATGGGTTGGAAATATAAATTGTCCAATGCGAATGGTTCAAAGGACGATTTTATTATTTAAAAAAAAAGCACTTTTATTTAAAGAGATTCTTAGGGTAAGATAAATCTTAAGGACTCAGCTTCGTCCAGCATTTCTTTCTATTTAAAAAAAAATTAATTTTAAATTTTTAATTTTAAAAATTAACTTCAATTTTAAAAATTAATTTTAAATTTTCTAATTTTAAAAATTAATTTTAAATTTTCTAATTTTAAAAATTAATTTCAATTTTAAAAATTATTTTTAAATTTTCTAATTTTAAAAAATAATTTCAATTTTAAAAATTAATTTTAAATTTTTTAATTTTAAAAATTAATTTCAATTTTAAAAATTAATTTCGATTTTAAAAATTATTTTTAAATTTTCTAATTTTAAAAAATAATTTCAATTTTAAAAATTAATTTTAAATTTTTTAATTTTAAAAATTAATCTTAAATTTTCTAATTTTAAAATATA
Source organism: Parasteatoda tepidariorum (assembly GCF_043381705.1). NCBI lineage: Eukaryota > Metazoa > Arthropoda > Arachnida > Araneae > Theridiidae > Parasteatoda > Parasteatoda tepidariorum. The sequence goes on from NC_092212.1 coordinate 51,924,695, forward strand.
ATTTTAAATTTTCTGAATTTAAAAATTAATTTTAAATTTTCTAATTTTAAAAATTAAGTTTAAATATTTTAATTTTAAAATATATAACTTAACGTGAACATTACGTAATGTGAGTGCTATAGTCGTAACGTGATTTTGGGAATTCTCGAGCGGTGAAGGTACTTTTATCAATATCACAGCAATGTTTCATCAAAATATTTTAAATATTGATGAGAATGAAAGTTTAACTTATTATAAATAGCATTTTTATAAGAAAAAACTTTCTTTTGATCAATTAACTTTTCAATATTTATCCATATTTTTATAGCTTAAATGTGAAGACGTAGTATGTGCATACGTAGACAGAGCAAAGGCTGTACAACCCTTTATTAATGCTGTAACAGATGCACGTTATGAAGAGGCGATGGAAGATGCCAGAAAAATCGATCGTTTCCTAGCACGAGGTGAAAAGACCCCAGAACAAATTGAGAAGGACACCCCACTATTGGGGGTACCTTTTACTTGCAAAGAAGTAGTAGGGGTAAAAGGTAAAGCACATTATTTTCTATCTTGTACTCCAACAACTAAACAAATACGAGATGAACAAATGTTAACCCTCAATGTGCATTTTCAGAACACTTCTCAAACATGAAGTAAAAAAAAATATATATTGTCGATCGGAGTTCCAAAATAGCATGGAAAAAAAACTAAATCTAAGAACTATTCCCAGAGGAAGATCCTACACATAACGTCAAAACCTGTATGACAGCTGATAAAATAAGTTGATAGAATATTCATAAAAATATCTCGAAGTTCTAACGATCAATCAAAATGGTTTTGAAGTTATCATATTCTGCCTTCTTAACTAATGATTTGGCAGATTTTGGCACTTTTGTTTTTCACACGTTTAAACATATATGGTTAAAACACATATGGTTAAAGCATATAGTATATGGTTTGAACATATATGTTAGGTTTTGAATGTATTGTGAAACTCATTACAAAAAAGAACATTTTTCTTTCGATCGTAACCTTCTTATTTTTATACGTTGCAGAACAAATTGGTATTTGTGTAATTACAATCAACAATAAAATGCATCTAAATTTAAAAAATTAAATGTTAACAAAATTTTGCTTAAAATTTTCTTCATATGATGAATATAATTTTGATACTTCTTTTAAGTCAGATCAATGTCTTAAACCACAATTTCATAGTTTTTTTTTTTAAAGTTAGTGTGAAATGTGCTGTGCGCAAGAAAATGAACCACCCTGAATAACTTTTGATTTAAGGATCGGATCTTCGAGTTCTAGGATTCAATCTCAATGGTTCAATGGACTCACTTGAAATTTGTTAATTAGTTAGTTGAGACGATAATTTAAGTTACGAAATTGGACACAAAAACGGATTTTCTGCAGACAAACAAAACTTTTTTCGTGTGATTCGGTCAGGAGAGCGGTCTAACGTCTGGAATCCTTAGCGTTAAATTTATAATTTCCCATATCTCGAGAGCCTATGTAAGCGCATAATTCTAAAATTCGTTTATCGAAAGAAAATTCTTTGCAATAAATAACCTTTAAGAAATATTATTATTCTTTTTATTACTTCACTTAATCATAGTTGACAAAATTTTGAACTGCAAGGTATTCAATTTTTTGCACCATTTTTAAGAATGCAATTATGCATGGCAGATTACAAAAATTGAGCGAAATCGGTTGAATAGTTCAAAAGAAATTGAAATTTAAAAAAAGTCTCACTTTTAAAATTTGATTTCTTGGGAACTATTCGTCTCATTTCGCTCCTTTTTTTTGTTGGCATGTAAGATTACATACTTTAAAATGATGTGAAAAATGGTATACCCTACAATTCAAAATTTTTCAACTATTATTAAATAAAATTATAAATATTAACAAATACTTGCTAACTATTAAATAAAATAATAAAGATTTACTGACTATTAAATAAAATAATAAAAATTAATAAATATTTATTTTTTTTTCCACGCATCTTTGGATAAACGAGTAATTGGATAAATACATAATTGTGCTCAAAATTTTTCGATTCGCTTGAAAAGTTCTCGACACGTGGTGAAATATGCAAAAAGTAAAATTAACATTAAATGCTCTCCCGACCAAACTAATAAAACCTTATTTCCCATATTGCAGCAATCCCAATAATTTGGGGTCAAAAATTTGAATCCGTCGAAAAAAATGAATGTTTATACAGAGGAAGTAAGCTTTTGTGCCTGGTTTCGTAACTTGAAATATCATCTGCACTAATTAATTAGCATATTTAATGTCCACTCCATTTAAAATAAAGATTCAGCCCTAGAATGGTTATTCCGGGTGGTCCGTTTATTTATTTATTTTTTTACGTTCTGTACATTTTGAGTGTGTACGTTCTGTGCATTTTGTGTATTAGTTTGTACCACCAACTGAGTTTGAATATTAGGTTATCGTGTCAAATATTCTCGATTATAATATCAACAGTGCGAAACTTTTTAAAGCCATTTAAGAGATTAAGTGAACTGAAAAGTTTAGAAAATACTAAAGAATTTCTTGGATGCTATCACGTTTTTCATTAAAAATTTTATTTTTTTGCACTAAAAATTTTCTAATAATTTCTCGTAGGTTTGCGCCAAACAGCTGGATTATACAAAGATAAAGATAGAACTGCAGAGAATGACGGTGATGCACCAGCTTTATACAGGAATGCTGGCGCTATACCTGTGACTGTAACTAATATTCCAGAATTGTGCCTGTGGTGGGATACATCAAGCATTCCGTTTGGAAAAACTAAGAATCCATATGATAACAGAAAGATACCTGGTGGCAGTTCAGGTATAATCTTACGAAATTCTCTACAAGGTGTTCAGTCGTTAAAAGAAAATAATTAATTTTTGATCTATTAACCGGATTTTTATGATTTTAGAAAGAAATGTGCCATTGTATTTAGAGAGAAATTATTAGGGCAAAAAATCTTCCATCCTGCTGATTAGCAGTTGAGATTAACTTGATAAAATGTTTAGATTTTGCCTATTGATAATAGATTTTTTACCATAGCTATGGACAAGCTGAAACAGCGTTGTCTACCCCTAAACACTGTAGAGTTATAAATTTTCACCAAAGATATGCTTATTTATAGTTTAGACGCAAAAGTGTCTTTACTTGAATGAGATTCATTTCATTCGACGAATTCAGTTCTTCAAACCCAAAGATAGTGAAAAAATAGATTTCAGCTTAAAATATTGCCTCAATAATTAATTCAAGTTATCGGTCGAAAGTTTGTGCTCTTTAATTAAGGTGACCAGACTCTTTAATTAAGGTTCAGGACAGTTCTCGAATTTCATTGATTCTCCTCAAAATTTTCAAACTCCTTGAGGACAGAAAGTGTTTCCAAATTTTAACATGCGTCCTCAAATACATTTGAATTTCAATGAAAAGATATAATCTGTTTTTTATATGCAGTGAAAGATGAAAAAAAAATCGAAAATGCGCTTGTTTTTCTTCAGAAAAAAAGTTTTGTCTTAGTGCTATTATAAATGAGAAACCAAAAAACACCATGATAAAACTAACAAGTGAAAACGCAATTTTAAAATAATTTCATTAAAAATAAGCAAATTTTAATTTAACAGAATATTAGATGATATTTCAGAACTTAGTAATGAAATCAAGTTTGAAGATGTTTCTACACTTAATATTAGTTATAATTCTAAAAAAGGAATTGTTGCACATATATATTAGTATTTCTAAAAATGTATGGTGTTCTCAAATCGTAAAATTTTTCAAGGACGCTCCACTGATTTGTCTTCAAATCATTATTTATATATCTGGTCACCTTAACCTCTATGTTACTTTTTAAGCCTTATTCATTGCGTTTTCGTTCCATACATTTAACGTTCCGCAGTATGCATTTAGCTGTCAGTTGATATTCTCGGAATCAGTCTTGATATAATTCTAAAATGATACATTTCTGACGTTTAAACATACAGTTTAGAAATAAATTTTCTTTTTTCAATTTTCTTTATTTACATACTGACCCTCAGCAAATTCAATAATGTACTATAAATAATCGAAAAAAAATTTTTTTTGAAATTCAAATAAATCATTTTACTTCGTTGGTTTCAGAAATAATATTTTAAAGAAAAATTTTGGATGTTAGTTTTTATCGTTCTAATAATTTTCTACATTAACTAGTATAGTTTATGAATAATCCGCAGTAATAGGCTGAGATGATTGGGCCATCTATGGAGAAGTCCTGAAACTAGCGCCATGGGAATTGTCACTTTTAAGAATCCCGAGTGGTAATGTCCCAGAGGTAGTCCCCCTACTAGATGGTTCAACGACATCGAAAATGAGATCTAAAAACCCTAAAGTTTAGAAATTGGAAGGGACTTGCCATGGATAGGAGGCGCTGGCGTTAGTCAGCTGTTGAGGTAACCAAGGCCTGCAAGGGGCTGTTGCGCCGACAAAGAAGAAGAGCTATTACAATTTAACATTGCGAATCAAACTTCAATTTCAGGTGGTGAGGGAACACTCATTACATCAGCTGGAGCAGTGATTGGTATTGGTACAGATCTTGGTGGAAGTATAAGAATACCTTCAGCCTTCAACAGTATCTATGGACATAAACCTTCATGCGGTAAGTGGGTACAGTAAGTTACTGTACATCTTTTTCCCGTTTTTCATTAATTTAGTTCGTACTCTACTTAATTTTACTCTTTAACTGACTTAAATATACAGCTTATTTTTCAATCGTTTTCTAAATAACTGAGTAATTTAATTAGTGATATACTGGATTTGTCCAGAAAGTAATATAACAGAGTCATTAAAAACATTCTTTGACCGGATCTGTACAATTTAGTAAAGGGTTTCAAAATAGGTTCCTCCTGCCTCGATATATTTCACCAAGTGAGATTTCCAGTTCAGGAGGGTTCTAAAATAAACCGCTTACATAGCCTTCAAAAATGCTATGCATGATTTTTTTTCGTGCAAGTCTCCTTGACTTCACAATCATTCTGCAACGATTATGTCTATTCATATGAGTTTTCAAACAAGAGAACAAGAAGTGTAGGGGTGTCACCTTAGGGCGTTTAGAAAACCATTGACTTGTTTTAATCGGTCAGAAAGTGGGTCGCAAAGAAGACATATGGCAAGGTGCATTACATAGTGAAGTTTAAAACCATCCTTAACGTCGCGTTTAGGATTTTGGAATGTTTAATGCTTGCATCCTCAAACGAACACTCAATGGTATAAAATACAGATTTTAGTCATACCATTTCATTTTTTGTCCTTAGTAATCGTTAGTTGTTTTCTAACCAGGGATTCTTTATAACCTTCAAAAATGTTTTGTGCTATTGGTAGACATGGCATTGTCATAAACTCATGAACGCACAAGACTTGATGATATTAGAGATGCCGTAGCATGCTGCATAGCTTATTTTAAGAAAATTGAAAACAAGTTTTGCAAAAATGAGTGTCCTCACTCTCATGTAGCTCAGAGACAACTTAGAAAAGTGAATGTGTAAGTTGGATCTATAGTGCACAGACTCTAACAGGCCCGAGCTTGCAACGACTTGTATTCGTTTCACAGTAAAATCAAACACATTTATTTGCACAGGCAAATCCTGTAACTGGGTGACTAATGAATATTGATAATATTTTATCTTCAATGCAATGGTTTGTAATGAGTTGTGCAATATATTTGTAATAATTATAGCTCAGCTTTAGCGAGAAAAATTTTTTCCATAAGTGGTCTAGGAAAATAAAATGTTTTGAGAGATCTATAAGGGAGTATAATAAATTAACATTAAAATAATTTATAGTTTAGTGTTCAACCAGCAATAATGTTTCATCGTTGAATGATTATAATTTTTTAATATTTATAATTTTTTTCATCATATTTATACATTAATATTACATAATATTATATATTTGGGAGAAAGTTGCTATCATTGACAAGACTACTTTGTTAGGTCACTTCTATTATTTTGTAGTTTTCAAAAGCAGGAGCTCCCTGTTCTGCATGCTTTAGGAAATTAAAGTTGATAATAATAAGTTCAGTACGAGAAAGTACAAATTCATTATTTTTTTAGACATAAAAAGACTATGCATATTAGTCAATTGTTGTTAGTGTTAAGTGTTTTTAATAAGACTTAAAACAGTATTTAATCAGTGCTCTTTTTGCCATATTAAATCATCGTTTACCTTTTTATAAGAGAAATTGTGAATGAATTGCATACCGATTGCTAGTTTCCTTTAGTGAGCCAGCCTCAGTTATTATGAATGGACTTTTGAACCTTTTATACTATTTTTCTAGTTTTACAATAAATTCCGCAATATGATTTAGTAAAAAGATATTCAGAGTAATTAAATCTGAATTAGGTTATAATCTAATTTATTCTTTTTAGATATAGTAGCGAATAACAAAAGTCTTGATGTATTGAAAATCGCTCTAACAAATGAGGACTAGAAATGGAAAACGACCTAAGTACAAAAAAAATTATCTCCCAGGAGAGAGAAGGCCTCAGCGCGGATCAATTTAGTAGTCTCACGAAATGAACATAAACTGCTTGGTGGATGAAAAATAAGAAAAATATCACTGCGTTCGGACTATTAAGCTGCATCGTGGGGATAAATACGAAATATATCATTACTTTTAGACTACTAAAAGATCAAATTTCTTGTTTATGATAACTCTTGCTGAGACCTTCTCTCTCTTTTAGGAGGTATTACTTCGTAGCCAACAGCATCTTACGTGTTAATTTCCTTCCATTCAGTTTTTAAATACCTTTTTGTTGTTGACGTTATTTTTATCATAAAGTATTCGTTATTTTTATAGTAATTATCGTTAATTTTATCGTATTACTTTTATAGTACCGGAACAAAATGCCGGGCGTCTTATTACTGAGCGCTGATGAGCGTTTTGGACATTCTTCACTTCATTGCGCATGGCACATTCAACCAACGCGATCTTTCGATAAATTTTGAAACTAATACTACTGTAGTTTGTTTTTTGCGTATTCTCCACTTTGTTTAGCTTGGTCTACAGGTAATTTTTCCTTAACAAAATAGATTTCTGATTTTAATTTTTTTGGTATTTAAGTCGTTTTCGATATCTAGTCCTCAATTTGAATAAATGTATTTTCTCTCCCGAGTCACCCTGGCTTATATTTTGCAGCATTTTATTGATTTGTATAAAGAAAAAGAATAGCTAGCTGCTTATTCCTATGTAATTCCTGACCGAAAAAGGCCTGGTGACCGGTTTCCATCAGTAGGACGATGGTGCTTGTTTCATTACTACAATGTTTACTATTTTATTAATATAAAAACTTTGCCTGATTATGCGGGAGGTGATAATTATATCACATGCACAAAACCATAAAATCGCCAAACTTGGCGCTAAAATCAGTTGCCAAAAACAAAGTCCAGCAATAGCAACCTTTCCTATAGATTTTATTTTATTTTATGATAAGCTGTAAACCTTTATTTATGTTCGCAAATCTTTTAATAATAATATGCTATTTAATGTGTGTTCGCAAACAGCTTTCCAGATGGTCTCTAAATATTCTGTGTCTGAAAACTCGTCTATAAAAACATTAATTTCTACAATAAGACATTTTTTGTAGAAAAAAAATATTATCTACACCTATATTATCTCGGGAAATGCTTTCTTTTGTTACTGAAGTATTGCTTTTGATTTTATAATAGGTATTGTGTCAAATCGGGGCTATTATCCTTGGATTGAACCAGAAAAGATGCCGTTTGACTACATCAATACTACAGGTCCCATGTGCAGATATCCCGAAGATTTAACTCTCTTGATGAAAGTTTTATCGGACAACAATCCCAAACTACAGTTGAAAAGTCAGGTAATTATTAAGGAAAGTGAAGTTATACAAGGGAGTAAATTCGTTTAAGAACTATTTTGATCTACATTTTTAGTTTCCCGATTTGTGTGGTAGAGCAGTTCCCGTTATCTGTATAAGAGGCAGTGCACCCAATTTCTTCATTCATTCGAAAATTCATAATGTCAGATATTTGATCAAAATAGCACCAGTATACCAAATTTTTCATGGTCTTAAGGGGCCATGATTGATTGAGAAATTGGTTTGAGAAAAACACATCTACGCAACCATTCAGCAAGAATTTTTGTGAAGTGAATAAATCACGGTGTTGACAGATATTTTGTGTTTTACTACATCCACACTAACTATTAAGACGTATATACTTTCAATGGACCTTTGCATAGAAGGTCAAAGTTCATTCAAAAATCTTTGTAATTATGCTATTTTCTATGATTTTACGAAAAAACTTCAAATGGCTATTCTCAAACTTTCAGAGCATCTTCAGTTTTGACCCACCGAAGCATTTAAAAAAATATTTGCTCGAAAATATGAAGGAAAAAAAACGTGTGCGATAGTTTTATATAAAGAACATTTTTATAAAAATTTTAACAAAATCAGAAATATTAGCACCAACCTATTTGCCCAATTTTTAAGACCCTGGCTCTTAAGTGATTTCAACTAACATCTAAAAGAAGGTTTTTCAACTTTTTTCTAGCCTCTACTGAAATCAAACAGAGTTTTGTGTTTCATACATCAACCTGATTCACTTCGCATCTTCATGGTGTATACTATCAATTCTTCATTTTTGATAAGGATTTAGAAAACAAACACGGAACACACATTTTTTTTTTCAAAAAAATAAAGAGCTGCAAAATTTTTTAGGTGATAATATTGGATTGATTATTTTATGGCGCAACTGTAAATCAATATTTATTGCAAAGCGGAATTTACTAGATTTTAAAAATTGAAAGCAAATCAACTTTATTATACTTTGTAAGCGATACTTTCTTTCGATGCTAGCAATCAGAGTATTAACTTGCATTGATGTGTGTTTGTATATTTACCATTGAATTTATCATTCAAACGAATTCAAAGATACAATTAATCTTTTGAAATCACTTATTTCCAGGTTGATTTCAAGGAAGTGAAAATATACTTCATAGAAGAATTTCCAGGCATTCCAGCTGAGCCAGTTTTAAAGAAAGCTATATCGAAAGTTAGTATTAAGTGTTAATTGTTCTAAGTTATTAAGTTGCTATCAGTTTTTATTGTGTTCTATGCAGCTTAAGTACTCATTATTATCTCAATATGAGTACATAGGTTCAATACAGTGACATGCTCAAAACTGAAGCAGCACTCTATATACTAATTTTTCAACAAAATGTAATGTCACAAAAATCAAAAAAATCGTGGCAAAATTAAATATCACCATAAAACGTGACTGAATTCAAATTTTGTTAGATTATAACACTCAAATATTCGATAGGAAAATGCAGTTCGATAAAAGTTTACAGCCTTTACCTTCATTCCGCATTTATTTCACGAATAAAGAATGTCTTCAGACCGGTAATCAATACTTTCCAACACTGTCTTCACGGTTATTTACAAATGAAAACAGATTCTCAGAGATGTTTCAATTTTGAGCATGTCACTATACTCAACAATGAGCACATGGGGATTTTAAATTCGCCTATATTGATTTCGGAACTATTTTTACACATTTTTGAGCAATTTCGAAAGACCTTCATTTACAGTGAAGGTGTACTAAAAATAATTTTTTGTATTTGACATAGGAAAAATCTAACAATCTATCTATGAATTAATCTAAACAGCACACCTATATTTTATGCTCTTCCTGAATAGCAAAATATAATTCATAGTTTGTCCACTTGAAAGCGAAACTAATTTCTACACAAACAATATAACCGGTCTATTTTTACACATTTTTGAGCAGTTTTGAAAGACCTTCATTTACAGCGAAGCTGTACTAAAAATAATTTTTTGTAACTGTAGTGACCAATAAATAGTTAAAAAACTCAAGAATATTAGAGAGTTGACATAAGAAAAATCTAGCAATCTATCTATGAATTAATCTAAACAACACACCTATATTTTATGTCCTTCTTGAATCGCAAAATATAATTCATAGTTTGTCAGCTTGAAAGCGAAACTAATTTCGACACAAACAATGTACCCGGTCTATTTTTAAAAATTTTTGAGCAATTTTGAAAGACCTTTATATACAGTGAAACTGTACTAAAAATAATTTTTCGTAATTGTAGTGGCCAATAAATAGTTAAAAAACTCAAGAATATTAGAGAGTTGACATAGGAACATCTAACAATCTATCTAGGAATTAATCTAAACAACACACCTATATTTTATGCTCTTCTTGAATAGCAAAATATAATTCATAGTTTGTCCGCTTGAAAGCGAAACTAATTTCGACACAAACAATGTACCCGGTCTATTTTTACACATTTTTGAGCAATTTTGAAAGACATTCATTTACAGTGAAGCTGTACTAAAAATAATTTTTCGTAACTGTAGTGACCAATAAATAGTTAAAAAACTCAAGAATATTAGAGAGTTGACATAGGAAAATCTAACAATCTATCTAGGAATTAATCTAAACAACACACCTATATTTTATGCTCTTCTTGAATAGCAAAATATAATTCACAGTTTGTCCGCTTGAAAGCGAAACTAATTTTGACACAAACAGTGTACCCGGTCTAACTTCACTCTCTCATATGTTAGACCAAACTTTGTTTTTACAATAATAATTTTTACCTGACAAGGGTGAAGTTGAAAATTAATTATGAAGCAAGAGCTGCACATTTACTTCTTCAATTCTGCCATAGGGCACACCACTATTTCATCTTATTACGCCTACGCCGAAAATCCCTATTGATTTATTTGAACATATAATATTCCCATGGGGATGTTTAATTTCAAATGTGTATGCTAAAATAGGTAAAATATAGTTACATCTATTGTTTTTTTTATTATTTTCAGGCAACAAAACATTTTGAAGAACAATATGGTGTAAAGGCACTTCCTCTAAAACTGAAAGAGTTAAAGTACGGTTTTGACTTACTTGAAGCAAAATTTCTAGAAACGGGCCTCCCACCTTTTAAACTTGTACTAGCTGACGAGCAAGGTAAAGTCAACGTGGGGTTAGAACTTTTGAAAAGTATATTAGGAATGTCCAACCATACTTTACCATGTGTTTATTACTCAATAACTGAAAAACGTGATAAAGACCAGCACTACTATGACTGTTTAAAGCAAGTTGACTCACTCAAACAAAAATTCAAGGATATTTTTAAAGAGGATGCCATACTTTTAGTACCAACTCACCCTGAACCACCGCCATTTACCATTTTGGACATACCAAAATTTCGAAATGTCATATATACTGCTGTGTTCAATTTGGTAGGACTGCCATCAACAAACATACCTGCAGGTTTGCATGATGGCGTTCCATTTGGTGTACAAGCAGTTAGCGGTCACTGCAAAGATCACATAACAATAGCTGCAGCTCTTGAGTTGCATAAATTATTTGGAGGCTGGAAAAGCCCTTGTTCGATCGATGTGAAATGAAGAAAGTGAATAAAAAAACCAGTATAATGTACGTTTCATGAACATTGCTAGTCTTATTAAATACATGGTGTTTCTTAATCACCACCCTTAACAAATATCTCGAATATTACGAATCGAATAAAAGCACGAGAAATGTTTTCCAAAACATGCACTGAATACTAGATTCAACTCTCTAGTCTGCACCGTTGGAGAGTGGTGAAGGCAACTTCTGATTTAAAAATAATTATAAAGATGCCTATTATTTATTGCAGATTTATATTTTCCATAAAAAAAGGACTCAAGTTTGAGTTAGAGGTTTTGACTTTTCGGTTTACAAATGATGCTTTCTTCACAAAATGAAAAAAAAGATATAAATAGTTTAAAAATTGTGCAATCTCGAGAAAAGCATGACAGATAAAAAAAGAATGAAAGTAGATAAGTTTGTTTTTTCTTTAGAAAATGCCTGTCTAATGACATGGTCCCCACACCCAGGTAGTTGCCCTAGTTTGACGATAACCAAATTTCATGTCGACAGATAAATTTTTTCAAAATTAAATAGGATCGATAAGGTTAAGATATCACCATGTTAAAACATTTGCACCCGATTTTTATTATGCTATTTCAGTTTTGTATTTAACTGAAAATGCTGAAACGAGCAAAATTGAAGTACATTTCGGGGTACACGTTCACAAAAATTAAGAAAATATTTACATACTTTCACATATTTTTAGATTCTTGATCTGATTTCAGAACATGTTTAACAGTTACTATTTTTTGCCATCACTATAGATATTTTAAAAAACCATTTCCAAAAAACTGTTCACAATTTCGGTCGCAAGTTAAATTTTAAAGGAAGAAAAAACCGAAAAACGCAATTGCACTCTAACAAATAATAACAGGCAGAACTAAAAGCATCAAAAGTTTAATTTCTGCAAGTTGGAGCCAAAAACATTGATAACCAGTCATTAGAAATATCTCCAATTTTCATCAGACAATTAAACCAGTTTTGATGCTTTTAATAGTCATCTTAAGAAGATAAAATTCCTTTTAGTCGTTGGCAAAAGGGAACTAAAAACTGAAATATATCTTGCAATTGAAACAAAAAAAAGTCATCGAATTAAAAAAGCACCAACTATATTAATACATCTATTTTATTTTATTTCATTTTATTTTATAAACGTCTGATCAGCCTTGAACACAGCTAGCCCAATTCTTAGTTTACGACAAGCAATGGCTATTGCGCATTTAGTTCCTCTTTCTACGCAATTTTCGTAGTGAGATTTCTCGCCTTGAATTTAAATCAAGATCATTTTGTACTTTTTGTCTTCTTTAGCTTCGATAACTTTTAAAAAAACATACGAACATATTAAATCGAATAACTAAACAAACGATTGCATTGAATTTCATAAATTAAATTTAAAATATTATTACAAACATCTAACTAGTAGTTAAACTTACTCCTATAAGTTTAACTTTCTCACTATTGGCGTCGCATCTAGTTCTTTCGGCGTTTTAGTGCCCGAGTGGTCGGAGTCGCATGCCATGTGACGAAGAGAAAGCTTGCATTATTGAAATTGAATTCGTCGCTACTTAGAATTCTCTTTAAATCCCAAGATTATTTTTGTATTTCTGAATATTGTTAAGAGATGGCGCAACTAGTCCCTCTTTCTTCACAAGCTTCGAGGTGAGATTTCTCGCCCTCAATTTAAATCGAGATCATTATGTACTTTTCACGACAAAAAAGAGACAAAAATAATCTGTAATAAATTATTTTGGTTTTGTTATAAATGTGATCTTTTTACACCCTGATTCCCAAGTCTGATTCTAAAGCTGTCTTAACGGTAAGGTAGAAAATTATTTTCCAAAATATTTTTTTACCTAATTTTAATATTTTTTTAACAGATATTTATTTTAAACACCTTAAAGTGAAAAATATGCCATCACAGTGCATTGCAGGAGAACTATGAAGATCAGTGGAGTTAAATCACATATTTCACCACCTATATGCTAGCAAAAAACTGCTTACTGACAAAAATATTTTACCTTTCCAAATTTAGTATAGAACATATATTAATTTTCAACAATAAAAAAAGCTTTTTTGGGGGGTTGGCAATTCGAAAAAAGTTCCGCCAGAGAAGGGGTTAATAACTCATGCGCTTACTTAAGTTTAAGTTAAGCTTAAGTAAACGTACCAGTAGCAAGGAAAGAAATCGACACAATTTTTCAGCACTCTGATGACAATACGCATCTCCTAGAGTGTAAACTTCTTAATGCTTCCTATTATTTGCATTTGAGCCGCCGGCTCAGGGATAGAGCGTTCGCCTCCAATGAGGTGTACCGGGTTCGAATCCCCAGCGATGGCTGGTCGAAACGAGTGGACATCCAGCTTACACCGACGATAATGCTGACGAAAAATATACTCAGTGGTAGACGGATCATGGGTTAGAGTCCCTTTAGCGTCAGGCTAACTGTGGAATTTTCTCGTGATCGCAAATGCTGGTTGGCCCCATCAAAAAGTACTCTACGAAGGCAAGTTTCTCCCAATATTTGTTCCAGGAGACCCCTTGTCTTCTGGATTGGTATCAAAATTACAAGGCTACGGAGTTGAACATTAGTAGTCGNTTGTTGTTGTTGTTGTTAATTTACGCCGCACTAGAGCTGCACAATGGGCTATTGGCGACGGTCTGGGAAACATCCCGGAGGATGATCCGAAGACATGCCATCACAATTTTGATCCTCTGCGGAGGGGATGGCACCCCCGCTTCGGTAGCCCGACGACCTGCGCGCGAAGTCGAGCACTTTACGGTAGCACAGTTTAACGAGGACCAATACCGCACACCCTCGGTCCCTACGCAGACTGATCCAAGTGGTCACCCACCCGCACACTGACCGTAGCCAGTGATGCTTGACTTCGGTGATCTGCTGGGAACCGTGTCTTAACGATCAGTCCACTGCGGGACGGTTTTGTTATAAATGTGATCTTTTTACGCCCTGATTCCCAAGTCTGATTCTAAAGCTGTTTTAACGGTAAGGTAGAAAATTATTTCCCAAGATATTTTTTTACCTAATTTTAATATTTTTTTTAACAGATATTTATTTTAGACACCTTAAAGTGAAAAATATGCTATCACAGTGCAGGAGAACCATGAAGATCAGTGGAGTTAAATCACATATTTCACCACCTATATGTCTAGCAAAAAACTGCTTACTGACAAAAATATTTTACCTTTCCAAATTTAGTATAAAACATATATTAATTTTCAACAATAAAAAAAGCTTTTTTTGGGGGTTGGCAATTCGAAAAAAGTTCCGCCAGAGAAGGGGTTAATAACTCATGTGCTTACTTAAGTTTAAGTTAAGCTTAAGTAAGCGTACCAGTAGCAAGGAAAGAAATCGACGCAATTTTTCAGCACTCTGACGACAATACGCATCTCCTAGAGTGTAAACTTCTTAATGCTTCCTATTATTTGCATTTGAGCCGCCGGCTCAGGGATAGAGCGTTCGCCTCCAATGAGGTGTACCGGGTTCGAATCCCCAGCGATGGCTGGTCGAAACGAGTGGACATCCGGCTTACACCAACGATAATGCTGACGTAAAATATACTCAGTGGTAGACGGATCATGGGTTAGAGTCCCTTTAGCGTGAGGCTAACCGTGGAATTTTCTCGTGATCGCAAATGCGGGTTGGTCCCATCAAAAAGTACTCTACGAAGGCAAATTTCTCCCAATATTTGTTCCAGGAGACCCCTTGTCTTCTGGATTGGTATCAAAATTACAAGGCTACGGAGTTGAACATTAGTAGTCGTAAACCCAAAAGTTTGAGTCGGCTGTTCAACGACGGTTATAAAATAAATTGTAAAAAATCAAATATTATTTACATTTGTAAAGAAAATATCCCCCAAAAAATTAAAAGAGTTGAAAATTATAATTATTTTCTCTAGAATTAAATTTATTGCGAAAAGAAGAGTGGATGAACAAATTTATAATGAACTGAAAAAAAATACTTTATTAATGAAATTTTCTGAAAACATTTTAATGAAATTATCTTGAAAAAAATTGAAAAATCAAAACCAAAAATGGTACTATTTCTTTCATTAAAAATGTTGCAAAAACACTGGCAACTGCAATAAATTTCAAACTTAACAAAGTACTTGTAAAAGTAAGTATTTTGCTTATAGTGCTTTCATCATTTGCGCAAAATTTGCGCAATTATCAAGATATAATAAATTAAATAAGCGATATCGCATTTTCATGAATCAAAATTTCTGAAAAAAGAAAATAGGGAGAAAGGAAAAACTGATAAAAACCTTATAAGTAAAAAGAAAATTGCAGACTAATTTAATTTTAATAGCAATAAAAATCAATCTAATGGTAGAATTTAAGCTTTCAATCAAAATTACGATGTTCAAATTTAAAGTATAAAAGCCCTTAAAATGTACAATATTTTTATGCAACGAGGTAGTTTCAAGTACATCGATTAAAAATAACTATATATATGTACAAGCTCAAATTCTTGTATATAAATTTCTGTTAAAATCGATTTCCGCTAAAACCCATAAACTCTCTACGTTAAACTGAATATTTGATGACGTAGTATACAAATATTTTAACAAAGAATGCATGAATTACTGCAATTACAACGAAAATCTTATATAGTTTTTTAAATGATAGTAAAAGGAAAGTTAAATAGAATAATCATTGTTATATATTAATTTCTTTTCAAACGAAAGCGTCACTGTTCGTCCAACTATTCTCTAAATAGGTTCTGTTTGGTGTTAGCTGCAAAAATGTTTCTTCGTCAAAATATAAGGAAAAATACTAAAAATTTAAATTCTAGACTATATTGCTTTATTTTTTTCATGTTTCGAATTTCTATTATATGTCCAATGACTAATAATATTAAAAAAGGAAAGAGATGTTTTCAGTATTTTTACTATTTTATAAATTTTTTAGTAGTTTTGCTATCGCTTGCGACTTCCATATCTACTATTTATCTGATAGATAAATTTTTAGTTATCTCGCCGATTACTTTATTATCTTCAATGTTAAGTTTTCGGTATTTGCTTTTGCTACAAATTCCTAATTTCAAACGAATAACAAGTATAATAAAAAAATTCCCAATTAAACAATCATTTGTGTATAAGTTATACGCATGGGCAGTTTTGAGTATATCTGTACATTCCATTACTATAATTAGATACCTTTTGCCACTTGACTTGGAACCATATCCATTAATCATACTTTTTGGTTTTAAAACTGAGAACATCGTCGCAAACATTCTTTTAGAATTTGCTTTAAACTTGCACCATAAGCTTGGTCTGTATATACCATTCACAACTTTTGCAATGTTTTACTCTGCGATTTGTTACCAAATGAAAACCGAAATTATAAAACTGAATAATAAACTTAAAGAAACTAATCTGGATTACGAGTTTTTGTACAAGAAGCACAACTTTCTGCATACTCTGGCTCAAACCATTGATGAAACTTTATCCCATTTCGTATTTATATTCTCGGTTTACGAAGCAAGTACAGTTTATTTTACGTTCAATTTAGTTTTACGAAGTAATATGCACATAGATTCAATTGTGTACATTGATATTCTCGCACATTCAATATATTGTGTTTTTATATTTTGTGTTCTTACTGTTTCTGCATCGCTTATGTCTGAAGCCGGCACAGATTTAACTCTAAACAGCCGAGTGTTGAATAAAAATGAAGAAAAAGCTACTTTCTTTAAAAGAAGCTTTCAAAAAAGTGCTAAAAGGGATATTTGTTTCACCGTGTGGAAAATTTTCACCATCAAAAGAAGTTTAATAGTTGGATCCTTTGGTGCTAGCTTTACGTATGTCGTATTATTTTTTAACCTGGAAACTGGTCTCTAACATATTTGCAAAGTTATTTTTTTTCGCTAAGTTGTTAGTTACTCTTGTAGGAACTAGCATAACGTTCTCACATTTCTGGTAACCAAAGATAACATCATAACAATCAGAATATAGAAATAAAAGTGTTATTTTCCGGAAAAAAATACAGTCACAAAACTGAATGACTAACTTAAAATAAATTAAAATACAAAACAGTGTATAACACACTGATTAGTAGTAGTAGTAGTAGTAGTAGTAGCTTGGTGATTTCACAGATATTCATATGCTGAGAAAAGTGCACGATAACAAAAATGACATCTGTATCTTGCAGTCGGTTACAGCTAATTTCCGAGAAAAAAGAATATCAAAATGTGCTCGATGAGAGGTTGCAGGTTCGGTATTCCCTTCGATCTAGCGAACGCTACACTCTCGAAACTTTGCAACATGTTTCACACTGGGTACCTTTTATATATTTTTGTCTGATGCTCAAATTGGAATTTGTTAATTTACGTCACACTAGAGCTGCACAATGGGCTATTGGCGACGGTCTGGGAAACATCCCGGAGGATGATCCGAAGACATGCCATCACAATTCTGATCCTCTGCGGAGGGGAAGACACGACGACCTGCGCGCTAAGTCGAGCACTTTACTGTAGCACAGTTTAACGAGGACCAATACCGCACACCCTCGGTCCCTAGTTCAAATTGGAAGAAAAACTATAATTCGGTATATTTTAATTAGAAAAAATTTGTTTAATAGTTTCTAAAAAACTGTTAAATTATCATAATCATGTTTGTATTAAAATGTGAAATCTAAAAACAGTAGGTGGATTTTTTTTCATTTATATTTAAGAAATTAGTACTAATTGATTTTGTAAATTAAAGTAATTTCAATGAAATTAACTGTTTCTCTTGAATCTAAAAGACAGCAAATCAGGGCAAATTTTAAAAATTAATGTTTAGAAGTAAGCTGTACTTGAAAGATTTTAACACTGAATAAAACAGCGGTGTTAAACACTGTATTTCATAACCACAAATTGTTAAATAATTAAATATAGTATTTTTCGCTTGTTTTGACCTAAATTAATACAAAATAATAAAAAAAGTATGAAAAATATGCTTCATAAAAATTCTGTAGCAAACAGTTAATGCATATTGCTTTCTTGCAAAATTTATCAATAAGATGTAAGTGTTATTTGCATACAAATAGATTTGAATTATAACTTTTCAGTCACAGATAGTAATTTAACAAGTTAAAATCATTATTTTCACAATGACTGTGCAGTTTGTAATTAATACTTTTACAAAAAGATGCAACTAGATTGTTAAAACAAACATTTTTATATTTCAATCACATAGTTATTGTTTAAATCGCATCTTTTTCTGAAATATAATATCTCTTCTGAAATTTAATATAATATAATTTATTCAATTAAGTATACCTTAAACCGGGGCGAGTCTACCCATTTTAGTTTTATTTAATTTTAACTTTTTTAAATTGCAAATGAAACTTTTTTTGCCGACGGAGGACTTAGTTCAGACTCTAAGGAAGATGGCGCTGTAGTAGTTTGATCCGTTTTTATTTATTTTTTGTCTTTTCAACCGACCTATTCAAACGTCTTTTGAGAGATTTGTATTGAAAATCAGCAAACTTTTAGTTGGTGCTCCGTAAGTATATTATTATAGCTGCCCA
>NC_092212.1:51944263-51955176 GCF_043381705.1 Parasteatoda tepidariorum
ATTCTTTTTTTGTATTGTACAATTTAATAGTAAAATTTGATTATTTACAATGTTAACATTCATTTTAGTAGAATGGGTAGACTCGCCTCATACGAGAGGTTTGTCAGCAGTTCTATAAAAATATACAGTAACAGCGTTAATATTTTCCAAAATCGATTTCACAGCTTTAAAGAGGGATAAATAGCTATTCCGAAACACCTATTAAAAGCCTTTTTTCTTTAACATTTACAAAAGTTTGACCACTTGAAAGTTGACAAACTGAAAAAGTGGTTAGACTCGCCCCGGTTTACGGTATTTTTAAAATATTTTTCAAAAATGCATGCATTTTTTTCGAATTGTTTAACTAATTGTTGTTAATTTTTTTCATAGTATTATAATATTTTAAAACTTTAATCTCAACTATTAATTTTATTAGCTACACCCATCTTTTTTACGGATAATATTGTTTTCTTATTAAAGAAGTTGTTATTTTTCCAATCACAAAGTTTTATTGATGTATCCAGAAACGTTTTAATTTCAATCACAAATTTTATTTTCATTTACATAAATTTTTCTTGGTTTACAAAATCAATTAGTTTAAACATGATTTCTTGATTATTTTATTACTTTAAATTAAAAAATATTACTTGAAAATATATTTTTGTAATCTTATAATTTAAATAGTATTTAAAGCCAAGTATTTTTATAATTCAATCTAAGTTTTTTTTAAATATTTTATCTAAGTATTTTTATTATTTAATTATACAATCACCAATTGCATACAGTTTTAGAAAATGCAGTTTTATATTTGTTCATATATTTCATTTTAACTTTTAGAAATTTCCATTTTTCCAATTAAAAATTTTATTCACATATCTTTATATTGTAAGGATTTATTTTAGTTTTTATTCCAGTTTTTTTTTAAATTTTATATTGTGACCATGTCAAGTAATCTAGTATAATATGAAGTATAATAAATAAAATAATATTTATTCACATATTTAATTTAGCTTTTAGAAATTGCTATTTTTCCAACTGCAAATTTATATTTTTATATCTCAATGATGTCATTTAGTTTTCAATCCAATTTTTTTATTGTACATCGTGGCTATGAAAAGTAATCTAGTATAATATGAAGAATAATATGATGTATAATAAATAGAATAAGATTTATCCATAGTTTTCATTTTAACTGTTAGAAATTGCTATTTTTCTAATTTCTAATTTTATTCACATATTTTTATATCCCAATGATGTACTTCAGTTTTTAATCCAATTTTTTTTCATTTTACATTTTGGCTATGTAAAGTAATTTAGTATGATATGAAGCAAAATACGGACATGCCTCATAGTTCAACACACTGATAAATTTAAAAATTTCCATATTTTTTCAATCTCTTAAATGCAGGGTATTACATAAAGTGTTGCAGTATATAAGTATATTTTTGTTCAATATATCATTGCAATGTTTTTTTATTTAGTTTATCTTCATAGCTCAAAACAAAAGGAATGTTATAGTTTTGAATATAAACTGCTTATAAGAAAATTTTTAGTGGTTGATTGAAGGATACGGTAAGAAAAAGAAGCAAAAAAAAACGAATACTTAAGTTTTGTTAACGATATTTCGTCGCTTTGGAACTAAACCGTAGTAACTCAAAAAAGTCAAAAAATGAGATATTTATATCATTTTGTGTAAAAAAAATCATCCTTATAGAGAAACAACGTGTTATCTTCATAGTTCCATAAAATTAATTTAGAGAGCAGAAAAATCGTTATCGCATTGGAGCGATTCGCCATCTTGTTTTAGGGAGTAGTGTAGCAGTGTGCCAGTTGCAACAAAACCTTGGAGAAGAGCGTCGCTTTGAAACTAAACCGTGGTAACTCAAAAAAAGTTTTTCAGGAGAGCGATTTTTTTCCCTACACTGTTGTATGTCAAAATTTGAAATGAAATATGTAATATTCGGGAAGATATTTTGAAGAACATCGTTGTGTTTTGAAATACCTCTCCACTTTTAATAAAAGTTTTAGAGAAAAGTGTTGCAACTCAAAGTACCTTAACTTATTTCGAAATTACCACAAAATTGGAAATGCTACAAGAATCAGGCCTGGTTCACTGAAGAATGTAAAGAAACAGGGTTTTTTTAATGTAAACTATTTTGCGATAGTCGCAATAGCTTCGATTCAACCTGCGGTGGAAGTTCCTGAAAAGTTAGAAATCGCTCTCCCGAGAAACTTGCTTTTTTGAGTTACCACGGTATAGTTTCAAAGCGACGATTTGTTAATTAAATTTTCTTCAATGTCAGACTGGAGAATATTAGCCATAGATTTTTTGAAAACAATTTGATTTAAAACCTTCAAGAAAAGTGCAAGTAACAAAAGTATTAGTTATAAAACTAGTAACGAAAGTAATGGTAAAAACAGCAACAACAACAAAAAAAACACAAATAGTTGAAATAGTTAGTTTCTACTTTCATCATTTATAACAAAATAAAAGTACAATGATGTATTCAAAAGATAATAAGTCGAAACAGTGATATTTGATTTATTGAAAAAAGCTTTCACAACAAAACATTCAAACAAAACATTCAAAACGAAGAATAAGATAAACTGATTCCAAAAATTAAAAAACAGAAAATTTGATGACTAACTAAATAAATTACAGTAGAAAATAAATAAAGGGAAAGGAAAATAAATTTTAGAACCATAAAAATATGATTTTTTTATTTTTAAACAACCAAAAGTCTCTACCATAAATGTAAAAATAATAATTGCAAAAAGGTAATTTGAAACACGCCAATCAGATATAATTATATACATGTGCAACTACATAAAACGTAGCTCTGTAATTATTTTTCAAAAACTAAATAGATTCCTTCTAAAATCATGAAAGTTTTAAATCTAAATCATAGTGAATATCTGATGACTTCTGCAAATATTTTTGAAAATTAAGCGTGCTTAAAATTAATAACAATGACAATTACTTTTAATGATTTAGTTTTCGAAAAAAGAAGAAAATGACAATAAACAATATTTAATTTTATTTTCAAAAGCGAAACATCTGGTTTGCTGAAAAATTTTCTGTCTATCTCATTTCTTGGTGCTTGTTACAAAAATCATTTCATAGAGAGATTTTCGATTTTCAGAAAAATTTTTTAAATATTTATCATCTAAAATATTGCTTTATTTTTTACGTATTCCTAATTTCTATTACAATGCTCATTGTAGAACCTTGGTGGCTCAGGGGATAGAGAGTTTGTTTCCCCTTGTGATAACCCAGGTTCGAATACCAGCGGTGTCTAGTTGATACGAATTTTGCTCCCGGCTTGCACCAACCAAAATGATGACGCAAAATATCCTCAGTGGTAGACGAATCATGGGTTAGAATCCCCTTGTCGTTAGGCTAATCACAGAAGATTCCTCGCGGTTTTCCTCTCCACGCAGCGCAAATGAGGGCTACTTCCATCAAAAAGTCCTTTACGAAGGCTAATTTGTCCTAATACTTGATGCAGGAGTTCTCTTGTCTTCTGGATTGGGTTTAAAATTAAAAGGCTCCGAGTTAGATTATTAGCAGTCGTAAACTCAGAATTGGGTCAGCTGTTCAACACCGCCTATAAAATATAAAATGAAATATGCCCATTTTCTACTAACATCTAACTAGGGAAAAAAAATTCAAATACTTTTACAATATTTTACATTTTTTGGCAGCATTATTATCCCTTATAACTATCTTATCTGTAATTTATAATTTAGATACATTTTGCAATAATGTTGCAAATTACAATAATACCATCAAATTAAATTTTTCGATATTACTTTTGTTAAAATTCTAAAACCAACTATTAAATTTTATTTTTCAAACAATTTTTCAGTTTCACTTTAGAAAAAGTATATTACAGGGGAAAATATTTGTTTATTTAAGTGTTGCCATAACATTTTATATCTGATAGTACTTGTTGAGGTTAATAATTAAGACACAATACGTTCTTCAACTAAATTTAAAAAATAATTAAGTTCAACAATCTGTATGCTTTTTCAATTTTACATTCAGTACTTCATTTTATTACTATTTCATTATAAAATTATTTATATGTTATGGTATTTTGGTGATAGTTTGAATAAAAAAAACAACTATATTTCATTTAACAAAATGAATTTATTGTAAACAGAAGTAATAGCAGGAGTAAATTCTAATAATGAAAAGAATAAAACTTCTATAAGAATAAAAATTCTAAGACTCAAAATAGATTGATAACAACAAAAAAATCAATAAAATTGACGAAATTTAAAGCCTTAGAAAGAAAAAAACTACATCGATTTTATATTCAAGCAAAAGTTTTTATTGTGTTCAAATTTTATTTTCAAAACTTACTTTTAAAACATGCTTATTGAAACAAAATTGTATTCCACAAAAGAATCGATTAATCAAAATATTTCGAAAATAAAATTTATTTCCTCTGAAAATATCAAACATTTGCATGCATAATAATATTGAATATATACATGCAAATTGTTTTGTACAAAAAAGATCTTTTAAGAAGATTATCAAGAGAATTCAAATTAGTTGCTCATTTTTGAAAACAGCACTGATAATAAATTAACTTACGGAGTTGTGTCATTTTATTAATGTTCTTTCAAACGCAAACATTTTGGTTTACCTAACTTATAGTTTATATTAGTTTCTAATGTTAAAAAATGATTCTGCATCAAGATTTAAAGAAAAGTTATAAAAATTTAAATTCTAAGCAATATTTCTATACATTTTATATGTTCCTAATTTCAGCTATATGTTTATTGCCGAATAGGATCAAAAGCAAAAACAGGTCTTTAAAATATTTTTTTTTATTTTTTTATAAATAATTTTGAAACCTTATTACAACTTGTAATCATCATATCTATTATTTATAATCTAGATAACATTTCTGTAATATTATCCAATATTACTATAATATTATCAACTGACATTATTCGTTATTTGCTGCTGATGCAAATGCCCAATTTGAAAATCATAGCAAGTCATACGCTTATATTCCCTGTTCAACGCGCATTCCATTTAAATTATACTGTCACATTTACACCTAATGTAAAGTGACAGTTAACTACTAATTATATCTAATCCTTTAATTAAACTCTATTCCTTTTTTTTTTCAATATAGCAATTATATTTATTTTTAACTTTCCGGTAGATCTTTCTCATGGTCAACGCAGTCATCGCACTTCCTGGGGGAGTGTTAACCCCTCCATCACCAGTCCTTCATTTTTACTTCCTTTAATTTTTAAGGGGCTAACTAAACAATCTCTTTCCTTTTTTTCAAACCCCTCCTCCTCTTTAAATTTAATCGGCTGTAACTTTTCTAGTCCTACACCAGTTAAGGAATTTTTAAGTCACTTTTAATACATTCTCCTTTTGTGCTTCCATCTTGCTGGTGGCTTAATTCTTTTCCCTACAGCCCATTTTTTTACATAAAATATTAATGCAAAATCTTTAAAATCTTTATAAATTTCCGTAATTAAATGTTCCTCACATTAACCCGTTTATCTTTAAATTTTCTTGGTAAATCAGTAATTTTTATAAGTTAAATGATTTTTGTATTTTTCTTATCACTCTTTAAATTTTCCTTTGGTTGCGAACCTTTATAAGATTTCTAATTTACTCTCCTGTCACCCATTTCTTTGCAATTAACCTTATCATTAGTAAAAAAAATGTCTCTGAATTCTTGTTCAATTATCTGCTTTGAGTGTTGATGCGAGCTATTGATAATTAATAAAAATATATTCAATTGCTCATCTGTGAATCTTCGATATATCGTTTTTTTCATCAATTTTTCCTGTATGTGTGGTGAGTACCTTATTATTATTTTTTTGGGCATACATACTTGATAATTTTGGAAACATCAGCTTACTGTATTTAATTATATATTTATGTTTGGATATAGCATGTCATTATCGTATTTATCATTAATCTTTAATTTGCTTTAGTTTTACCCTTTTCCAAATTTGGTGGTACCAGTTTGTTCAAACCTCACACATTGTGACCCTTTAAACCTATTGGGTTATTGTCATCCCACGATATCATTGTACTACTACTTTCCTTAACGATCATATTCACCTTAATTTAATTCACTTTAATACTATTTTTGGCTTAATTTAATTATCACAAAAATCAATCATTTAACTATTTTTATCATGTATTTTATCCAAATATAAGCACAAATATAAGTACTTATACAAAATATTACAACCCAATCTATCATCCATTTTAATAATATTAAATAATTTTATTTTTATTCGCACCAATAATTATTTTATTTAACTGTAACATATACACAAGGGCAGCGTTAAGTATAGTCATAAATTTTTTATCCTTAATTTGTTATCTTTTACCAATTGATGTGAAACCATCCCAATTTTTCACATTTTTATGTTTAAGATCTGAAAATACCGCTGTGAATATTATTACAGAAAGTATTTTAAATTTATACTTTAAGCTTGGTTTGTATGAACCGTTTTCGATATTTGCAATATTTTACACTGCTGTTTGCTACCAAATAAAAATTGAAATTATAAAACTGAATGATAAACTTAAAGAAGCTACTCTGGATTACGAGTTTCTGCACAAAAATTACGATTTTATTTATAATCTGGCACAAACTATTGATACAAATTTATCCCATTTTGTGTTCATATTTTTAATTTACGAATCAAGTGGAATATATTTTATGATCTCTTTGTGTTTGAAAAAACAATTTCATATCGGTTCATTTTTATACATTGAAATTGCCACAATGATATTGTATTCCATTTTTACATTTTGTGTTCTTACTATTTCTGCATCACTAATGTCTGAAGCCGCGACGGATTTAACTCTAAACAGCAGAGTGTTACATAAAAATGAAGAAATAGCTACTATCTATAAAAGGAGCTTTCAAAGAAGTGCTAAAACGGATATTAATTTTACTGTGTGGAAAATCTTAAGCATCAAAATAAATTTCGTACTTGGATCCTTTGGTGCTATTTTTACGTATGTCATATTATTTTATAACATTAAAACTGTTCTGTGGAACATGAATATTGATAAATGTACCTAGGGCACATTTCATCAAATTTCGGAAATTATCTATTTATGCCACAGTTATAACGTATTCAGTTTCTATATTTTCTATTGTTGTTAATTATGCATCACGCATGACGGGAGTTGTCACATTCTCCCTTGCTGTCTCTGTCCAAATTTTAGAAAGATAGAACAAACAGTTATGATGCTATAAAAGAGAAACATACACAACCAAGGACTCCTTATTTTTCTATATTTATTTTTTATTGTTTATAATGTAGGGTCCACTGTAGGGGCGGAGTTATCGACCATGCCAAACTTCATCTATCTAAAGGTACCTCATGATTGAATCAAGTTGCTTATGCTTGTGTAATCTGTTTTACGAAGTTCCTAGCCCAGAGGGCTATTTACTTCTCCATCGAAGATGATGTAAAAATAAGGGAAGATTGGGGTAAGAGGGATTGAAGAAGTGATAAAACTTTTCGTTTTTCAAAAGTTCTTGTAGATCCTTAATTAAAGAGACCAGTCTGCGTGCAGATGAGGCTGGGGTGGTCTTTTTCTGTCTGTAATTTTTTCTACAGGGGCCGGCCTCGCACCCTGAGAAGTTGGAGGTATGATCTTAATTGCAGTTGCTACAAGTTGCAGGAGTGTCTTTAGAATTCTTGCACTGGAAGGAGTAATGCCCTTCGGCACACTTCATGCACTCTGGTTGGCTAGTACAAGAGCTCTGAGTGTGTCCTAGAGCCTGAAAGCGGTAGCACAAACTCGGCCATTTGAATCAAGTTAGCATGTCTTATAATCCAGTGAATTGATGTTTAATTTTCGTAGTGGTAGTTACGCTACAATACTCCCCCACCAGAATTTTATCAGGGATAGAATTCGATACCACTAGTTGCTGTACTTATGTAAGTCTGGGAGAGCTTTGTTGGGTGCTGCATGTGAGAGGTGTATTAGCTTCACGTCGTAGCGTTCGTTGTTGCAATTTGCAGTCACAAGTCAACTGTTCAATGTGGACTATCCATCGAAGTAAGCGTTAACATCAAGTTATTTAGCGAAGTGTGCGTTACTGTGTACTCAAATCACGTCCGGAGGTGACCATTGTGGGGGGGGGGNTCTGTGGGGGCGGAATTATCGACCATGCCAACCTTCATCTATCCAAAGGTACCTCATGATTGAATCAAGTTAGCATGTCTTATATACCAGTGAATTGATGTTTAATTTTCGTAGTGGTAGTTACGCTACACCACATTGTCCCTTGCAGTCTCTGCCCAAATTTCAGAAAGATAGAACGAACAGTTATAAAGTTATAAAAGAGAAACATACACACCCTAAGACTCCTTTTTTTTTACATTTTTTATACTTATTTTTTTTTGCTTATAACAACACATATTTTCATGTGGTTCAGAATTAATTTCATGGTTTAATTGCAAATATATTTCCTCTAGAAAATAAGCACATTTTTATTAATGTATTCTTCCGAATAATTCTTCTAAACGACTGTTATTTTTCCTATTTCATATAATTTTTTGCACGATTACTACAGTACTGTACTTACAAATACATTTAATTTATCTTAACAGCATATTTTAAAATCTTTGAAATTCTAATTTAAAATCTATCAAGAATTAAAATATTTAATAAAAAAAAGAAAAATCAAAAGCTAAAACATACTATTTATTTTATAAAGCATATTACGAAAACACAAGTTAAAGCAGTAAAAAATACAAATAAAAATAATTCTTAGAGTTCTTTCATCATTTTAACAAAAAAATAAAAATATCAGAAATTTAACAAATGTACTTCATTTATAAATTCAAAATTTCTAAAAAACGAAAAATGACAGGAGTTGATTGAAAACATGAAAAACTGATTAACGAAAAATCTTTATAAATCAAAATAAAATTGTAGACTAACTTGATTTTAATAGCAGTAGGAAATCAATCGAATATTAGAGTTTAAGCTCTCAGTCAGAAAAACAGCTGCTTATTTTTAAGTAATTAAAAGCTGTTTTGATATAACATTTTCTTCCTACAAGGCAATTTCAAATACGTCTATTAAAAATAAATTAGATTCATCTAAAAGCAAAAAACCAAATGGCGTACAAATTAATTTCAAAAACAAAATCGATTTTATCTAAATTCATTAAATAATTCTTTCTATATTAAGATGAATATTTGATGACATATGCAAATATTTTCATGAAGAATGCATGCTTCACGGCAGTTTCAACGAAAATTTCATTTAATTTGTGTTAGAAATGATACTCAAAGTGAAATAAAATAATCATTATGGTATTAATTTCTGTTCAAACGAAAGAATGAGTTCTTGCCAAACTGTTCTTTAAATAGTTTCTATTTGGTGTTAGTTGCAAAAAATGTTTCTTCATCAAGATATAAGGAAAGATTCGAAAAATTTAAATTCTAGGCTATATCGCTTTATTTTTTTCATGTTTCGAATTTCTGCAATATGTCCAATGTCTAAACATATTAACAGGGGTATCAAATGTATTTACTATTTAATAAATATCTTGGGAGCTCTAATAGCACTTACAATCACAATATCTGTTATTTACAATTTAGATAAATTTTCAATAATATCGCAGTTTACAAGTATATCATCAACGGTTATTTTTCGATATTTACTTTTGCTAGAGATTTCAAATTTAAAACTTATAGCAAATATTATGGATAACTTCCAATTTAAACACACATCTGTGTACAAGCTATACGCATGGATGGCTTTGAGTATAATTGTACATTCTTTTTCTTTAATTGGATACCTTTTGCAAATTGACATGGAACCCTATCAGCTAATTACATTTCTCTGTCTAAAAACTGAGAACAGTGTCGCAAATATTGTTTTAGAGTCTGCTTTAAACTTATACTGTACTCTTGGCCTGTATGAACCTTTTACAACTTATGCAATGTTTTACACTGCAATTTGTTACCAAATGAAAACCGAAATTTTAAAACTGAATGATAAACTAAAAGAAACTAATCTGGATTACGAGTTTTTATACAAGAAATACGATTTTCTGTATAGTCTGGCTCAAACCATAGATAAAAACTTATCCCATTTCGTCTTTATATTCTCAATTTACGAATCAAGCGGAGTTTATTTTACGGTCAATTTAGTTTTAAAAAATAAAGCTCGTTTGCATTCGTTTTTGTACATTAAAATCGCCACAATTTTAGCATATACTGTTTTTATATTTTGCATTCTTACTATTTCTGCGTCACTTATGTCGGAAGCTTCCACGGATTTAACTAGAAACAGCAGAGTGTTGAGTAAAAGTGGAGAAAATGCTATTTTCCATAAAAGAAGGTTTCAGAAAAGTGCAAAGAATCATATTAGTTTTACTGTGTGGAAAATTTTCAGCATCAGAAGAAATTTCGTACTTGGATGCTTTGGTGCTATTTTAACGTATGTTGTATTATTTCATAGCCTGGAAACTGATCTCTGAGAAACTTTCAAACTATTTGCTTTTTCACCAAGTTATTTGTTTATTAACTATGTTATTTTATATTCAAGTTATTTGTTTGTTAACTATATCAAGTTAATGGATATTATTATATCCAGTCCCATCTGCATCATAGAGTTAACTGTGATTCAGATTGTATTCCGGTGACCATGTTATTTTTTTTCTGACTCTCTAATTTCAAATGAAAATTTGTGCCTTTTAATTACAAAGTACTGTCGAATAGTTACTAAACAAATCTGTCAGGTTAATGGAATTATCTTTATGCAAAAATCTAAAATGTAAAGAAAAATTGTTAGAATTTTTCTTCATGCATATTCAAATAGTTTTAAATGATTAATTTTATAAATCAAAGAAATTTTAATGATGAATAGTTGTTACTATATTAACTGTATGTTCCTAATTTCT
>NC_092212.1:51959045-51972838 GCF_043381705.1 Parasteatoda tepidariorum
TTGTTACTCCTCTGAATACATTAAATTAACATAATTAAGTTTCGGTCGTATTTGGCAACAGATATTTTATTTTCAGATAACGTAAATGACGTCATCCGTGCATATCATTATGGAATCTGTATATAAGGCATGCATTGTTGTAAGCTTGTGTTCTTGTCTTGTCTCTTCACTATGTCACTGCACTGTGTTGTTGTTTCCGGTGATGTACCAAGATTTTTGTTAAGCTGTATTTATATTTAATATTTTCAGTTGTACGTTGTATCGAGATGGTACTGTATGAAATAAAGAAATGTTTAAATCTTCAAGTTTCTTTATGTGAGATAACACTTTCACTCACTACTGTGCTACTCCGCTAACACATCAACAGAATGGTTCTTATTGCAACAGCACGGTTTTCCTTTATAGAGTGGTTTTTTTACAGACGTTAGAGTTGTAGTTGTAGAGTTGCACAGACGTAGAGAGACAAACCCTCAATTTGTGTTTTTGTCAGCGTACGGCTTTAAAGTGTTTCAAGAGCTTTCGCCTTCCAATGAGGTAAACCGGTGTTCGATCCCGGCGATGGCTGGTCGATACAAATTCCGCATCCGGCTTGCACCGACCACAGGGCTGAAGTGAAGTATCCTCAGTGGTAGACGGATCATTGGTCAGAATTTACTTGCCGTCGAGCTAACCGTGGGAGGTTCTCATGGTCTTCCTCTCCATGTAACGCAAATGTGGGTTAGTTCCATCAGAAAGTCCCCCACGAAGGCAAATTAATTCTAATACTTGTTTCAAGAATACCCTTGTTTTCTGGATTTGGTTCAGAATTACGAGGCTACAGAGTTGAACATTAGTAGTTTCAAACCCAAAAATTGGGTCTGCTCTTCAACGACGATTATAAAAAAATAATAAAATAAAATATAAATAAAAAGACGCCAATTCTATAGTCCGGAAATGAAACCATGAGTAACTAACTATACAGTAAAAAATTCCGGATCAAGTTACGATTAATAAGAAACTGGTACTTCTATTGCATCATTCGCAAAATTCTATTTGTCACAAAATCCATTTTTATCGTAAAATATTATGTCTAATTTTTTGCAGTAATTATTACATAATTCGAGTGATTAATGATTTTACGATAATTCATACTATGAAAGTACATCAGATTTTTTCAGTTCCATATCAAGTTACGGTTAAAATAGGTTTTAAGCTAAAAAGTACCGTACCTACTTGTAACAGACGTTATAGTAAAAATAACAACTTTCAAAAATAATATGAGTAGTACTAGTAATTTTTTTATACTTTCCTCATTTAAAACAAAGCACTACCATGTATTCAAAAGATTATTAGTCGAAACAATAATTTTTGATTTAATGAACAAACATTTATAAAATCTAAGTATTGCTACTCTTATGAACTGTAAAAGTATTGTAAAGATTGTAAAAGTAAAAAAAAAAGAAGATAAAAATCCCATAAAAGTAAAATTGTTGACAAACTAGATAAATAACGATATGAAATCAATGAAATAAGAATAGAGCTATAAAAATATACTTATTTATTTTTAAATTTTCAAAAGCCTTTGCCATAAAAAAATAATTTCAATAAGTAAGTTTAAATCATGTCAATTAGAAGAAAATATATATAAATAGAACTACTTAAAAAATCCATGCCATTTTTTAAGTTGTTATATAGTATATAGTAGTTATTCTAAAAACAAAATAGATTTAATCTGAAATCATGAAATATTCCCATCCATTTAATAAAGAAAAAAAATTTTATATTAATTACGATGACAATTTTTTTAATGATTTAGCTTTGAAAATGATACTAAAAGGGAAGGTAATAACAAGCAACATAATTTTTTTAAATCTCTTTTCAAACGCGAAACATCTGGATTTTCGAACAATCGAAACAATTCTCTCTATATCTCACTTTTGGCGAGATTTTGAATTTTCAATCAGATTATCGACTAGATAAACTATTTTACAAATTATTTATCAACTGAAAGAAAAAGCTTTATTATTTTCGTACTCATTAATTTCTGCTTTACGCCCATAATCTACGTACATCAAAAAATAAAAGATGTTTTCAATATATTTACTCTATTAAGAACTTTTTGCCAACATTGTTATCCCTTATAGCTATCATATCAGTATTTTACAATTTTAATAGATTTTCAATACTCTCTCAAATTACAATAACATCCTTAATTTAGTTTTTTGATATTTACTATTGCTAAAATATCTGTTGTTATTCCTAATGCAACTTGCCAAGCAAGGAAGCTTGTTGGTGAAGCTAAACGAATTTATGATGGCGGGAGCGTTTCTTTGATTTTCAGTGGGACCATCTATTGCCAAGAGTACGACTTCAAATACACACACGTGATATCTCGTTTATAGGGCGAACCCATTCATATTTCAGGTTGAAAAAAGTATTGAAGGAAGAGTTGGCGTATTTTAATATTACTATAACATTTTAGATCAGAAGTAATAGCAGAAGCGACTTCTGAGAATTAAAACTCTGATAACAAAAGAAGAAAAAGATTAGTAGATTGTGTGGATTAACGACAACGAGAAATCGATAAATTTTCCGAAATATAGCTATCAATAAAACACAATATTGTTTTTAATTTATTAAAAGTTTTCATTGTGTACAAATTTTATTTTAGAAAATATATTTTGAAACATGTCTCTTGAAAAAAAAACTCTATTCAGTTACAACCGCAAGATAATCTATCAGATTAATCAATATATTTGAAAAATAAAATCGATTTCAACTCAATTTATCAAGCACTTGCATACAAGATATATTGAATATTTCCTAACACATATAAACTGTTTCGTAACGAAAAGATCTTTTAAGAAAATTACAAAACAATTTCAATTAGTTTTAAAGACAGCCTCGAAAGTAAAATAATCTGCGAATATCTGTTTGTTTATTAATGCTCTTCTGAAACGCCAACCTCTTGGTTTGACTTATCTTTAAATAAATTCTATTTAGTGACAGTTATAAAAATGATTCTAGGTCAAAATTTAAAGAAAAGTTCAAAACTTTTAACTTCTAGACTTTATTGTTTTATATTTTACATGTTCCAAATATCTGCTATATGTTCAGTGCCGAATAGTACAAAAAACAGAAGCAGATGTTTAAAATATTTTTTCTATTCCATAAATATTTTTGGAGCCTTATTACCACTTGTAATCATCATATCTATTCTTTATAATCTAGATAACATTTATGTAGTATTATCCAATATTACTCTTATATTATCAACCGTCACTTTTCGATATTTGCTGCTGATGCAAATGATGAATTTTAATATCATAGCTAGTCATATGCTTAAATTCCCAATTAAACGCGCATTCCTTTTTAAAATGTACGCATGGGCAGCGTTAAGTATAATCGTCAGTTTTTTAACCTTAATTGGTTATCTTTTACCTATTGATGTGAAACCATCCCAATTTATCACATTTCTGTGTTTGAGATCTGAAAATACGGTTGTGAATATTATTACAGAAAGTATTTTAAATTTATACTTCAAGCTTGGTTTGTATGAACCGTTGTCGATATTTGCAATATTTTACACTACCGTTTGCTACCAAATAAAAATAGAAATTATAAAACTGAATGATAAACTTAAAGAAGCTTCTATGGATTACGAGTTTTTGTACAAAAAGTGCGATTTTATTTATAGTCTGGCACAAACTATTGATAAAAATTTATCCCATTTTGTGTTTATATTTTTAATTTACGAATCAAGTGGAATATATTTTATGATAGATTTGTGTTTGAAAAAAAAATTTGATTTTGGTTCATATATATGCATTGAAATTGCCACAAATACAATGTATTACATTTTTACATTTTGTGCTCTCACTATTTCTGCATCGCAAATGTCTGAAGCTGCGACGGATTTAACTATGAACAGCAGAGTGTTACATAAAAATGAAGAAAAAGCTACTTTCTATAAAAGAAGCTTTCAAAAAAGTGCAAAAAAGGATATAAGTTTCACTGTGTGGAAAATCTTCAGCATCAAAAGAAATTTCGTACTTGGATCCTTTGGTGCTATTTTTACGTATGTTGTATTATTTTATAACATTGAAACTGCGCTGTGAAATTTGAATACCAGCAAATGTATTATGTGCACATTTTATCAAATGTATAAAATTACACTTCTATTTCAATATTAAAGCGTATTTCATTTTTACATTTTGTGCTGTTATTATTTCTGTATAACTTTTGTCGGAAGCCGCCACTACTGCAGCTATAAACACTACAGTGTTACATAATAAAAGAAAAGATGCTCTTTTCTATTATAAAAAATGTATTGCAAAAAAGTGCTAAAAGAGATATCAGTTTAACAGTAAGGAAATTTTTCATCATCCAAAGATATTTCTTACCTGGATCTTTTTGGTTCCAATTCTTAGTTTACGGCAAGCAAATGTTCTACTCCGTATTCTTTTAATATTGAACCCAACCCAGAAGACAAGACATCTCCTGGAGTAGGCATTTGGAAAAACCAGTCTTCGTAAAAAAAATTTTGATGGAACTAACAGCATTTGAAATGGAGAAAAAAACCACGAAGACATCTCACGGTCAACCTGACAGCAAACATTCTAACGGATCACTCGTCTACCACTAAGGATATTTTACACCAGCACTGTGGTTTCAGGCAGGAACAGAATTCGCATCAGCCAGCCACCGCTGGGATTCGAATCCGGGTCACTTCATTGGAATGCAAATGCCTTATGCTCTGAGCCACCACGGCTCAAGTTCATATTGTCAATATTCATTTGTGACACAGTTAGCGGCGTTAGTAAAAAGTTTCCCGTAAAAATAAATGTCATTTATTGAAAAAATTTTAAGTCACAGGAAACTCGGATTGATTAGGATAGATACCTGTTGCATTCAACAAAAGCAATCGCATCTCTCGTCTCACTCGTCTTTAAATACCAGAAAGGACAGTCATTTCTCCTTTGTATACCAGACGACAAAGGACAGTCATTTTTGTAAAACTTGTTTTTGATTCCCGTGAAAGCAACCATGCAGCATTCAACATCTGTTAAAAAAAAAAGGCGAACATCTAATTTAAGTGTAAATTACTTACATTTAGACATACTTTTTCAATTACCATAAATGAAACATTAAGCGTTATCATTTTTTAATTTCACTGAATTACTGCTATATCTTGAATCTAATTAAAAATTTACAATTGTGTATGTGAATTTTTGCAAATCTTGTAACTAATAATAAATGAGGATGCTTGAATTCTAATCAAATTTAAATTATTATTTTATTCTTTGCTTTAATGCTTTTTTGCTTCCTTAGATTATCTTTCTGCACACAATTCTAAAATTTGTTAATCCAAAAGTTATTCCATGCAAAAATTAAGTTTTTTTAAATATTTATTATTTTTTTTTATTAATTTTTATTATTTCATGCAAAATTAGACGAAAATTTTTTTAATTATGAAGTATACTGTATTTTACATCATTTTAAATAATGCAATTTAACAAAGCAAATTTCAACTAATCTGATTTTAAATTTCATCTAATCTCATCAAAACTTCATCTAATTGAATTTCAAAAAAGTCAGATTCTATAAATTAGACTTCTCAGGAACTATTCGACCAATTTTGTCATTTAAATATACATTCCTTAAAGTTATGTAAAAAATTTTATACCTTACAATTCAAAACTTTTTGGACTATTATTGATAAAATAATAAAAAATAATAAATATGTACTAAAAGTATTTTTTGCATAGAATTATCTTTGAATAAATGAATTTTATAATTGTGCGTGAAATTTTTTCAAGTGGCTTAAAAAGTGCTCCAAACATAGCGAAATACGGAAAAAGTAAAATTAACATTAGGAGTCCTAACTTTGGACCGCACAAACGATTGGAACCATATTTTCCAAATTGCGGTATGTTTATTCAGAGAAAGTGTGTTCTTGCGTCTGATTTAAAATTTTAATATACTGTCTGAACTTATTAGTTAGCCTATTTGAGTTTACCCTTTCGATCCATTAGGGTCGAGTCCTAGAACGTAAAAATCCGATCATTAGATCACAAGTTATTGATCGTGGTTCAATTTTCTTGCAAACTGTACGTTCTAGCTTTTAATTATTTCATGTCAATATAGCCAAAGACGCTTAGATGTTTTTTGTATATTAAAAATCTTTTTAATTGTCATTAATTAAGTCCCCTAGTAACAAGAATTAATAAATGATTCAAATAATATTTGAATAGTTAAATAAGAACATACACCGAAGAGCCCCCCCTACATTATGACCACCCTGCTAATAACATGTAGGAACACCTTTAGCCCTCAAAACTGCTAGCAGCCGCCGTGTCATTGATTCCACAAGGTGCTGATAGGTTGTCTGAAGTATCTGGTATCAAGCGCTCACCAACTGGTCCTGCAATTCCCTCACATTGCGAGGGGGTAGCGTGGCAGCACTAATTTCGTTTTCCAAGTAGGACCACAAATGCTCTATTGAATTAAGATCAGGTGAATTTGGGGGCCAAGACAGGACTTTAAAGTAACTGGAAAGTTCCTCGACGATTCGACCCTTATGACATGGTGCATTATCTTGTTGGTAAACACCATCCCCCGTGGGAAATACTGTTGCCATGAATGGTTGAACCTGGTCTGCAACTGTGCTCAAGTAGCTTACAGACGTCAGGGATTGTTCTATGAGGATTATGGGTCCTAATGTGCCCCATGAAAACATTGTTCCTGGGCGAGAAACCGTGAAAACCTGATCACGCCCATTGTTACAGATGGAGGGTGGTCATAATGTAATGGCTCTTCGGTGCATATCCTTACTGCTGAATATTATTTGTACTTTTTGAAGAATTTTCTTCTGGGAAACTAGAGTTTTAAAAACCACCCCTCAGTAACTCAAATGCCTTTTAAGTGGTATAAAAATGTTAAAACAGAAGCGTGTGGGCGTGTGATAAATATTAATGTTTTTTCTATTTGATAACTTTGTGCAATTTAGTCCACTACGTTTATTTTATCTATCCATTTATTTATTTTTATTTAGAATTATTTTTATTTAGAATTAATATATTCTTCAGATACCCAATCGTGACAATCATGTTCAAAATTAATTACAATAAGATATATGGCGAAAAATATTCAATTACGAAGATTTTTTGAAAATTTGCATTATACAGATTGCAGCTCACATTAGCCAGAATTCAGATATTTATTGATAAGTTAAAAAAAAAAAAAACATCATATACACCCTAACAACATATAAAATGTTGAAGAGCTATTATGTTTGGTGAAAAAGAATTAAATGCCTCGATGCAATGTAATAATAAGCTAAATTTTCAAAAACCTTTACGTTCAGAGAAAAACGTGTATTTTTGTCTTCTATAGCTCTGATATCGTTTAAAAAAACATGCAATATCCTTAAAAAAAACAATTTTGTGCACGAATGGTCGGCGTCGCATGCCACGTGACGAAGAGAAAACTTGCATTATTGAAATTGAATTCGTCACTACTTACAAGTCTCTTTAAATCCCACGGTTATTTTTGTATTTCTGAACATTGTCAAGAGATGGCGCATTTAGTCCCTCTTTCTTCGCAATTTTCTCAGTGAGATTTCTCGCCTTGAATTTAAATCAAGATCATTTTCTACTTTTTTGTCTTCTTTAGCTTCGATATCCTTTAAAAAGCATACAAACATATCAAATCAAGCAAATAACCAAACGATTCCGAACGAATTTCATAAATTCAACTTAAAATATTATTACAAACATCTAATTAGTAGTTACGCTTACTCCTATAAGCTTAACTTTCTTTTTTTGCGTCGCATCTACTACTTTCGGCGTTTTTGTGCCCGAGCTGTCGGCGTCGCATGCCATGTGACGAAGAGAAAGCTTGCATCATTGAAATTGAATTCGTCGCTACTCACAAGTTGTGTTGGTTGTAAACGTAAATGTTTCTAATTACAATCAACACTAAAACAAGTATCTCATAGAACAAACTCTTTTACTATCACAAGTGTACACAAAGAATATATACATGTTGTCAACAAAAGAATAATGTAAGAAATAATATAATAAATAATATAATAAATAATCACCGCATCTGCGTTCACGCAGTTGCGTCTGGAATGTCCTCCCCACCCTGATCAACCTCAAGAGGAATGATCAGTTGAACAGGTCGGGAGATTTCTATTAGATGCTGCAGGTTGTGAAGGTATGGTTGTAAGTCTTTTACCGGTAAGAAAATGGGTTGGTGTTAATGTTTCTTCAGGATCATCATTTCCTTGTTCATAAACTAACGGTCGACTATTTAATGCGGCTTCAACACCAACTAATGCTGTAGAAAGACCTTCTTCATCTAACAAGGTTCGACCTAGGGATTTTCGCAAACATCTTTTTGTTAGCCCGATCAAACGTTCCCACCAACCTCCCCACCAAGCCGCTCGTGCAACAATAAATTTCCACTTAATTCCCGTCTGGGCATAATATTGCTGAACTTTTGACGATGTCAAGTTGTCCCATAAAATGAATAGCTCTTTATTAGCGGCATGGAAGGTAGTGGCGTTGCCAGTGTATATTGTATGAGGGATTCCTCTTCTGCCTACAAATGTTTTTAAGGCCATGAGAAATTTGTCAGTAGTGAGGTCAGAGACTAGTTCGATATGTACGGCACGAGTAGTTGAGCAAGTGAAAAGTGCGATATAGGCTGTATTTAAAGGTTTCAAGTTACGAACATAAAGTGGGCCAGCGAAGTCTATGCCAATAGTAGTAAATGGAAGGCAAGGTGTAATTCTGTCCCTTGGTAAAGGAGCTTCGATTTGTTGACTTCTAGATGCCTGTGAGAGTTTACAAGGTAGACATTTGTAGAGCACTCGTTTAATGGCTTCACGTCCTCGTATTATCCAGAAGTTGGAACGAATCTCTGAAAGTACTATTTGAACACCTAAGTGATGAAGCTTCACATGTGTGTAGTATATGAAAAGATGTACAAAAGGATGAGATCCATCAAGAAGCAAAGGGTGTTTTTGCTCATTTTTGAGCGATGCGAACTGTAATCTACCTCCTAATCGTATGANATTTATTTTTGTATTTCTGAACATTGTTAAGAGATGGCGCAACTAGTCCTTGTTTCTTCACGAGCTTCAAGGTGAGATTTCTCGCCTTCAATTTAAATCGAGATCATTTTGTACTTTTCCTGACAAAAAAGCAACAAAAATAATCTGTAATAAAATATTTCGGTTTTGTAATAAATGTGATCTTTTTACACCCTAAATCCCAAGACTGATTCTAAAGCTGTTTTGACGGTAAGGTAGAAAATTATTTTCCAAAATATTTTTTACATAATTTTAATAGTTTTTTTTAACAGATATTTATTTTAAACACATTAAAGCGAAAAATATGCTATCGCAGTGCATTGCAGAGAACATTAAAGATCAGTGGAGTGAAATCACATATTTCACCACCTACATGTCTAGCAAAAAACTTCTTACTGACAAAAATATTTTACTTTTCCGAATTCAGTATAGAAAATATATTAATTTTCAACAATAAAAGAAAAGCCATTTTTGGGGGGTCGGAAATTCGAAAAAAGTTCCGCCAGAGAAGGGGTTAATAACTCGTAAGCTTACTTAAGCTTAAGTTAAGCTTAAGTAAGCGTACGAGTAGCAAAGAAAGAAATCAACGCCATTTTTCGGCACTCTGATGACAATACGCATCTCCTATCAGTAGAGTGTAAACTTCTTAATGCTTCCTATTATTTTCTCCTATTATTTACATTTAAGCAGTGATGGCTCAGGGGATAGAGCGTTCGCCTTCCAATTGAGGTGTACCGGGTTCGAATCCCCAGCGAAGGCTGGTCGAAACAAGTACACATCCGGATAGTGATGATGTGAAATATACTCATCACTGGCCGACGGATCATGGGTTAGGGTCTCTTTGCTGTCAGGCTAAAAGTGGAAGGTTCTCGTGGTCTTCCTTCCCATGTAACGCAAATGCGGGTTAGTCCTATCAAAAAGTCCTCCACGAATTTAAATTTCTCCCAATATTTGTTCCAGGAGACCCCTTGTCTTCCGGATTGGGATCAAAATTACAAGGCTACGGAGTTGAACATTAGTAGTCGTAAACCCAAAAATTTGGGTCGGCTGTTCAACGACGGTTATAAAATAAATTATTAAAAAATCAAATATTATTTACTTTTGTAAAGAAAATATCCCCAAAAAAATTAAGAGAGTTAAAAATTATAATTATTTTCTCTGGAATTAAATTTTTGGCGAAAATAAGAGAGGATGAACAAATTTATAATGAACTGAAAAAAAATACTTTATTAAGGAAATTTTCTGAAAACATTTTAATGAAATTATCTTGAAAAAAATTGAAAAATCAAAACCAAAAATAATACTATTTCTTTCATTAAAAATGTTACAAAAACACAAGCAACCGCAATAAATTTCGAACTTAGCAAAGGACTTGTAAAAGTAAGTATTTTGTTTACAGTGCTTTCATCATTTGCACAAAAGTAAAGTAATATCAAGAATTAATAAAATAAAAATAGGCGATATCGCATTTTTATGATTCAAAATTTCTGAAAAAAGAAAATAGGGAGAAAGGAAAAACCTGATAAAAACCTTATAAGTAAAAAGAATATTGCAGACTAATTTAATTTTAATAGCAATAAAAATCAATCTAATGGTAGAATTTAAGCTTTCAATCAAAATTACGATGTTCAAATTTAAGGTATAAAAGCCCTTAAAATGTACAATATTTTTATGCAACGAGGTAGTTTCAAGTACATCGATTAAAAATAACTATGTATATCTACAAGCTCAAATTCTGCTCTATAAATTTCTTTTGAAATCGAAATCGATTTCCTCTAAAACCCATAAACTCTCTGCGTTAAGCTGAATATTTGATGACGTATACAAATATTTTAACAAAGAATGCTAATGGATTTACTGCAATTACAATGAAAATTTCATTTAGTTTTGGAAATGATAGTTAAAGGAAAGTTAAATAAAATAATCATTGTTATATTAATTTCGTTTCCAACGAAAGCCTCTCAGCTTGTCTAACTATTCTCTAAATAGTTTCGGTTAGGTGCTATTTGCAAAAATGTTTCTTCATCAAGATTTAAAGAAATATTCAAAAAATTCAAATTCTAGACTATATCGCTTTATTTTTTTCATGTTTTTAATTTCTACTATAAGTCCAATGACTTATAATATTAAAAAAGGAAAGAGATGTTTACTATATTTTTATTATTTTATAAATTTTTTAGTAGTTTTGCTATCGCTTGCGACTTCCATATCTATTATTTACCATTTAGATAAATTTTCAGTTATCTCACAGATGACTTTATTATCTTCAATGTTAAGTTTTCGGTATTTACTTTTGCTACAAATTCCTAATTTCAAAAGAATAACAAGTAAAATAAAAAATTTCCCAATTAAACAATCATTTGTGTATAAGATATACGCATGGGGAGTTTTGAGTATATCTGTACATTCCATTACTATAATTAGATACCTTTTGCCGCTTGACTTGGAACCATATCCATTAACCATACTTTTCGGTTTCAAAACTGAGAACACCGTCGCAAACATTCTTTTAGAATTTGCTTTAAACGTGTACCATAAGCTTGGTCTGTATATACCATTTACAACTTTTGCAATGTTTTACTCTGCGATTTGTTACCAAATGAAAACCGAAATTATAAAACTGAATGATAAACTTAAAGAAACTAATCTGGATTACGAGTTTTTGTACAAGAAGCACAACTTTCTGCATACTCTGACTCAAACCATTGATGAAACTTTATCCCATTTCGTATTTATATTCTCAATTTACGAAGCAAGTTCAGTTTATTTTACGGCCAATTTAATTTTAAGAAGTAATATGCACATAGATTCATTTGCGTACATTGATATTCTCGCACAATCAATATACTGTGTTTTTATATTCTGTGTTCTTACTATTTCTGCATCACTTATGTCTGAAGCCGCCACGGATTTAACTCTAAACAGCCGAGTGTTGTATAAAAATGAAGAAAAAGCTATTTTCTTTAAAAGAAGCTTTCAAAAAAAGTGCTAAACGGGATATTTGTTTCACTGTGTGGAAAATTTTCAGCATCAAAAGAAGTTTAATAGTTGGATCCTTTGGTGCTAGCTTTACGTATGTCGTATTATTTTTTAACCTGGAAACTGGTCTTTAAGTTATTTGCTACTCTCAAAACTTTGCAGCAAGTTTCACACTGGGTACCTTTTATAAATTTTTGTCTGATGCTCAAATTGGAAGCAAAACTATAATTCGGTATATTTTAATTAGAAAAAATAGTTTAATAGTTTCTAAAAAACTGCTAGATTATCTTAATCATGTTTTTTATTAAAATGTGAAATCTGAAAACAGTTGGAGGATTTTTTTTCCATTTATATTTAAGAAATTAGCAATAATTGATTTTGTTAATTAAAGTAATTTCAATGAAAATAATTTTTTCTCTTGAATCTAAATGACTGCAAATCAGTGCAAATTTTAAAAATTATTGTTTAGAAGTAAGCTGTGCTTGAAAGATTTTAACACTGAAAAAGACAGCGGTGTTAAACACTGTAATTCATAACCACAAATTATTAAACAGTTTAATAAAGTATTTTACGCTTGTTTTGACCGAAATTAATACAAAATAATGAGAAAAGTATGAAAAATATGCTTCATAAAAATTCTGTGGCAAACAGTTAATGCATTTTGCTTTCTTACAAACTTTATCAATAAGACATAAGCGTTATTTGCATGCAATTAGATTTGAATTTTAACTTTTCAGTCACAGATAGTAATTTTACTAGTTAAAATCATTATTTTC
This sequence comes from Parasteatoda tepidariorum, assembly GCF_043381705.1. Classification (NCBI taxonomy): domain Eukaryota; kingdom Metazoa; phylum Arthropoda; class Arachnida; order Araneae; family Theridiidae; genus Parasteatoda; species Parasteatoda tepidariorum. The sequence goes on from NC_092212.1 coordinate 51,971,880, forward strand.
ACAATGACTGTGCAGTTTGTAATTAATATTTTTACAGAAAGATTTAACTTAATTGTATTTTTAAACAAACATTTTTACATTTCAATCACATAGTTATTGTTTGAATCGAATCTTTTTCTGAAATTATGAAAACGCGAATAAATAAAATTATTTAGTTTACCGAAATTTGAATTATTCAATGCCTTGAAATTCAGAAATATTATTCGAAAAAGTATGTTTGCTTTTCGATGGTGAATATAATATATGTTTATAAATGTATTGAAAAATGATACATGTAATATTATTTAGTTTCCCGTATTGTGAAATATTCAATTCTCTATAATCTTCTATAATCAAAACTGTATGTTTGCTTTTTTGATCGTGAATATAATATTTGCCTATAATTGCGTTTGATTTTATTGTTTTTTTAACTACATATATTATTTTTTATAGAAATTTCCTATTATAAATGTATATCATAGTTTTCTTTCAATAGCTAATTTGATTTTTGTATCCCAACTTATTTTTATCCCCATTTTTATAGTATACATTGTGAAATTTGACACTCGTCTAGTTTAATATAATCTAGTATATATAATTCTCTTACGTGGCTCCCAAATTTTGGCTGCATTTCTTTTCCACCGGTGGCAACGTTTGCTTTGTTTTGTTTACGTTTTGAAAACACCAAAACATTCTGCTTTTTAATGACGTGTTTCTGATTAAGAATTAAGGATGGATTTAAGAAGAGCTGTGAAGTATTATTGCAATAACATTTACTTTATTTTCTTCATTTATAGAGAGAACAGTCGGCAGAGAATTATGTTAGGTTAAAAAACATTTTGCTAAAAAAAGAACGAATTCTAAAAGAAATAAAAATAAACAACTTAAAAAATAAAAATGCTGTTGCCAGCCATGGAATTTTTTTAAAGTTAACTTAGCAGCATTAATCAGAATGACATAGAAGCGCAACTAGATCAAAA
>NC_092212.1:51973338-51983979 GCF_043381705.1 Parasteatoda tepidariorum
TAGCCCTTGTATTCTCTTTAGCCCTGGATTATGACTACCTTTCAATCCGATTTCTAACTTACAGTTTAAAATATTACTGTGGTACTACGAATTTTGAATTAAACTATTCTCCCTTTACTTTGCGTTTTAGCACATAGCTTATTTTTTATTTTATTTCAATTAATGAACAGTACATGTACATGTTCCTTTTTTCTCCGAATTGGAGCGTATGACTTCTATCATAGCTTTCCATCTCACTCTAATTTTGGACATATATTTTGCCTCTCTCCACGTCTTTATTATTTTTGACTGACTACAATCTGAAGTATATCAAAAACATCAGATGGCGCTGTACTTAGAGCTCATTTCGTATAGAGCTAAGGCGTGCGATTTAGTTGACCTCATTTTTCTATGTTTCTGGTGTGCTGTTTGGGGCTATACTGCAGAGCTCAGTCCTTAGCAGTATCTGCTAATTTAGCCCTTACGCCGTGGTGACTAAAAGGATAGAGAACTCGCCTCGAAATAAGGTGACCTGGGATCGAATACCAACGATAGCAAGTTGGTTCAAATTCAGCACCCGACTCACACCGATCACAGTGATGACGTTAAATGTCCTCAGTGGTAGACAGATTGTGCGTTAGATTCCCTTTGTCGTTAGGCTAATCAGGTGAGGATTTCGTTGCTTTCATCTCCATGTAAAGCGAATGCGGGTTAGTTCCATCAAAAAATCCTCCTCCAATTCAATATTTCTCTTAATGCTGAATACTGGAGTTAATTTGTCTTCAGGATTGGGTTCAAAATTATAAGGCTACGACGTTGAACATTGGTAGCCGTAAACTGAAAATTGAATCGGCTGTTCAACGAAGGTTATAAAATTTGGCCTTTGAATTTACTTCAAACCAGCTCGAAAATACCTGTGACTGCTTGATCTTTAGGCTCTCAGTTGCACTTGGTATTTAACTCGCAGTTCTGAAGTAGGCTGGAATCTGCTCATTGTTCAAACATTCCAACAGATTGAAAGTGCTCTTGTGTTCTTAATTTTGGGAGAGTTAAAACTCTTGATGAAAAAAAATAAATTTTATGAACAAAAATTTAAATTTTTTCTGTTTTTCAGTCTAAAAAGAATAATTTTTCCAGATGTAAAAAGAGTGAGAGGGACGTATTTGTTTTATTTTATATTCTGCAACCGTCGTTGAACTACCGACCCAATTTTGTTTACGGTTATTAATGTTCAACTCCGTAGCCTCGTAATTTTGAACCCAATCCAGAAGGCAATGGAATTCCTGCATCAAGAAAAGGGAGAAATTGGACTTCGTGGAGGACTTTTTGAGGCAACTAACTCGCATTACATGGAGAGGAAAAAAACGAAAACCACCCACGGTTAGCCTGACGGCAAGGAGACTCTAACGGTTAGGGTATCCTTGCCGTCAGGCTTGGGTTACAGTCTAACCTATTAATCGTCTACCACTGAAGATATTTTTACGTCAGTACTTTGGTCAGAGCAAGCCGGGTGCGCAATTCGTATCGACCAACCATCGCTGGGATTCGAACCCGGTTCAACTCATTAAAAGGTGAGCGCTCTATCCCCTGAGCCACCACGTCTCAGAGGGATGCTTACTAAAATTAAGTAAATAGTAAAGGCTAGGTAAAGAAAAATGCTTCATACAAAAATTGAATAGACTATTTAAGCTGATCATTGCATATATCAAAGTGCATTATTTAAGAAATTTATGTCACTGTCTTCAATGCATCAAATTTACATTAATGTAATATTAAAATAAGCGTTTTTGATAAATGCATCCAACTCTAAGTGTTCTAAATATCCAATTAAAAAAATATTCCCGTGAAGCCATTTAGAATTTGATTTATTTTATATTAAGAAAAGCACTTCTAAAACGTAAAAAATCGTTTAGTGCTGAAACTATAAATCATAATCTAAGTACTATATGAAACTTTTCAAATTATTGCTATCCAAATGCAATTTTCATTAAAAAAAATCAATAATTTAATTTAATTAAAGTGACAAATGAAGTTCTTATCAATTTTTTTCTTTTTGTACAAAAAGAATAATGAAAAAGTTTTTTGTCATAAAGCGGTGGCAAACAAATTATAGATAAATTTTATAGATAAATTGATTTCGCTAATATCAATAAATGCTTTCATAAATATTACTAAATAATAGTTTACATTTTTTATTTTATTGGTTGACATTAAAAAGAAAATAATTTAAATTAAGCAAATCCTCACTATGAATGAAAGTTTCCTCTCTTGATAATAGATATTCTCTTCTTTGCTTATTCAATACTTTTTTTCTTTAAAAAAATCCCTAATTTTGTTGGAGAAAAATTAATCATTCGCGCATTTAAACGTCGAAAATGATGGTACGCCAAATGCGTTTCACTAGAGAAAAGTTTAAATTATTAATGAAATGCGTACATGGGAATATTTCAGCTTTAAGTAAATATGGGAGTAGATCGAATACATCATGCATGAAAGAAGAATTTTAATTGTTTATGATAATCATCCCGGGATACATATCAGATCTAAAAACATTCTATATGGAAAAAAAATTTAAAATATTTTTTGACAATTACGCATGAGAATTCATGGCCAAAAATGACGTGCGTCAAGTACAATTTATATGGAAAAAAAAGTTTAAATTGTTGATGAAACTCAAGTATGGGAATATTTTAGAGCCAAAGACAGAAGTACGTTAAACATATTCTATACGGAAAAAGTCAATATTAATTGAGCATTAGTGTCAGTAATAATTTGCAGATTTTTTACGGTTTTCCAAAAGCGAATAAATATCTTTTCTTTTGATTTTTGATTTTTAGTTCAAAAGTTACTTTTAATATTTCAATTAATACATAATACCATCATTAATTAAGCATTATTGTCATCAATGATAGTATGACAATTTCTTACGGTTCTTCTAGGCAAATAAATACTTTACTCCATTGTTTTTGCTTTTTAGTACTTTTATTTCAAAATGCATATAATACCTTAATTAATTAAGCATTGGCATAATTAAGTCTCATTGGCGTCGAATTTTTATATTTCTTCTAAACCGTTTAGTACCACTTTTCCATTAATTTTTGCTTTTAAATACATAAATATTTTTTTTGCATTACCATGGTTTTAAATAAGTAAGTTTTAAACACGTTTAAAAGAATGATAACAATCGCGTGGTATCAGACCAAAGATTGTATAAGATTATGAAGCGTATAAGTTCTTTGATCAGACAAAGTATAAATTTGGTGACGTAGACCACACGTACTACCACGTAATGTTCATTGAATTTATCTGACATAGCGAATATATAATAAATAAATATTTAAATACGCGCAATGAACTATTTTTTTTTCAAACAGAGCTATAAACTGGTAACTATCCCTGATGTTATTTTTAAAATCTGTGAAAAATTGGATCGTTAAATTTTAAACAATGGCTAACGCTTAACCAATCAGAAAATACCATTTCGTTTTTCGCTCATCCTGATGGAACGGTTTGTCGTAGAATGTTCTAATGCCGACTGTGACCTTCTTCGTGTTTCGAACTATCTGTAGGCGAAATTTCATTGCTCTCAGTTGGATGGTACAGCACGCACAGACTCCATATTTATTCATTTTTATTTATTTATATATACATAGATAGATTATCAAAAGCCTCTGTCATAAATATAAAAAAAAATAATTGCAACCAGTAAATTTGAGCCACGTCAATCAAGCGTAAATATATACAAATATAACTACATAAATAGCGATACTAAGTAGTCATATACACAATAGTTATTCCCAAAACGAAATAGATTTCTTCTACAATCATCAAATATTTTCATCTGAGTCAAACTGAATATTTGATGATGCAAGCAAACATTTTAATAAAGAAAAAATGTTTTATATTAATTACAATGACAAATTTTTTTAATAATTTAGTTTTGAAAATGATGCTAAAAGAGAAGTTAATAACAATCAAGATTATTTTTTTAAATTTCTTCCTAAACTCGAAACATCTGGGACTGCCAAACAAATCTCTCTGTGTCTCACTTTTGGCGAGATTTTCAATTTACAATAAGATTATCGACTAAATAACTATTTTACAAATTGTTTATCAACTAAAAGAAAAAGCTTTATTTCTTTTTATATTCATTAATTTCTGCTTGACTCCCATTATCTACGTAAATCAAAAAAAGAAAAGACGTTTCCAATATATTTACTCTATTATAAATGTTTTGGCAACATTGCTCTATAACTATCATATCTGTATTTCATAATTTAAATAAATTTTCAATGATCTCTCTACTTGCAATAACATCCTCAACTTTACTTTTTTGATATTTACTTTTGCTAAAATATCCGTTGTTGTTAATTCTAAAGCCACTTGCCAATGCCAGCTAAGCAATGAAACTAAGCTAATATATGGTAATGGGTGCGTTTCTTTGATTTTCAGTGGGGCCATCTATGGCCAAGAGTACGACTTCAAATACGCACACGTCACAGCTCGTTTATAGGGCAAACCCATTCATACATCCATTCATGTAAACAAATTTTCCCTTTCAGGTTAAAAAAAAGTATATTATAGAAGAAACAGTTAGCGTATTTAAATATTATCATAACATTTTAAATCTAATAATAATTTCTAAGGTACAATACGTTCCCCAACTAAATTTGAAAACTAAGTACAACAAAACACATGTTTTTTTTTTTTTTATATCACTTTCATTCTTTGTAACAAAAGTTAAATTACAACAACGTTATGGTACTTTAGTAATAGTTCGGATATCAAAACAATTATATTTCATTTACGAAAGTAAAATTATCGAGATCAGAAGTAATAGAAGGAGCAAATTCTGAAAATTGAAATATAATAACAAAAAAGAAGGAAACATTATAGACTAATTGGATTAGTAGCAGCGATAAGTCGATAAATTTGACGCAATAAAGCTATTGATAAAACACAATATAGGTTTTTTTTAATTTATTAAAAGCTTTCATTATGTACAAATTTTACATTCAAAATATGTTCATAGAAAAAAAACTGTATTCAGTAACAACCACAAAACAATCCATTGGTTTAATCAAAATATTTTTAAAATAAAATTGATTTCCACTCAATTTACCAAGTACTTGCATACATGATATATTGAATATTTCCTGTCATATATGAATTGTTTTGTAACAAAAACATCTTTTAAAAGGATTTCGAGACAATTTCAATTAGTTGCTTAGTTTTAAAGACAGCCTTGAAAGTAAAATGATTTGCGAATATTTGTTACTTTATTAATGCTCTTTTCAAAGGTAACATCTCGGTTTAACTTATCTCTAATTAAATTCTATTTAGTGCATGTTATAAAAATGATTCTACGACAAAATTTAAAGAAAAGTTCCAAAATTTTAACGTCTAGGCTTTATTGCTTTATATTTTACATGTTCCAAATTTCTGCTATATGTTCAGTGCCGAATAGTATAAAAAACAGAAACAGATGTTTAAAATATTTTTTCTTTTTTATAAATATTTTTGGAGCCTTATTACCACTTGTAATCATCATATCTGTTCTTTATTATCTAGATAATATTTCGGTAATATTATCCAATATTACTATTATATTATCAACCGTCACTTTTCGATATTTGCTGCTGATGCAAATGCCCAATTTTAGTATAATAGCAAGTCATATGCTTAAATTCCCAATTAAACGCACATTCCTTTTTAAAATATACACATGGGCAGCGTTAAGCATAATCATTAATTCTTTTTCCTTAATTGGTTATCTTTTGCCAATTGATGTGAAACCATCCCAATTTATCACATTTTTACGTTTAAGATCAGAAAATACCGCTGTGAATATTATTACAGAAAGTATTTTAAATTTATACTTTAAGCTTGGTTTGTATGAACCGTTGTCGATATTTGCAATATTTTACACTGCTGTATGCTACCAAATAAAATTCGAAATTATAAAACTGAATGATAAACTTAAAGAAGCTACACTGGATTACGAGTTTTTGTACAAAAAGTACGATTTTATTTATAATCTGGCACAAACTATTGATAAAAATTTATCCCATTTTGTGTTTATATTTTTAATTTACGAATCAAGTGGAATATATTTTATGATCGATATGTGTTTGAAAAAACACGTTCATATCGGTTCATTTTTATACATTGAAATTGCCACAATTACATTGTATTCCATTTTTACATTTTGTGCTCTTACTATTTCTGCATCACTAATGTCTGAAGCTGCGACGGATTTAACTATAAATAGCAGAGTGTTACATAAAAATGAGGAAAAAGCTACTTTGTATAAAAGAAGTTTTCAAAGAAGTGCTAAAAAGGACATTAGTTTCACTGTATGGAAAATTTTAAGCATCAAAAGAAATTTCGTACTTGGATCCTTCGGTGCTATTTTTACGTATGTCATATTATTTTATAACATTGGAACTGCACTGTAAAATATGAATACCAGTAAATGTGTCGAGTATATATTTCATCGAATGTAGGAAATTACATGTTTATTCGAATGTTAAAACGTGTTTCATTTTTACATTTTTCGCACTACTATTTCTGGATCACTTAATTTTGCTCTAACTGATGTAGCTATTAACAACAGATTGATACATAAAAAAAAGATGCTCTGTAAAAAAAAAAAAAAATATATATATATATATATGTATNAGAGGATATATATATACATATATATATAAAGTGCTAAAAGGGATATCAATTTAACAATACGGAGATTTTTCATCATCAAGAGATATTTCATGCTTGGATCTTTTTTATTCTGTTTTTACCTATGTCATATTATGTTATAACATTGAAACTGCACTGTGAAATATGTATACGAGAAGAAATTATACATTTATGCCTCAAGTATAAAGTATTCTGTTTTATAATTCCTACTATTTCTATTTCTGCATCTCGTATCGATTTCACGTGCGGGTCATCAGGCTACCGAAGCGGGGAGCCATCCCCTCTGAAGAGGATCAAAATTGTGATGGCATGTCTTTGGATTATCTTCAGAGATGTATCCCAGACGGTCGCTAATAGCCCATTGTGCGGCTCTAGAGCGACGTGAATGAACTAGAACTACAGCAACTTTAAGTTTTTCCAAATATATTTTTAAAGAAATCAAAGTAAACATCTTAAATGCCACAAAATTTTCATTAATTCTAAATATGTTAGTAAATTTCCCTGCACAGACAATTAGTTTTTGCGTTATCAAAATGTTTTAAGAGAAATTAAGCTCTGTAAGAAAAGGCTAAGGGGGGAGCAAGGAAAATATTATACAGTTCAGAAAAGTTAAATCTGCTTAGGTTTTTCAGATGGATAGTCGCATTTAAGAGAGAGATCGACAAATGCATTTGATGGAAATAGACGTAGAGCTTCCTTCAGATAGAGCCTTTATATGCCTTTTAGTTTACCACTTTTCGGCTAGGCCTCTTGTGCTCTGCTATTGACTAAACTGATACTCTTTGTCGTTAGCAATATCTGTCAATTTGGCTATTGTACTTATCACAACATCCATTAACCTGATTTTATTTTAAAACTGCTGGAATGTAACTTTGGACCTTTGGTCTATAGGCTTTGGAGCTATACTTGGTTTTCAATGCTTGGTTTTGAGGTAGGTCTGGAGAATTTGCAAAACGTTCAGACACTTCGAAAGGTTGAAAGTATTTTTGTTCTTAATTTAGGGACAAATCTTCATCAGAGTAACAGCTCTAGATAAAAAAAATCTCAAGCTAGAGAAAAAAATATCTGTTATTTTTCTGAAGAGTATAGTTTTTTTTTTAGGATAAAAATCCTCTTTGAAACGCATAACTATAAATAATAAATAGATAATAATAATAATAATAAGTAGATAGTAAAGGATTGTTTAGATATCAAGAAATGTAAAATGTTTCACACTACTCAAATCGGTAAATATTAAATAGTTTTTTGAAAGACCAGTGCTACGTAATTAAATATGAGATTATAAAAGAAATCAAAGTCAATATCTTAATTTTTTTAAAGTTTAATTTTTAAAAAAATTCTCTTTAAAAAAAATTTTCTTAATTTTCTAAATTGTCTATTGAAATAAATTTTTCTCAAGTAAACAATTAGTGTTTTCGTTATCAGAATTTTTAAAACAAAAATTAGGTTCTGGCAAAAAAAAGTAAAGTGGAAGAGAAAGAAAGGTATCTATACCGTTTTTCAGAAATAAAATATGTGTAGTTTTTATGAAGATACCAACTGAATACTCGTTCCTCGTAAGGGAAAACTACGAAATCATGCTCAACTGAAAGACAAAGACCGACACAATTAAAGAGCTTAGTGGAGGAACCAGGTAAGTTATATTTTTAGGGAAATTAATAAATCAAAAAAAATAACATAAAATGGTTACATCAATATGGGTATGTTTAACTTAACAGAACTGGTTTTGTTTTCACTTTAATCTTAAACTAATCTACATTAGTTTTTAGTATGCTGCCATGAGGTTTATTTCAAATTAAACAGTGGTTAATAAAATAAGGCAAAGAATTAATAAATTGGTAGCAAAATAATTCAGATAACACTTTTTTTCGTATTCCCATTACAGCCTCTCTGCAAATGTCACTCCCTTGGGTCTTCCACTAAGTTTTTCCATTAATAAAGCTAAAATACAGTGCAACCTCGAAAATCCGGACTGCTGGGGGGTTTGGAAGGTCCGGATTTCCGAAATTTCCGGATTTTAGATACCTTACTTGAATTGATAGAATTATCGAAGTTTCGAATTCGCCAGGCCGATTTCGCGATTAATCACGCGTGTGTAGACCTCCGACGTCTATTTTAACATAAATATACTCTTTAAATAATAAATAAAAGACATTAAAAATCAAACTTTCGTCAGATTTCCCCTGCAATCGATCGTTTAGATAACATAATATTAGCAATTAAAACTAAAAATATATGCTTAAAATGCGAGCTGAATTTCAACTTATAACCGAAACAGATGCTTCTAGACTAGACTGTACCAGCTGATACTAATCCTTTTTTTGTTGGGGGATGAAAGAACTTGTCCCCGCCTCCTAAGCTTCAAGGTTAAGAAAGAACCAGTTTTCTTTCATCACAAGGGGGAAAAACAAGTAGATGGAAGAATTCCTCCTTCTGAGGGGATTCCCCTTCAGCAGGAGGGGGATTCCCTTTTATATTCTTTGTTATCTATACAGAACTGATAAGAATGACTGGAATTCCTTATCAGCTATGAGCTTTCATTCATTCTCTACCTCTTCATCTACTGCTTCATTGTTGCAAAAGAGTTGTGGGATTCCCCTTCAGGAGGAGGGGATTTCCCTTTATATTCTTTGTTATCCATACAGAGCTGATAAGAATGACTGGAATTTCCTTATCAGCTATGAGGTTTCATTCACACCCCACCTCTACCTCTTCATCTACTGCTTCATTGTTGGAGAAGAGTTGTGGTTTCGCATTAAAACTTTTATTCTAAGCAATTTTTTTTTGTTGATTTTTTCTTTTGAAAATTTTTTCTGATGAACTGGACGTATGAGTCGGATTTCAGAAGTCCGGATTTTCGAGGTCATACTGTAATTTCTTTTTTTTATTTATTTATTATTTGATGCCCTTTCTGACGATTTTGCGTTATTAAACAAAGCAAAACACGTTTTTAGTAGTTCATACCAACAGTATAGAGATAAACTGTATTTAGCATCACTTGGCATGAGGTCATTGTTCATGGTCAGCTCATGATAGTCAAAATTTACCATTCAATTAAAACAAAAATTATAAATTTTCTCCGGTACACATCCCTAGGGGCAAAATTAACAATATAATACTTAATAACTATATTAGTATATTTGTAACATGTGACAAAAATCTGCAACATTTGAGTTTTATAACAGCAAACTAAATTTTCCCCCACTTTTTTTCAGTGATCATGACCACTGATAACTGACCACGGTTCATGGCCACCTTTCAATCTGACCTTTAATTGACAGTTTAAAATATTTATAAATAATGGTGCAAAAAATTTTTTGTTAATTCTAATTCATTAAAATATTAATGCACCATCTTTGCTACCACTGGAGAAAAAAAATTTTGAAGCAACGGAAAATCCGTTGTAGAATTCTTATCAAAACTGTGCCATTTACCATTGTACCAGAAGTATGCATACTTCTGGTACTGTGGCATTTTGGTACTACATGTAGTACCAAAATCTCTTTTGTGCGTGAAAATCAAAGGCGTTATCTGCGTAGGACGGTCCCCATAAACGAACTTTGATTTAAACTATTCTTTGTTTACTTTGCGTTTTAGCACATAGCTATTTTTTTCAGATTTCAGTTAATGTATAGTACATGCAGAGTTGGCCGTTGATTACAGTAATCGATTACAACTGTAATTGATTACAGATAATTACAGCTATGTAATCAATTACTTGTAATCACGATTACAAGTAATCAATTACTTGTAATCGCGATTACAACTTTTAAAAATTTTTGATTACAGCTGTAATCATGATTACAATTTTGATTACAGTAATCAATTACTTGTAATCACGATTACAAGTAATCAATTACTTGGAATCGTGATTGCAACTTTCAAAAAATTTTGATTACAGCTGTAATCATGATTACAATTTTGATTACAGTAATCAATTACTTGTAATCATGATTACAAGTA
>NC_092212.1:51988492-52006974 GCF_043381705.1 Parasteatoda tepidariorum
ATGCCACTATCCACATAAATCAATTATTAATCAAAAATCGAATATCAATTACTTTTCTTTATAATGCAATAAAATCTGGCGAGCAGCTATTTAAACGATCAAACACTTCGTTTGTTTATTTGTGACTTGAAGTTAGGCTCGCAGAAAATGCCGTTCATGGGTTAAATTTAGTAGGAATAACACAACCTGTGACGTAGGCTATAGTATACCCAATTGGGTATAATATGAAAAAAACACATCTACTTCCACTTCGAAAATTTTACTAGGAATAACATTTACCATTTAGTTTAATTAATAAGCTGAGTTTTAAATATGTTTACTAAATTCATAAACTTAGATAAAACAACAAAATAAATTATTTCAAAAGGAACTAGACTAATACAATTCCAACCTGCCGAGTAGCGACTTATAACAACACACTTCATTTAATGTTTACTTGTTGCTATAAATCAGGTTCGCAGAAAATGCTGTTTACTAGTTAAATTTAGTAGGAATAACACGACCTGTGACGTAGGCTATAGTATACCCAATTCGGTGAGAATTCACCCGATTAGCCATATGATGCTCACTACGTGGCTTGCGCGCCGAAGCCCATCAATTAAAAATGAAAACTGTTGCCAACGCGAGAAAAGAAATATCGGTTTCATTGATACATACGTATTAGCGTTTTATATAATATAGATTTTATAACCGTCGTTGAACTGCCGACCTAATTTTGTTTACGACTACTAATGTTCCACTCCGTAGTCTTGAAATCTCAAACCCTATCCAAGGAGATAGACAAGACTCCCCTAGACAAGGAGCTACTGGATTAAGTATTGGGAGAAATTTTCCTTCGTGTGTGACTTTTTGATGCAGCTAACCCGTATTACATGGAGAAGAAAACCACGAAAATAAACCACGGTTAGCCAGATGGCAAGCAGATTCAAACCCATGAACTGTCTACCACTTAGGATATTTTTATGTCAGCAATGTGGTCAGTGCAAGCCGGGTGCGGAATTCGTATCGACTAGCCATCGCTGGGATTTAAACCCGCTACAACTCATTAGAAAGCGAACGTTCTATCCCATAAGCCACCACGTCTCAGAGGAATGCTTAGCTAAAATTAAGTAAATAGTAAAGGCTACTTTAAGTATTAGGTAAAGAAAAATGCTTTGTACAAAAATTAAATGGACTATTTAATCCCATCATTACATAAATCAAAGAGCATTATTAAAGAAATTTATGTCACTATCATCAATACCACAAAATTTACATTAATGTGATATTAAAATAAGCGTTTTTGATAAATGCATCTAACTCTAAGTGTTCTAAATATCCAATTTAAACAAAATAAAAATCATACTGAAAAATCATAAGCTAAATACTAAAGGAAACTTTGCAAAATATTGATTTAGAAATGCAATTTCCAATAAAAAAAATCAATAACTTAATTTAATTAAAGTGACAAAAGAAGTTCTTAGCAGTATTCTCCTTCTTCTGCAAAAAGATTAATGAAGAAGTTTTTTGCCATGAAGCGGTGGCAAACAAATAAAGAGCAAAAAAATATTAGATATTCTAACAATTTTAAACATAAATTGATCTCCGCTAATATCAATGAATGCTTTTATTAATATTATAAAATAATACTTTTCATCTTTTATTTCATAGGTTGACGTTAAAAACGAAATATTTTAATTAGGAAAATCCTAGAAAATTAAATTTTGCTCTCTTCATAATCAGAATTCTTTTTTTTTGTTGTTCAATAGTTTTTTTTTCTCTCAAACAATCACTCTTTAAAAATTTTTGTTGGAGGAAAATTAATCATTCGTGCATTTAAACGTCGAAAATGAAGGTAGGTCAAATGATAGTGAAAAGTTTTAATTATTGATGAAATGCGTACATGGGAATATTTCAGCTTTAAATATGGGAGTACATTGAGTACATCACGCATGAAAGAAGAATTTTACTTATTTATGATAATCATGCCTAGGAATATATCAGAGCTAAACATTCTATATGGAAAAAAAATATTAAAAATTTTATGAGAATCATTCATGAAAATTCATTGCCCAATATAACGTGCGTCGAATACAATTTATATGGAAAAAAAAAGTTTAAATTGTTGATGAAAGTCATATATGGAAATATTTCAGAACTAAAGACAAGAGTACGTTAGACATATTCTATATGGAAAAAGGTATTAACTATTGATGACAATCATGCATGGGAATATTTCAGAGCACTAAATAGAGTGAGTTAAATACATCCTACATGGTATAAGGATTAAATTATAGATAAAAATATGCATAGGAATATTTTAGTTTCAAAAGTGAGAGTACATAAAATTCACCGAACTCAGTCAAAAAATTTAAATAATTCGCCAGCAAAAATATTTAATTTCATTTTTAAACTTTTCCGAATAGCAGCCGTTTGCTACGTCAAAAACGAAACACCTTGTATGAAATTCTTATTGAGAGCTATTAACACTCTTGGAATTCTGTTATTTTTTGCAATTTTGATATCTATTTTTTATAGAATAAATGAAATGGTGAAAATAATAATAAACACATCGGTAATAACTACAATGTTTGTGTTCCGACTTTTTCTCTTGCTGAAAATTCACAAATTTGAAGTCGTCGCTAAGTGTATGTCGAAATTCCCATTAAAGCGTACACTAGCGTACAGATTATACGTATGGGGACTCATAAGTATAGTTATAAATTCGTTTTCTCTTCTTGGACACTTTATCTCAGTTGATTCTGAAAACGTCAATTACACACATTTTATTGGCGGAAAGATTGAAAACACCATTGTAGATATCCTAGCAGAATGTGTTCTAAGCTTGTATTTTAAGCTAGGTCTGTTTGAACCCCTTTCAGTCTTTGCAATCTTTTACACGTTTATTTGTTGCCAAATAAGGTCTGAAATATTAAAACTGAACAACAATCTCAAAGAAAAGAGTTTAAACTACGAGACTTTATCCCAAAAATACGATTTCATCTACACTTTAGTGCAATTCATAGATAAGCATTTGTCTTTCTTCATTTTTCTCTTTTTACTTTATGAATCTGTTGCTCTCTATCTTACGTTGTCTTCATTTTTACGATACAGAGAATACTTTGGTATTTTTTTGGGCATTGAAATGACTCTTTTGACTCTATATAACGTTTTTATGGTTTCCACTATCACGATTTCTGCCTCCCTTGTGTCAGAAGCTGCTATGGATTTAACTCTTAACAGTAGAGTTTTACCTGTAAACTCCACCAGCGGAAAAGCTTCTCTTCATCAAGAAAGATTTCAAAAAATGACTAAGAAGGAGATATATTTCACCGTTTGGAAAATCTTCATAATCAAAAGAAGTTTTGTACTTGGCTCTTTGGGCGCTATTTTTACATACGTTATTTTATTTTATAACCTGGAGCTTGATTTCTAAGTAATTTGCAATGTTAGTAATTTTTTATCCCTATTTTAGCGTGAAAATAAATATAATGACTCTGTTTAACATTTTTATGTTTTCAACTATTACAATTTCTGCCTTCCTTGTGTCAGAAGCTGCTATTGATTTAATTATCAACTGCTGAGTTTTACCTGTAAACTCTACCAGCGGAAGAGCGTCAGAAGCTGCTATGGATTAAATTATATACATTAAAGTTTTACCTGTAAACTCTACCAGCAGAAAAGTGTCAGAAGCTGCTATTGATTTAATTATCAACTGCAGAGTTTTACCTATAAACTCTACCAGCGGAAAAGCGCCAGAAGCTGCTATGGATTAAATTATATACATTAGAGTTTTACCTGTAAACTCTACCAGCAGAAAAGTGTCAGACGCTGCTATTGATTTAATTATCAACTGCAGAGTTTTACCTATAAACTCTACCAGCGGAAAAGCGTCAGCAGCTGCTTTGGATTAAATTATATACATTAGAGTTTTGCCTGTAAACTCTACCAGCGGAAAAGCGTCAGAAGCTTCTATGGATTAAATTATAAACATTAGAGTTTTACCTGTAAACTCTACCAGCGGAAAAGTGTCAGAAGCTGCTATTAATTTAATTATCAGTTGTAGAGTTTTACCTGTAAACTGTACCAACGGAAAAGCGTCAGAAGCTGCTATGGATTAAATTATAAACATTAGAGTTTCACCTGTAAACTCGACTAGCCGAAAATTGCATTTTCATTATGTAAGATTTCAAAAAATGCCAAGAAAGACATACTTTACTGTATGGAAAATCTTTATATTCAAAAGAAGTTTTGTACTTGGAGCTTTGGACGCTATTTTTACATAATTTATTTTATTTTATAACCTGGATCATGATTTATAAGAAATTTGCCCTATTAATAACTACTTGTCTTATTCCCCTTTCCCTATTTTGGCATTAAAATAAATTTAATGATTCTGTAATAACATTTTTATGTTTCTTAATTTATGCACTCATTGTACCATAAGCAGCAATGAATTTTATTCCCGACAGAATTTTGATTGAAAATGGAAAACTTTTCATCAACTAGGACTTCAAAACAGGACTAAGAGAGAAATATATTTCACTGTTTCGAAAATCTTCAATATTAGGAGAAGTTTTGTATATGACTCTTTGCTCGCAGGTTTGACATAACGTTTCGTTTTAAAACTTGGTGAATGATTTTTGAGAAATTTGCGTTGACGGATATTTTTTAATCCTTTTTTTTTTGCATTAAAATTAATTTAATGATTCTGTATAACGTTTTTATGGTTTCCACTGTCATGATTTATGTCTTGGAGGGTCCCTCCATCCCATGATTGGTATTGGCGGAGATGTTCTGGGGGCTCCATTAGCCTTTCCTGCGATAGAACCGACCAGACGGCGCTATCGAGATTTGCCAGCGGCCACCTGAGGATTGGCTCCTTTTGCAATGGCAACAGGGTTTTCCCGGTTTGCGCAAAGTGCGGAGCACATTGCGTCCCCGTCCGTTGTGCGTCCCCGGAGCACATTCCGGCTTGTCTTCTCATTTCTAAGGAGACTTTCGCGACGGACCCTTTGCTTGATTGTTTGAGAGTGTATGGACTCATTGATAATGTCTAGCTGCCGCTAGACAAAAAGGGGATTTGTCACACACACTGTCATGATTTCTGTGTCCCTTGTGTCAGAAGCTGCTGTGATGAATTTCACTCTAAACACCAAAGTTTTACCTAGAAATATGAAAAACTGCATCAAATAAGATTTCAAAAAATGACTAAGAATGAGACTTGCTTCACTGTTTGGAAAATTTTCATAATCGAGCCAAATTTTGTTCCTTGCTCTTTTGTGTTGTATACACCGAAATATGTGTTGCATACATGTGTTGTATTTGCTCTATGTGTTGTATACACCGAAGAGCCATTGCATTATGACCGCCCTCCATCTATAACAATGGGTTCGCCCAGGTTTTCATGGTTTCTCGCCCAGGAACAATGTTTTCATGGGGCACATTAGGACCCATAATCCTCATAGAACAATCCCTGACGTCTGTAAGCTACTTGAACATAGTTGCAGACCAGGTTCACCCATTCATGGCAACAGTTTTTCCTGCGGGGGATGGTGTTTACCAACAGGATAATGCACCCTGTCATAGGGGTCGAATCGTCATGGATTGGTTCGAGGAACATTCCAGTGACTTTCAAGTCATGTCAAGACCCCCAAATTCACCTGACCTTAATCCAATGGAACATTAGTGGTCCTACTTGGAAAACCAAATTCGTGCTTCTACGCCAACCCCTCGCAATGTGAGGGAATTGCAGGACCAGTTGGCGAGGGCTTGGTACCAGATACCTCAGACTACCTATCAGCACCTTGTGGAATCAATCCCACTGCAGGTGCTAGCAGTTTGGAGGGCTAAAGGTGGTTCTACATGTTATTAGCAGGGTGGTCATAATGTAATGGCTCTTCGGTGAATATATCTTTTTGTTTTATAACTTGGAGAATGATTTTTAAGAAATTCGCATTGCAAGGGAATTTTTTTTATTCCTTTTTAGACCATAAATTACTCTTGTTTCTACTATCGCAGTTTAGGTGTCCGCTGTCGCGATTTCCGCCTCCCTTGTGTCAGAAGCTTCTTAATTTAGCTTAAGAAGAAGCTTAAGTGGATTTAATTCCCAACTGTAGAATTTTACTCGGAAATAATAGAAACGTGTTGTTTCATAAATTAAAATGTCAAAAAATAGTTACGAAATTGTATTTTATTATTTGAAAAACCTTTGTCATTAAAAGTAGTTTTGTGCTTAGATATTGAAAAAGTTTGTTTTATTTCTATTGTGGTCATTAAAATAACTTTTTATGAGTTTGCATGTAACGCTATTTAATTTGGATGCTTGCAAGCAATGTCACACCTGAGTAGGCAAATCAGGTACGACACACATGCGTGACATTTCTTGCAGTTAGTTAATTAAATCCTAAAATTGATTCAGCCAAATCTTAAAGCAGCAACGTTTGCACTCCATGCTCAACCACTTGATTAGACTCAAGATAAATAGGGGGTTATAAACAAGTATTCAATTTTCACTATCGCGATTTTTATTTTCTTGTGTCAGTTTCTGAAATTTATTGCACCCTCAGCGGTTTAACTGTAAATTGCATAAAAAAGTCTCTTTTTTTTCGATTTAAATTTTTAAAAAAAATAGTTAAAAAGGGGAAATACTTCAATGTTTAGAAAATCCACATGATTAAACGAAATATCGTACGTGACACTTTGTTCGTTCTTTTTAACAACTTTATTTTAGACATTGGAGATTGATTTTTGAGAAGTTTGCATTGTCAGAGAATACTTTTTATTCCTTTTTATTTGTCTCTGAATTACGTTTTAATAGTTCTTACTGTCATGATTTCTTCGTCCCTAGTGAACAAAGCTGTTATTTAATTTCGATTCCAAAAACAGAGTTTTACCGGAAAATGGCACAAAAGTGTCTAATAACAATTTAAAATTTCGAAAAAGTTATGAAGGATATATATTTTTTAATTTGGGACCTCTTCATAGATATCAGAAGTTTTTCACAGAATTCTTTGAGCATTATTTTTTCAAAAACATTTAGCTTAGCTGTGGTAGCTCAGGGGATAGAGTGCTCGCTTCCGAATGATATGACTAGTTTAAATCCCAGCAATCGTTGGTCGATACGAATTCCACACAACACCGCACCGGTCACCGATCCTCATTGGTAAACGGATCATAGGTTAGAGTCCCCTTGTTGTTAGGGTAACCGTCAGAGTTTTGATGGTTTTCCTTTCCATGTAAAGCAAATGGGGGTTAGTTTTATCAAAAAGTCCTCCACGAGGGCAATTTTTTCCGATACTTGATCTATGAGTTCCTTTGTCATTCCGTTTTGAGTTCGAAATTAAGAGGCTACGGAGTTGAATATTGGTAGTCGTAAACTTAAAATTGGGTTATCGGTTCAGCAGCGGCTCTAAAATATAATAAAATGTAGTTAGTTTTAAACGACAAACGTCATTTGTTTTTGGAGAATCATCTCTAAACAATTATGAGAAAAAACTGCAAACTCGAGTGCAAAATATATGGTAACGTTTGAGGTGCTTGCAATGTAACTAATACATGATATCTAGAATCAAATCATTTGCTTCCTTAAATAATTATTTAGAAAATTCTTTAAATACATAGCTTGTGTTATTCGTTTAAAACTGCTCTTTGACATACATTACGATTATATTAAGAAATTTTGGTATCATCGATTGAATGATACCAAATATTGTAACAATTAGTGAAATGTGCCTTCAATATAATTCGGATAAATAGTTTTGAATTTTCAATAAATTTCGTTATAGCAAAATATTATACAACTCACACAATTTAGTAATTTGGACAGATATCTTTATAAAAGAAATTTTATTAATCGAAATTATGCATGTACGAACAACTTCATTTTTTAGTCTTTAATTACTAATTTAATAATGAGATAAATAAAAATGGGCATTGTCCAAATATGCAAGAAACCCTAATTAACTGTGTAGTTACTTTGCGGATAGATAGGTAGAGCCACTAAAATTTTCATTAAAATAATTTATTAAAAAATATAACTTCAATATTATTATTCGCGATCGCACCGAACTATAGGGGGCGTTGTTGTATGAGACGAATACCTGCGATTTCTATATGAACAGTCATTCAGTTACTCTGGAGATGTCTTTAATGTAGCGTGTAGCATTGTAACGCTCCTTCTTTATTGTGGCTAATTATATTTAAAAAAGAAAATTTTTTTGATATTCTTCCTTATGCAAACGAAAACAAAATGGTATCTCTTTTTTTAGAGAAGGAACATCCAAAACACATCGGAAAAATATTTGTACATAAACAGAAAAAAATATGTATATTCTTATAAGAGTTAAAACCTAATGCCCGAGAAATAGTTTTACTAAATTTAATGATATAACATGAAAGACCTATTTAAACTTTACATTCCATAGTTTTAAGAATCATATTACTTCAAAAATTAAAATGAACAAAAAGTATACATAAGCCTCATAATTTTATGAAATTTAATTTTGTAAAAAAAGTTTTTTGAAAGCAATTTTTATCAAAAAATTTCAAGTTTCAATAAAAATCATTATTTAGAAACTAAAAAACGTAAAATAAAGAATGCTGACGAAACAAAAACTAAATACCATTCTTTCTTGTCGCCATTTTTTAGTGCTACGAAAATTCGTCTTTGGGATTTGCCAAAAACAAAACAAGATGCAATTTTATTTTTTTCAGGAGCGAAATATTTTACCGAACAAACGAAAATGTACCAATTCCCACGTCATGAAACTTTATCTTAGTAAACGTACGTTTTGGAAATGTTATTTCATTTGGAATCTTATTTGTCAGAGTTCATATAGCGATATGATTGTTTTGAATCTAAGCTAAACTCTATATCGGCCCATTTTCCACCGAAATCCGATTGACTACTTTGATTTTAAATAAAGTGTTTTGAATTTTGAAAGTGTTTTGATTTTAAATAAAGTGTTTTATTTTATGATTTGTCGCAAAAATTTTAAGTGTAGATTGGTGGCACTTAAAAACCGCCAAATCTGTAGCGGCGGTGGCGTTAATACGTAAGTACCGAATTTTTATTCCATACTTTTCTGAATCATATTACTTCAAACATTGGAATATACAAGAAGTATACATAAACACATAATGTTATACCATTTAATTTTTCAAAAAAAGTATTTTGAGAACAATTTTTATCAAAAAATTATAAACTAAAAAACGGAAAATAAAGAATTCTTAGGATAAAAAAACGATTTTAAGAATTCTTTACATTGAAATAAAAACTTTCATATTGTTTCTTTTTTTATTATTCTTATAGTTCTTAATCAGACGTAAAAAACCATTCTGTAGAGAACCATCATCAAATGAAAAAAAAATATTTACAAGCAAATTTTTTATTGTAAAAATCATTGCACTTACCTGATTTATGATTCCCGGAGAATTCCAAAATGATAAGTTCCTTGTTTGAAAACTTTATTCTCAAATAATAGATACATAGTTTATACCTTCATTACTTTTAGATAACATACTACACAGCAAAATTTTATAATTGATATGAATTTGAATATGTAGCTAAAAACAGAATAGCTGAATTCTAGTTGAACTTATTCTTTCAAAATTAAAAAAAACTTACCAAGAAAACGATTTAAATTAATTAAGAATCAGCACAAATGGCACTATTTCAAGTAACTTGGATAATTTTTTATTGTTGTTTTCCGAATTATATGGATACAGAAATATATACTATTCTATAAAGAAGAAGAATATTCTATAACTATTACAGTTCTGTAAGTTCTGAATTCACTTTATTCATTGGAATGACGAAAGCAATGTTGACTTCACTGTAATTTGTAATGAATTGAAGACAGAAAAAATTATTTTACCGTAATATGCACATCTGTAACAGCAAGTGATCGTGAAATCCGAAGTTATGTTATGTAGAAAGGTAAACATTTTTGGGAAATTGTTCTTCAAATGCTTGGCGTGTTCTGCTTCAATGTTTGGCATGATCTGGTCAGTTTTTTCAAGTTCTTCTACCTTTTCCTTAGGGAAATTTCGCTTCTTATTTGCTGCTAAGAAAATGGCGTCCGTCATGGCCAATGGTTACGATGGAATTAATGTCCGATATTTTTAGTCTCCCGCTAGAGGGCGTACTCGAGCGTTGCGATCGCAAATAAATAAAAATCTAATAATGGTGTCGCAGTTTTACATTGTTCTCTGGGCATTTTTATTGGTAGGAAAATCACGTGGTAGGATCCAGTTTTTCCTCATTCATTTCCGTAGTGTTTTGGTTGTCATTAGCATAAAATTAATAAAAGTGCAATTCTGCGCTGCATTCTAAGATAAATTTATTTAGATAGGTTTTCTAAACTTCTTAACCATTTCAGAATTATTATTTTTGTGGAAATAACATTAATATACTGTTATAAATTATAGTTAGAGAGATCTGCTAAATGATTTAGAACTTAACGATCTGCTTCATGCACAATGAGATGCAAGCAAAAATAGTATTTTATATATCCGCCCGTTTGGTAAGCGAAATTGTTAATTACGGTTGTAAACTCATCAAATTTGTTTGGACAATATAATGTTATAATAATATAAATATTATTTTAAAAAAATGATTACGTAGAAAAATTAATTCCTGTCACCAATAGATCTAAAGATCTATAATAGACTAATAGATAATAATACTTGAATGTGGGAAGTTCAGGTACAAGCGTAAGCAAACGTAATTCCATTTAGTACATGTATGGGGTAGATTATACTTGAGGATACCCCTTGATTCTCGCCAAGTTGTGATCTCGGTTGATCGCCAAGCTGAACGATGTTGAAACCCAATAGTGATTCTGATTGGTTTAGATTTTAGCGTTATTTTTAAATGTTCAACAGTATAAGTAATTTCAGAGGTCCGTTAGATCTACGTTGGATACCGGCTGGTAAGGTTACTTTTGCTTCTGGTCAATAAGATCGAAGGTATGTGGGCAGTCATAAAAAGGGACTTTAGAAAAAAAATTGTCACCGCCAGTCCGGTACCACAGACGCCTTTTTCGATTCGATGGAGGTACACGACATGATAAATGTCTATTCCATTCATGATATTATATTCATGATAAATTTAGACAGTATCTAACTGCCATTGGAGAATTCTGTGCACCTAAATCTGAGGATATTCAAGGTTAACGAAGAAGTGGGTTGTTTTTTTCACCTTCTTTCTGTTCTTACTCCATTAATTTTTGTTTCGATTCAAAGTGCATTTTATTGGGTTTATTAATTTTTCTCATATCGGGTTCATTGCAATTTTATAAAGTTTTGGCCGATGTTTTGTTGAAATTTTCCATTGTTTTATTGAAATATCATTATATTTTGGCAGCCTTTCCTGTTACCACGGTGTTCCGCACAAACAGGAATGGCGCCAAACATAAGTCACCAATTTCACCAAGGGGCACCATCAAGTATATTTTTACACATATATGTTAAGTAAATAATTTTTACTTTAGTAGAAAAATTGCTTTCTGCCAAGAAACAACACTTATTGCGAAGGATTCAACGGGATTGGTGAGCGGCAGCGTAAGGGCGGCTTAGCCCCCTAGTATATATGAAAAAAATCTAATTATATTTTAAATAAAAGTACTATAATAAAGGAAATATTACATTAATTTAAAAATATATATATGAACAAAATATAAACTGTTTTTAAAAATTAGTATCACCTCCGATCGATTCGTAAAGTAACTACACAGTTATTAAATAAGATAGAGCGCACTTTGGGATAATATATACCTAAAAATGACTCCATGACCTTCTGATTTTGATAAAATGGCGTTTTAACAAAATCAAAAGAAAAAAAAACCTGTTAAAAACAAATATATTTAAGTTGCTATTCATTAACATATACACCATTAACTATTTTTATAAAATGAAATGCATATTTTACACAATTTTTGGACCTTTAGATACCTTAATTTTTAGAAACTTCAATTATAGTGCGATCCTCGATTTAATGGCATAACGAAAAACGATTATTGCAAGAATATATTTTCTAACTTAATTTAATTGATTATTTCTATATCTAACAGTATCAAGTTATTTCAAAATTCGAACATCCTCAGGTTATTAGATCCGTGATGTCCTCGAGTTATTTAATAAGCAAATAAAAAACAACTTTTGGGAGACGGGCAAATCTTCGCAATAATTTTAAAAATTACAGACAAATTAACTTTATTTATTAACTGGAAAAAAAAATATATTTTTGAAATAAATCATTTTTGAGTTCTTCCAAATTATTATTTAAATACTTTCCAACTGTACAGAAATTAAAAAACGAAATGAATTGAAGATGTTTAAAA
This sequence comes from Parasteatoda tepidariorum, assembly GCF_043381705.1. Taxonomy (NCBI): domain Eukaryota; kingdom Metazoa; phylum Arthropoda; class Arachnida; order Araneae; family Theridiidae; genus Parasteatoda; species Parasteatoda tepidariorum. The sequence continues at coordinate 52,000,816 of NC_092212.1, forward strand.
TCCAGAATGCTCTAAACGTTTGATCAATCAAATTTGAGTCTTAATTATTTTTTGCAATTTTCAAAGATATCAAAAAATAAAAAATCCATTTGATGATTACTCTTAACAAAACACCCTACAGATGGCGCCACTACAGTACTATAAATTCAATACTACAAACATTTTTTTTTTCTTTATCATTACTATAGAAACCATATTTTAATAAAATACAGTATCAGAAGCTTAGAAGTCTTTGGGTGAGATGACAATCATTTGAAGTACTTCATTTACAGAACAATCATTTACAGAACATGAAATGATTTTCATAAATATTTTCTAAAGAAGTTTAATTATTTCGATAATTAACATCAACGAGTAATTAAAAGAACGGACATTCCTTGCTAATGCTGTCCTGATAAGTAGCCAAATTAGAGGCAGCACTATCTACTTTTGGAGGTGGACAAATTTTCGAAATAAGATAAACAGTGAAAATAAACTAAATTTCTTTATTTTCTGAAATATTATATATTAAAATGAGCAAAATTCCAGTTCTTTCAAATTGTTAGATTTTAAAACATGGACTTATTGGATGCTGGGTACTGTACGTATATACCCCCGTAAATAATTAAAAATTTCAAAGAAATAAAAAATAAAAACTTAATATTTCAAACAAATAAAAATAATATCTTCTGAATCATCAAATATTTGAATTCAGTTAATATTAAAGTAAGCTAGAATTTTCTTCAAAAATTTTATTATTCTGCAATTAAAAGAAATATTTTTTCATTTTTCTAATATGGAATTTTGGTGCTTTTATAACTGTTGTATCTAAAACTCCGTGCATGAACTCCGTTTAGAAACTTGATTATTGATTGTTATCTAAACTGATGTTGATGTTGAAGAAAATCATGAAAGTCATAACTCTTTGTAGGGAGTTAAATTATTTTTGCATTTTGTTACATAACTATTAACTAAAAAATATGATGAATAAATGTTTCTTATTTTCTGGTGAGATATCTTTTAACAAAAAGTCCTGTAGATGGCGGCACTACAATTTAGAATCGAGCCGAAAACGGTATTGTTTTAAAAGGAATAAAATAAGAGAGGTAAATTAAGTACTATTTATACATTTTATGAGAGAGAAATGGATACACAGAAATGAATTAAATATATAAAAAGAAAAAACAATATTACAATTGTTAAAATCTTCACGGATTTTTCCTAAGTGTTGCAATATTTAAAAAAAAAAAAAAAAAAAAAAAAAAAAAAAAAAAAAAAAANAAAAAAAAAAAAAAAAAAAAAAAAAAAAAAAAAAAAAAAAAAAAAAAAAAAAAAAAACTTATCTTTTTAGCAATTCTAAATCACTAAAAAAATTGTTACAATTCCAAAAAGCTGTATATAAAAACGTCTTTTTCCTTTAAGACATATACTAATAGAAATGCAAATTGTCCTACCAGCGATGTATGCCAACCCCATGTATATGTATGCCGACCCACTATGCTGTACTCTTACTCTTAACTGGTGATTTTCCTCAAATATTCAAAATGGTACCAAGAATTATGCTTAAAAATTTGATTTTTGGCTTAATAAAAAAAAATTATAAGAAATTAGACCAAACAATGAATTATTCGCTTAGGGAACTGAGCTTTACTATTTGCTCTAAGGTTTTTCGGTTTCTGGAATTAGCTCTGTTAATCTAATTAGAGGTTCCATTACTTTCACTAATTATTAATGTTGAGTGAAAAAGTATTGTTAAAATTTTCTCGTTTTTATTTAGTTTATGGCAAAGTAAATGTACAGAATGTGTTTTGGAGAAAAAATGTAGAGTAGATTTGCGAAAGAAAAATTTATAAAACATAAAATTTAATTAGTCTTGATGTGACTTTTTTTTGCATTAAAGTATTAACTAAATTGCGAAATCTTTCATTGCATATAATCAGAGATTCGGCACCACTTTACTTTTGCGTGGATTACTACTGTCTCAGAATCAGGCTGAGAATAAGCCTAGAATAGCCTGGGCTTAGAATACCTTAGGCTTAGGGGAGAATAAACCAGTTGTAAAACCATATCATTTTTAGTTGTCTTAAGTGGTATGTGAAATAAGCGTTATAATTATCAACAAAAAAAGTTTGGTTGTTATACTTATTTTATTCCTTTCGAAAACAAGCTATAATTATATGATTTTTCTTACCAGTTTTTGCTTTTCTTTCTTTATTTTCTTTATTTTTTTGTATTGATATTTAAATAAGCTTTCAGTCCCGCTCACAAGAAGATGGTACGATGTTCTGACCTTTTTCCTCTTCTAAGTTGCTTGAGAGTCTTATAAAACTTAAATGGTGGTAACTAATTTATGTGCAAGTATACTAATTTATGTATGTATACTCATTTAAAAACAGACTTTTTTAAAAGGTTAAAAACTCGTGACATAAATATTCCCCCTATTTGTTTTTATGTTGGGAAACAAAACATGCATGTTCACCGCGAAAAAATCTTTTTTAGACCAGCAATCATGACATTGTGATTTTCTTTTTTAAATTATATGGTAGACAACATAAAACATCTATATGGTGGAAGAAATATTTCCAATGTGGTTGGAGGTTGTAGGGTATACTTGATCAATTGAAGATTAATGCTGAAATCAGGGGGGATGATGAATATAACACTTGAAAATGAAAACCGGATCATATAAAGCTTTTATTTAATATAGTTGCAGCGCTCGAGATACAAAATATAAATATTATCCATAAGAATTTCACTTGAATCAATTTTGCATAATGATATTAATAAGGACAGGCCATGGGAGACAAATCCCCCACGACCTTCCTAATCAAAAGCCAAATTAAAAAGTAAGTGTCATTTGTTCCCAATGGACACGACACAGAAGCATGGATAGGAGATCCAAAATTGGCGATTTATTAAAATATAACATAGCCAAAACAAAGCCAACCAGCATTATCAATATAGAGTTAAAATAATACCTTGGCGATCACGAGTCGCCAACAAATTTATGAGAATAATTACAACCATGCAACTGAAACATTTAGCAGTTGGAAATTTAGAATAAAAAGTTATATATAGATTTTTGCTTTCTATTAGGCGCGACAGTGAATTAATAAGTCTGCATTAAGTAATGAAATAAAAAGTATCCGTTACATTGATCTATACGAGAAGAAATAAATATTTTATGTTCGCTTTAAAAGATTAAGTCTTTGATTTATTTTAAATATATAATTCTATTAATAAAAATAAGCTTAAGTAATAAAAGATATTTAAAAGGATAGGAAATAAATATGCAATGCCAATTGTGGCATCACAATCTACTTTATTTTTTATCATAAGTATACTACCGCGTTTCTTGTAATAGCATTTTTAACATCACTTCGTTAAAGTTAAATTGCCTGAAAAGTGCCCCAGTACGTTAAAATTAAATTAATAAACTTATTTATTTGTTTAAAACTAAGGGGGTTAAGACTCAAAATGATTTCAGAAAATCCTTTTAATTATCCATTTGCATAAAAAGTGCCTTAATATTTTAACATTAGTTATGTTTAAAACTGAAGGAATGCTTAGAGGCTAGGCCACAATAAGATATTGAAAATTCATTTCAATTAATTTATTAGCTTAAAAATGCCTTAATACTATATATTTTGCTGTGTTTAAACAGAAAAACTGTACAAGCATGAAAAGGCACATGCTCACGATATGATTTCGTGAAATCGTTTTATTAATCATAGCAATACGTAAAGAGTTTAAAATATCCAATAGGTTAAAATCTATTGAACTTTTTTACTCTTTAATTATGCCAAAATATTAGAGGAAAAAAATCCACTGCAATTTCTTAATTAATAATAATTAATAAAAACTTTAGTGCTGAGTTACAATTACTATATACTAACATTCATTTGTAATGAAAAATATTACTTTGTAATATTTTTGGGACTTTTTAATTTAATTGAAAATTCATATATCATATGGACTGGGAAATTGAGAATCTGATATCGGTAATACGCGTTATGGTTCGTCTAATGGAAACGAAACCTTAGTTCCTTAAGTTTCTGAAAACTTTGAATTGAATTATTTAATTTATTTTTTGGTAAGATTTTAATTTTTTTGTAATAGTTTTTTTACAGATTTATTTGAAAAATTAATTTAAAAAATGGTATTATGATAACATCCAGAAACAATGAACTAAATTATTCGTCCGAAGAATTCTTACATTTTAAAAGTTGTAGAATTTGGTGAGGCCTCCACTCGATCTGTGTTATTTTGTTCTTGTAAACAAACATCAGTAATATTCTCTACAATTTCAAATATGTAATTCTTTTTTTTTTTCAAAATTAGACTTATGAGCTCTAAGCACATTACTGGGATTCATATTCAACCGTTGAATTAATAAAATAATATTTACTATGACTAGGGAAATTATAAACAAAATTAAAATCATTCGATTGGATCAGATATCTGTCAGACTTCAGGATGGGACCCGGGATAGCCTGTTTGGTAAGGAATTGAGCCCATGCCCGAGAGGTCGGGAGCTCGATCCCTGACGGCAAAAGACTTCCCGTGTAGTAAATGGGGTTCCTTGGGTTATTCATCCACTTTTCCTTCGAGGTTAATATCTTCCTTACCTGTACTATGCATGATTCTTTATCACCTTACGAGATCATCGCCAACAAAACCAATTATCTTTATTTTTCTAAACGCCGGATGCTATTTAGGCAAAGTATGAAATAATTGTCCTGATGTGGTTATTAGGTAAAGGATGTGTATGTTGCGGTGAATAACCGAAAAAGGTGGTTGTTGACTTTCACCGGTGAATGTTGACAATCAAATTAGTCGCTTTGGTGAATGTCCGAAATATTTATTACATCCGATTTGATATTATTTATTCGTGGATATAATTACATTTATTCGATATTTTAATACTTACTGACGATAGATTAGAACAAACATCAGTGTAGGGTATGCCTGGCAAATGTATACCGGGCAGCTGCACTCGACCTTAAAAAAACATCAGTGTGGGGTATACCGGGCAAATGTACACCGGGCAATGGCACTCGACCTTAAAAAAACATCAGTGCAGGATATACCGGGCAAATGTATACCGAGCAATGGCACTTAACCAGACCTAGTATGACTAGACCTTTGATAAATGTCCGAAATATATACTAGGTCTAGTGCTACTTTTGCTATAGCTTAAATATTTAAAAAAAATTAAACAAAGCGTTTGAATAAATTTTAAACTGACAACGAAATTATTGCTTTAAAATTAAAAAAATAATAAAAAAAACTGTGCCAGATAAGAGTAATTGAAGTAGTTGCTTTATACAGCGCATGTGCGAAAAGAAAATTTTAAAAAAAATATCCACGTGCATCTAAAAGAGGATGAATATCCCAAGACACCAGTAAATGGTGACTGGTGCACGTGAAATCTGTTGGGTGACGAAGTTCTACACGTTCCCATAACAAATCATACATCTGAGGGTACTGAATCATTTTCTGGTTCAGATCAAAATTACTATCTATGGATGAATGAATGGATGTGTGAATGGATCTGCCTGCCCTATAAACGGGTTGTGACGTGTATGGGGGCGGGGGCTGAATTTCTATTCTTGGCCATAGATGGTAGCACTGAAAAACAAGGAACGCAGCCTCTGCCTTAAATTCACCTGGTTTCACCAAGCAGGTTTGCTGGCGTTTGCATGTAGCATTAGTAACAACAACAACAGATTTGTGGGATGTGTTTTGCTACAGCATATCTAACCCACAGAAAAACACTTTTAGGAATGTGGGGTTAAAGTATTAAATATGTTAACTTAGTATAAATATAAGTATATAGTACGTTATAAGTAAAAAGTACAAAAAGTTATAAGTACAAAACGAAAAATCCTCTTTTTATTAGTTTTGAGTCATGGGGGTCACAGAGTCCTAATTTTTGAGGGAGACGAAATTAAAGAAAACAGTCACACTAGTTTGATAAATTTCACACATAGGAAAATAAATCTTAAATGTACTTAATACCTACAAAAATATTAACTATTTCTATCACTTTCTTGTTTTTAACTGTAAGTAATTTAAATCGATAATAATTAGTAAAAATTTTATTTATTTTTGTCTGAAATATTTAGGGGCACTCTTAGAGTTTCTAATTATTTAAGGGCATTATACTCCCCCCCCCCC
>NC_092212.1:52006982-52012169 GCF_043381705.1 Parasteatoda tepidariorum
CCCCCCCCCCCCCAACTTTTGAGCAAGCAGCCGTTGTCTCATGAGGAACGAATAAACTTATCATATTTAAAAATTGGTTTAATGAAATTCTCTCTGATGTTTCATTCTTTTTTATCGAACTCTTACCATACGAAACAAATAAGCATGCCATAGATCGTAATTTGAAAATAACTGCTCTAATGAAACCAAATATGCTTCAACAGTTATAGAAAGATTAAACGCAACACCTGCAACTCATCGTATGACATCATTGAATGACAGATGTTAAATAACGGCTTAAGTATTAAAAATAAAATAAAAATAAAAAAATAGAAAAATGGGGAGAAAAACAGATTGCACACTATAAAAAAAAATCAGTAGATGAAAAAATTAATATTTCAATTACTTCTGCCTTTTAAATATCGTTTTCATTATTTCCTCACGTTTGAACATTAACTCAGTGATATTCGAACCATTTTAATTTGTCTCTTTCCTTTGCTCTATTACTTCCCCTGTTTTTACACATAGTTGTTTTTTTTTAAATTTCATTCAATTTTAGTACCACAAAATATCCTGAATATTACTTTTGTTTGAAGGTCCCACTACGAACTTCCAAAAATGAATCATTTGAAGGTATCACTTACCTTGCTATGTTCTATATGTATAAGCAGTACGACCAACCTTTTCTATATATAGGTCCGGGGTTGGCGTCAATATACCTAATGATAAATATCTAATGACGACAGCCAATTTGAATAACAATAGAACATTTTATTGTTCTAATTAACAAATCATGACGATGAAAATGAAATATGAATGAAATGTCTACAAGTTCAGTGATGATGAGAAAGTTCGACTTCCTTGCCTGAGTACATATACATATCTGCCTTCTGCGTAAGGAGTTACGGTTGCACAGCATAAGGAGTTACGGTTGCAGTTCGTAACATTGAAGATTATATTCTCTATACAAATCCTTCAATCAGAGCCGTCGCAAGACTTGGGGATGTACCTGGGCAAAATATTTTGCAAGGCCCTTTAATTATTCGTTCTCTGTGGGACCCCACGTTTACAGTTACGCCTAAATAAATGAAATAGATTACATGTTTTTTTCCATCGAATTTCAATCCAGAGGAGGGCCAATTTAACATAGTTCCTATTCTAAATACTTTAGTTTATAATAATTTTTTGTTTTTCTATTTACACTATTGTTTAATTTTAACCAGTGATTTATCCGGCATGATTCACTCAAAATTGGAATTGTGGATTTAATGTTAAGGCAGGCAGCTTAAATAATAATCCGAAAATGCTTAAATATATTTTATTTTCTCATTCCATGGTTGTGATTTTTCAGAATAATTTGCGTGTTTGGAGGTTCGAGAAATATCAAAACAAGTGATTGAGAGCCATGCCTATGTTATCATCTAATTGAAACAAACAAAAAAAGGATCAAATTTTCAATAAACTTTTTTAAATTTATAAAATCGTACTGATCTTTTTTTTTGTAATATAAGCCAGTACCGATCCCTTAAGGATTTTGAAAATGCGGGTCCCTGGCATATGTACCGTTTGCACCAGCCACTCTTACGATAGCTTCTTCACCTTCTTAACTGTGCAACACAACTGCAACTCGACATTTAGTAAAAGTACGTTTTAGAACACGGAGATCAACACTGTAGCTTTCTCCGACCGTCCAAAACGCTAAATTCCAAAGAAAAACATTAATATGGAGTTAATTGTTGCTCTTAAACTTCAAGACAATTATGTGGTTGAATCATTTAAAAACAGGATAATAATACAACAATCTGAGACTTCAGCCAGCAAACAGCTCTTTTCCAAATCAAAAGAAAGTTTCAACTTTAACGAGAGTTAATGGTGCGTTTTTAATAATTACTATTGTACAAGCAAAATCTAAGAAGTTTTCACAATCTATGGATCAATAAAGTGATGCCAGAATCGATACTGCAACATAACATCACAAAATCACGAACTTCTTTTATTGGTAGGTATATTTTTGAAAATAAAAGGTACTAAAATCGACGGAAATTTACCTAAAAGTTGAAGTTAAGGACTAAATTCCATTAATAATTAATTATAGTAAAGTTTGGTCCCTCAGTGGACTGATCGTTAAGACACGGTTCCCAGCAGATCACCGAAGTCAAGCATCACTGGCTGCTGTCAGTGTGCGGGTGGGTGAACACTTGGATCAGTCAGCGTAGGGACCGAAGGTGTGCGGTTTTGGACCTCGTTAAACTGTTCTACCGTAAAGTGCTCGACTTCGCTTGCAGGTCGTCGGGCTACCGAAGCGGGGATGCCATCCCCTCTGCAGAGGATCAAAATTGTGATGGCATTCTTCGGATCATTCTCAGGGTAGTTTCCCAGACCATCGCCAATAGCCCATTGTGCAGCTCTAGTGCGACGTAAATGAACTACGACATAGTAGAGTTTGGTTGACATGAATTGGTATCGTGGAAGCGTGTGTCCTTTTGGAAATAATTCTCTTTAAAATATGTTTTTATAAACATAACTTGCAGAATACCAGTTCTTCTGAGGGGGTGGAAGAAAAAATGAAAATAATCAATTAATCAGCACTGAGCAACGCTACAAAATCATGCACAAAGCTGAAAGGGCAAATAACGACACCATTAATAGTTTCGATTCTTTCTTTGTTATTATTTGTTGCCCAAACCGGTGCCTTTACGTTATTAAATTAAGCAAAACACGTTTCTTTAGTTCATTCCATCAAAATAAAGAATAACTGTATTCAACATCACGTGTCATGATTATACTGCTTGTGGTCGATATGTGTCGAAATTATCAAGTAGCTCGCTCAAGTAGATCGTAGTAAGCTTCGTGAGTTCAATCTCCACAGGACAAAATGGTGACTAGAGCATGTTAAATCTGTCGGATTCTCAAAGTCCTCTAAGTTCCCATAACAAATCAATACCTCTCAGGGTACGGGATCGAAGTTTGATGGTGCTCTGGTTCAGGACAAAATTACGAGCTGCGGGTAGTTGGATAGTGTGTGAATGTGACCTCCCTGTAAAATAGGATGTGATGTGACGTATGTATGTTGTCTCTGGATCATCCTCAGGGATGTTTCCCAGACCGTCTCCAATAGCCCATTATGCAGCTCTAGTGTGACGTAAATAAAAAAAAAATACCAAAATACAAAGAACCTGTATTAAATTATTTTCCCCAGGATATGTCCCTTTCGAGAAGCCGTAAGAAATTTATTTCCATAGTATCAGTATTAAAACTGCTCAGTATTGGTGCAGTTTTAATAATTAATAAGTATTTCAGTATAATGCTTTGTACCTATATTAGCATATTTGGTACCAATTACAAAACTATTCAATATTTGAATTTTGAACGAAGTACAGTTGTGGTACAATAAAGCAAAACTTTAATGTAAATCAAAATTCTTATAACAATCTTTTTTAAGCTAACAAACAGTTTTTAATGAAACTTCTGATTTAATGAATCTGTACTTGCATTGAAGGTCGTTGTTTTAGCAATACTTTTTCTTCGTAATTATGCTTCAAATAACTTAACCCCTGAGCAGCTGTCCTCGTAAATTTCTACTTTCACTCAAGTAAAATTTTATTGTACAAAAATATAAGATATTTTCGTGAAATGTGAGAATTTATCGACACCTTTGCTTAGGTTTATTTCTCTTTTCATTCAAGCACTTAATGCGTTGAAATACTATACCCTTTTTTTTGAAAAAAAAAGAAACATACCAGTTCTTTATGACGTTTAACTAATATAAATTTAAAAAAAAAATTCCTTTGTGTGAAACTATGTAGAAAGTCGGAAGCTTAAAATACGTTTCATGTTTTTCAAGCTTTTGTAATTAAATTCTGAAAAGAAATAGGGGAATTAAATATAAAAAGTAAAAGAACATGTTTTTCGGCTGTAAATTGTACCTAAGTCAGGTCAAAAGTAATAGTATTTTCGAACAAGTTATTTAATTAGAAAAAAGTTTATTTAATTGCCCGTATCATTTTATAAAGGAAATTATTTCCCGTGGAGTTCAGGAAAAAATTTAAATTGTTTTCAGTTCATAATTTATCAAAGCTCAAATAAATTTTTTGTTTTAAAACCTGTTTTCTATTATCTAGAAATTAAAGAAAAGAATTATTTTCCTCGGTAAAACTAATACAAGTTACAAAAACACAGCTAATGAACTAACTAAAACTAATGAACCATTGTTGTCCTAACTTTATATTCTTATATTTGGGAAGAGCGCTACCTGTGGTTTTTAACTTTTGCCTTTTCTATTTTTTTTCTACTATGTTTTCATTAAGTTTGACTACTATTATAACTAGTTGAACCGCTTGACTTCATAATGACAAGGAAAATATATATAAAAACTTAACTGTGAATAAATAAATAAAATTTAAACCTGATCCAGTATGCCAAAATTTGCAATTTGCAGGGTAATTTGTTATAAGCCCAAGTTAATGTTGGCATATTTAAAGTGCAAAACTTGGTTTGAATCATCACCCAGTTTGTAAGTCTAAAAACATTCAACAGCACCTTACAAAAAAAAAGAGATAAAGAACAACAATTTTAAATAAATAAATAATATTTTTTTTGTCCCATTTTAAATCCCATTTATAGTATATTTATTGTTATACACTTCCATAACGATGCATTTAAGTTATTGATAATCCACCTAGTAATTAATGTATTATTCGAATTATAATACATTAATCATTATATTTAGAAACGTTATTTCTATTAATTTTGAAGAAAGAAACTCATCTGTAAGTTTTTCAAGTATATGCATAAAAATAAATTCAACGTATCGCGTTGCAGGTTTAATTAAATGCTTGATTATGTATTTTTCTTATATTTAATACAAAATAAATTATGTCGGTTATGGGTGTTATAACACAGTTAAAAAATTCTGGATAAAATTAGGGTTTAAAGTACTGTCACTTTGTGATACTATACCGGATCAAATTACGGTATAGAGTACCGAAAAAAATACTGTAAATTTTATAGTAATATTTATTTAGTTATAATTTATAAATATTTATTTAATTATAATTTTTTACTACATAATTAATTACGATTTATTTAATTATAATTTATTAAGATATACTTCATTATAATTTATTAACATATATTTAATTATAATTTATTAATATTAGTTTAATTATAATTTATTATAATTTGTTTAATTATAATTTAACAATATTT
>NC_092212.1:52012669-52021334 GCF_043381705.1 Parasteatoda tepidariorum
CTGAATACTGACATTTAGAACAAAATTAACATTTAGAATTGCCTCGGGGAAATTTGAATTAACAATGACTTGAACAATTTTTTTTCATTTTACATTTTGGGTATGTAAAGTAATTTAGTATGATATGAAGCAAAATACGGACGTGCCTCATAGTTCAACACACTGATAAATTTAAAAATTTCCATATTTTTGCAATCTCTTAAATGCAGGGTATTACAAATTAAAGTGTTGCAGTATATAAGTATATTTTTGTTCAATATATCATTGCAATGTTTTTTTTTAACTTAGTTTAATTTATCTTCATAGCTCAAAACAAAAGGAATGTTATAGTTTTGAATATAAACTGCTTATAAGAAAATTTTTAGTGGTTGATTGTAGGATACGGTAAGAAAAAGAAGCCAAAAAAAACGAATACTTAAGTTTTATTAACGATATTTCGTCGCTTTGAAACTAAACCGTAATAACTCAAAAAAGTCGAAAAATGAGATATTTGGGTCATTTTGTGTTTTAAAAAAATCACCCTTTCAGAGAAGCAACGTGCTATCTTCATAGTTCCATAAAATTAATTTAGAGAGCAGATAAATCATTATGGAATTGGCGCGATTCACCATCTTGGTTTTAGGAAATAGTGTAGAAGCGTGCCAGTTGCAACAAAACCTTGGAGGAGATAACGTCGCTTTGAAACTAAACCGTGGTAACTCAAGAAAGGAAGTTTTTCAGGAGAGCGATTTTTTTCCCTACACTGTTGTATGTCAAAATTTGAAATGAAATATGTAATATTCGGGAGGATATTTTGAAGAACATCGTTGTATTTTGAAATAACTCTCCACTTTTAAAAAACTTTTTAGAGAAAAGTGTTGCAACTCAAAGTACCTTAACTTATTTCGAAATTACCACAAAATTAGAAATGCTACTAGAATCTGGCCTGGTTTAATAAAAAATGCAAAGAAGCAGGGTTTTTTTTAATGTAAACTATTTTGCTATAGTCGCCACAGCTTCGAGTCAACCTGCGGTGGAAGTTCCTGAAGAGTAAGAAATCGTTCTCCTGAGAAACTTGAGTTACCACGGTTTAGTTTCAAAGCGACGATTTGTTATTTAAATTTTTTTCAATGCCAACCTGGAGAACACTAGCCATAGATTTTTTGAAAGCAATTTGATTTAAAATCTTGAAGAAAAGTGCAAGTAACAAAAGTACTAGTTATAAAACTAGTAACGAATGGTAAAAACAGCAACAACGAAAAACGCAAATAGTAGAAATAGTAAGTTTCTACTTTTATCATTTATAACAAAATAAAAGTACAATGATGTGTTCAAAAGATAATAAGTCGAAACAGTGATATTTGATTTATTGAAAAAACATTCACAACAAAACATTCAAAACGAAGAATAAGATAAACTGATTCCAAAAATAAAAAAAATAAAAAAAATAAAAAAAAATAAATTTGCTGACTAACTAAATAAATTACAATAGAAAATAAATGAAGGGAAAGGAAAACAAATTTTAGAACCATAAAAATATGATTTTTTATTTTTAAACTACCAAAAGCCTCTACCATAAATGTAAAAATAATAATTGCAACAAGGTAATTTGAAACACGCCAATCAGACATAATTATATACATGTGCAACTGCATAAAACGTAGCTCTGTAATTATATTTCAAAAACTAAATAGATTCCTTCTAAAATCATGAAGGTTTTAAATCTAAGTCAAAATGAATATCTGATGACTTCTGCAAATATTTTTGAAAATTAAGCATGTTTTAGAGTAATAACAATGGCAATTACTTTTAATGATTAAGTTTTGGAAAAAAGAAGAAAATGACAATAAACATGATTTAATTTTATTTTCAAAAGCGCAACGTCTGGTTTTGCAAAAACATTTTCTGCATATCTCATTTCTTGGTGCTTGTTACAAAAATAATTTTATGGCGAGATTTTCGCTTTACAGTGAAAAATTCAAATTATTTATCAACAAAAATATTGCTTTATTTTTTACGTATTCCTAATTTCTGTTATAAAGCTCATTGTGTAGCCTTGGTGGCTCAGGGGATAGAGAGTTTGTTTCCCTTTGTGATAACCCAGGTTCGAAAACCAGCCGTGTCTAGTTGATACGAATTTTGCTCCCGGCTTGCACCAATGAAAATACTGACGTAAAATATCCTCAGTGGTAGACGGATCATGGGATAGAATCCACTTGCCGTTAGGCTAATCATAGGAGATTTTTCGCGGTTTTCCTCTCTATGCGACGCAAATGAAGGCTACTTCCATCAAAAAGTCCTTCACGAAGACTAGTTTGTCCTAATACTTGATGCATGAGTTCTCTTGTCTTCTGGATTGGATTTAAAATTAAGAGGCTATGAGGTAGAATATTAGTAGTCGTAAACTCAGAATCGGGTCAGCTGTTCAACACCGGCTATAAAATATAAAATGAGATATGCCCATTTTCTACTAATATCAAACTAGTAAAAATATGTCTCAAATATTTTTACAATATTATACATTTTCTGGCTGCATTATTATCAATTATAACTATCTTATCTGTAATTTATAATTTAGATACATTTTGCAATAATGTTGCAAATTACAATAATACCATCAACTTAAGTTTTTCGATATTACTTTCGTTAAAATATCTAAAGCCAACTATTAAATTTTATTTTTCAAGCAATTTTTTAGTATCACATTGGAAAAAGTATATTACAGGGGAAAATGTTTGTGTATTTAAATGTTGCCATAACATTTTAAATCTGATGATAACTGCTGAGGTTAATAATTAAGACACAATACGCTCCTCAAGTAAATTTAAAAAATAATTAAGTACAACAATGTATATGCTTTTTTTTATTTTACTTTCAGCACTTAATTTTATTGCTATTTCATTATAAAATTATTGATATTTTATGGTACTTTGGTAAAAGTTTGAATAAAAAAACAACTATATTTCATTTAGCAAAATGAATTTATTGCAAACAGGAGTAATAGTATGAGTAAATTTTAATGATGGAAATTCTAAGAATAAAAATTCTAAGAATTAAAATAGATTGATAACAACAGAAAAATCAATAAAATTGACGAAATTTCAAAGCCTTAAATAAATAAAAAACTATATTGATTTTTTAATTAAGTAAAAGTTTTTATTGCGCTCAAATTTTATTTTCAAAACTTACTTTTAAAACATGTTTATTGAAACAAAATTGTATACCACAAAAGAACGGATTAATCAAAATATTTTAAAATAAAATTGATTTCCTCTAAAATCATCAAACATTTGCATGCATAATAATATTGAATATATGATTACAGATGCAAATTGTTTTGTACAAAAAAGATCTTTTTAGAAGATTATAAAGAGAATTCCAATTAGTTTGTTATTTCTGAAAACAGCACTGAAAATAAATTAACTTACGGAGTTGTGTCATTTTATTAATGTTCTTTCAAACGCAAGCATTTTGGTTTACCAAACTTATACTTTATATTTGGTTCCAATGGTAAAAAATGATTCTGCATCAAGATTTAAAGAAACGTTATAAAATTTTAAATTCCAAGCATTATTCCTATATATTTTATATGTTCCTAATTCAGAATTTTACATGTTCCTAAAACAGAAACAGGTCTTTGAAATATTTTTTTGTTTTTTTATAAATACTTTTGAAACCTTATTACAACTTGTAATCATCATATCTATTACTTATAATCTAGATAACTTTTCTGTATTATTTTCCAATATTAGTATAATAATATCAACTGACATTATTCGATATTTGCTGCTGAAGCAAATGTCCAATTTGAAAATCATAGCAAGTCATATGCTCAGATTCCCAACTAAACGAGCATTCCTTTTAAATTATACACAAGGGCAGCGTTAAGTATAATAATTAATTTGTTATACTTAATTAGTTATCTTTTGTCAATTGACTTGGAACCATCCCAATTTATCACATTATTATGTTTAAAATTTGAAAATACCGTTGTGAATATTATTACAGAAAGTATTTTAAATTTATACTTTAAGCTTGGTTTGCATGAACCGTTTTCAATATTTGTGCAATATTTTACACAGCTATTGTCTACCAAATAAAAAGTGAAATCATAAATCTGAATGATAAACTTAAGGAAACTAATCTGGATTATGAGTTTTTGTACAAAAAGTACGATTTTATTTATAGTCTGGCACAAACTATTGATAAAAATTTATCCCATTTTGTGTTTATATTTTTAATTTATGAATCAAGTGGAATATATTTTATGATAGATTTGTGTTTGAAAAAAGAAATTCATATCGGTTCATTTTCATACAGTGAAATTTCCACAATTACAATGTATTCTTTTTTTACATTTTGAGTAGCAACTGGAGGTGAATGATGTCGCAGTCACAAGTAGCAAGTTAACTGTTACGGTAGACCATCCATCGAAGAAGGCGTGTTCAGATCGAAGTGGGCGTTATTGCCAAGGTAGGCATGTTCACATCACGTCCGGAGGTCACCAATGTGGGGAGAGTTGTTTTTGACCTTGTCAATCTTCATCTATGAAAGGGTACCCCGACATAGAGTCGAGTGATGTGATGTGAATGTGGGAGATCTCGGCTTATGGCGCGAAGCGCCACTTACCGATTCGTCTAAAGTATGATGACATAAAACTAAAAATCCTAAGTTAGTCCAAATGTTAAACTATGAAGTTCAGGTAACTGTCTTTGTAGGAGTTCGACTTGAATTGGAGGCAATGGAGCTTCAATTGGAAGGAAAAAGCCCCTTTAGTAGAGTTTGAAGTAGGGAAAGCACTTCCTGGGTTTCTATGAGTTCTTGCAATTCTTTGATGATGGTCACAAGTCGGTGGGCTGAATTTGCAGGAGTCCGGGCTTTCGTCTGGATAGTCTTTTTGCTAGGGCGGGCCTCGCACCCAGAGTAGTTTGAAGTGTGGTTCTTTCCGCAATTGCAGCAAGTAGCTGGTGTATCTTTGCTTTTCGTGCACTGAAACGAAAAATGCCCTCCGGTACATTTCATGCATCTTGGCTTTTCTGTGCACGTTCGCTGAGAGTGTTCATAACCTTGGCAACGGAAACATTGTAGCGGCCGCCGGCTAACGTGGAAACGCTCAATGCTAACCGGGTGGTGCTTGATTTCTAGAGTCGAGTTAACATCTCTTATTTACTAGTGAATTGTAGTTGTATGGTAGATACGCTACAATAATAGCACATATTTTCATGTGGTTCAGAATTAATTTCATGGTTTAATTGTAAAAATATTTCCTATAGAAAATAAGCACATTTTTATAATGTGTTCCTCGGAATAATTCTTTTAAACGATTGTTATTTTTCCAATTTCATATAATTTTTTGCACGATAGCTACAGTACTATACTTACAAATATATTTAATTTATCTTAACAGCATATTTTAAAATCTTAGAAATTCTAATTTAAAATCTATCAAGATATAAAATCTTTAATAAAAAAAAAGAAAATTCAAAAGCTAAACCATACTATTTATTTTATTAAGCATATAATGAAAACGCAAGTAAAAGCATTAAAAAGCACGAATAAAAATATTTATTTTAGTTATTTCATCATATTAACAAAAAAATAATAATATCAGAAATTTAATAAATACACTTCATTTATAAATTCAAAATTTCTGAAACTGAAAAATGGCAGGAGTTGATTCTAAAAATGAAAATCTGATTAAAAAACTCTTAAAAGTAAAAATAAAATTGTAAACAAATTTGATTTTAACAGCGGTGGAAAATCAATCGAATATTAGAGTTTAAGCTCTCAGTCAGAAAAACAGCTGCTTATTTTTAAATTATTAAAAGCCGTTTTGATATAAAATTTTCTTCCTATGTCTATTGAAAATAAATTAGATTCATCTAAAAGCAAAAAAATAAATGGCATACAAATTAATTTCAAAAGCAAAATCGATTTTATCTAAATTCATTAAATATTTTTATCTATGTTAAGCTGAATATTTGATGACATATGCAAATATTTTCATGAAGAATGCATGCTTCACAGCAATTTCAACGAAAATTTCATTTAATTTGTTTTAGAAATGATACATAAAGTTAAATAAAAAAATTATTATGGTATTAATTTCTGTTCAAACGAAAGCATCTGGGCTTGCCAAACTGTTCTTTAAATAGTTTCTATTTGGTGTTAGTTGCAAAAAAATTTTTCTTCATCAAGGCATAAGGGAAAATTCTAAAAATTTAAATTCTAGACTATATCGCTTTATTTTTTTCAAGTTCCGAATTTCTGCAATATGTCCAATGTCTAAACATATTAACAGGTGCATCAAATTTTCAATAATATCGCAGTTTACAATTATATCATCAACGGTTATTTTTCGATATTTACTTTTGCTAGAGATTCCAAATTTAAATCTTATAGCAAACATTATGGATAAATTCTCAATTAAACACACATTTGTGTGCAAGTTATACGCATGGGTAGCTTTGAGTGTATTTGTTCATTCTTTTTCTTTAATTGGATACCTTTTGCAAATTGCCATGGAACCCTATCAGTTAATCACATTTCTCTGTTTGAGAACTGAGAACAGCGTCGCAAATATTGTTTCAGAGTCTGTTTTAAACTTATACTGTAATCTTGGCCTGTATGAACCTTTTACAACTTTTGCAATGTTTTACACTGCGATTTGTTACCAAATGAAAACCGAAATTTTAAAACTGAATGATAAACTTAAAGAAACTAATCTGGATTACGAGTTTTTATACAAGAAATACGATTTTCTGTACACTCTGGCTCAAACCATAGATAAAAACTTATCCTATTTCGTCTTTATATTCTCAATTTACGAATCAAGCAGAGTTTATTTTACGGTCAATTTAGTTATAAAAAATAAAGCTCGTTTGCATTCGGTTTTGTACATTAAAACCGCCACACTTTTAACATATACTGTTTTCATATTTTGCGTTCTTACTATTTCTGCATCACTTATGTCGGAAGCTTCCATGGATTTAACTAGAAACAGCAGAGTGTTGAATAAAAATGGAGAAAATGCTGTTTTCTATAAAAGAAGCTTTCAAAAAAGTGCTAAGAATGATATTAGTTTTACTGTGTGGAAAATTTTCTGCATCGAAAGAAATTTCGTACTTGGATCCTTTGGTGCTATTTTTACGTATGTAGTATTATTTCATAGCCTGGAAGCTAGTCTCTGAAAAGCTTGCAAAGCTATTTGCATTTTCACCAAGTTATTTGTTTATTAACTCAATCAAGTTAACTATATCAAGTTACTGGATATTGTTATATCCAGTCCCTTCTGCATCATAGGGTTGACTATGATGCAGATTGTATCACTGTGACCATGTTATATTTTTCTGATTTCAAACGAAAATTTTTGCGTCTTTTAATTACACAATACTGTCTAATAGTTACTAAACAAAACTGTCACATTAACGGAATTATATTGATACAAAAATCTAAAATGTAAAGAAATGTTGAAATTTTAATGATGAATAGTTGTTTCTTTTAGATCTAAATAACTGTAAATATATAAAAATTTGAAAAATGATTGTTTGGAAATGAATTATATTTGAAAAATTTTCAATTTGACACAGAAAAATACAATGGTGTTAACGGCTGTATTTCATAACTATAAATTATTAAAATGCTAAATATAATGTTTTTCACTTATTGACTTAAATCAATGCAAAATAATGAAACGGTATGAAAAAAGTTTAATAAAAATTATGCCACAAAGCGTTCTCTTACTGAATAATTTCTTTTTGCGAAAACGTAAGCAATATTTGCATGCAAAAAGATTTGAGCTTTCACATTTCAATTACAGTCAGAAATTTTACTAATTATAGTTAATAGTTTTAGAGTGACTCTTGTTTGCAGTTGTTATTTTTATGGGTAACTATTTTTTAACCACGCATTTTTGTATTTAAATCACATATAATGATTGAATTTTCATTCTAAAATTCCTTTAAAATAACCTAGAGCAGTCTGTTCATTCAAGTAACCGTAATGTTTACGGTAAAAAATATTTTTTAACTTTACGATTTTAAAATCCATTTACAACCAGTGGGAATAAAAATAATGAATGCAAAACTGCACTTTTTCTTAACAATTTACAACTGGCATGGTTTCAAAATCGTAAAAAAGAAAAGAAAGTTTCCTGGACATTGGAGCTAGGCTTTTTGTTGAGAAATAGGAATTGGAGTTAGGATATGGAGTTATGATTGAGTTGTGTTCATCAAATGAACCTTGGAATTAGGTTTATTTAGTTTATTTGGTTAAATCACCGATCCTAAGAGATGGTGCGTAAAGTAGCTTTATGGCGCTGCCAATCGTATTTATAGCCACAAATTGGAAAGCGCAGAACTTTGGGAAGTCTTCAAGTATTGAAGAAAATATTGTGGTGTTGACAATTGGACATAAGATTGATACATTACCCTTTTCGGATATAGTATGTACAAAGCTGCAAGAAACTCAGTGGCTTCATTAGTTGGTACAGAAAAATTCTGGTTCTTTAACAGTTGTTGAGGATTTATGATAACAGATGGCGCTGAGCGCAAACAATTTTCTTATTATTTTTTCTTCTCTTCTTAAGTTTCAGTTTGGATTTAACCACTGAACCACAATGAAATAAAATCCTTTTTATTATTACAATTTGTGTAATTATTGTCGAATTATTGTTGAATTCGAATCA
>NC_092212.1:52024827-52104080 GCF_043381705.1 Parasteatoda tepidariorum
ATTTCTAACAGTGTCGTTGTTGCTTTTTCTTTCAAGTTTTCGCTGTAACCCGTAAAATGATCTAGTTTACCGTATAGTAAAATATTCAATTCTTTATAATTCAAAAATATAAATGTTAGCTTTTGATGTTTGCTTTTTGATGGCGAATAAAATATTTGCTTATATAATCTTATTTATTTTTTCTAACTAAATGTATTATTTTTACAGAGATTTCCTTTACACATTTGTACCATAAATTTATTTAAATAACTTGCTTGATTTTTCAATCCCAATTCATTTAATTTACAATGTGAAATTTTTCACTTGTCTAGTGCTTTAAGTAAAATATTCGATTACGTTTTGTTCAAAAATGTTATTTAAAAATGTATTTTTTTTTATAATGAATATAATATTTGCTTATATCTTTTCCTTCTAATAGTTTAAATTACATTCACATAGACGTTTTGTTATGCATATTTCAATCTCCAATATTAATTTTACTAGCTGCATACACATTATTTTTATGAATATCATTATTTTACTATAAAAGAATTATTCTTTTCATTAACAAAGTTTCAATGCAACCACAAATTATTCCATTTCAATCATATATTTTATTATTTAACTACATAATTTCTTTTCTTTTTTTCTGCTTATAAAATTAATTAGTGTAAACATGACTTTAAATTTATTCTATTACTTATAATACAAAATTCATTTAAATATGTATGTTTTCTCTCTTATGATTTAAATAATATTTTAATCTAGATATTTTTATATTTCAATTTTTAAATGACAAATTGTTAATATTTTAATTGAATATTTATGTTTTTAAATAACATTTTAATCTTTAACCATATATTTAAATTATTTTGACGCCTGGTGGCTGAGTGGTAGTGCTCCGCACTCTCGTGCCACAGGTCCTGGGTTCGATCGGAGAGTTTCACTCAGCGTTTCATTCCTTCAGTGAGTCGATAAAATGAGTACCAAGCATGCTTGGGGACTAGACACTAGGGGTTCCGTGTTCGGCTGACCACCGAACTGGAACATGTGCTCTTGCACCCCAGTCCTCAAGGTCTGGAAAACTGAGATGGGCACATTCGGCCTTGGCCCTCTATGGGCTGCGGTGACACAGAGTTTAGTTTAGTAAATATTCAATTTAACTCTTTAAATTTTTTATTTTGCCATTTGGAAATTTTTATTTCTAATCACTTATTTTTACTTCTCAATGATGTACTTTTGTTTTTAATCCAAATTTTTCATTTTACATTTTGACCGTTTAAAGTATTCTGGTGTAATATGGAGTAAAATAAGGACAAGTCTCATTGTTCAACACTGGCATAAATTTAAAAAATTTTCATGTTTTTACAATCTTTCAAATACTGGGTATTACAAATTCAAGTATTATATTCTATAAGTATATATATTTTTTTCAATGTGTCATTGCAATGTTTTTATAACTTTATTTAATTTATCTTCATTACTCAAAACGAAGGAAATGTTTTAGTTTCGGACAAAAACTGCACACTAGGAAATGTTTTTAAGGTTGCTATAGTATGCATATGTGTTGCTGGTCAAGAAAAGGGAAAAGAAGCAACTAAATCAAATAATTAAGTTTTATTTACACAATTTGATGGTTAACAAAAAAATTGAAAAATTCGTTTCATTTTATGTAAACAAACAAAAAATGTATATGAGTTAAATGTATATGAGTTCTTGTAAATGAGTTAAAAGGAGTTTCGATGAAGAGAATGGTTAAATTACCTCTGAGCATCAAAAAAATTTTTAAGCCCCTACCTTGCATTGAATCCATGAGTTTATGAATTAGGGACAGTGGTTTTTTATGGATGGTTGTCTGAATATAAACAATAAGAAGCTTCCTAAAACCGGAAGAAATTTTGAAAACTCTCGGTGTATCCTTTCGCTTGTGTTATGCGTACTAGACGATGTATGAACTGGCTTAATTTTATTATTGTAATTTTTCTTTTAATTTACGCGAATTTTTACCATATGTAAGAGTTTTCTGCAATTTATAGATTCTAACACATTGTGAGCCTAAAACCAACTTTAGAAAATTAATATCACATTACAAATAAAGTATGAGGTGTACCATGTTTTGTGCGTAATCCCCTATTTGACTGTATTTGTGTAGAATATCACCGTCCGTGTTTTTTTGAAAAAAACATCAATACATCATATTATGCTTACGGAGCCATTCGAATTTATATGAAGCTTGATTCGTTAAAAGTTAAATTGAAAGAACGTGTTATATGGTAAGCACTACAGGCATAATAATATTGGATGGCATGCTTTTTCTAGCTTTGCGTAAAAATCAATCGGAAGTAGTAAGCCGGTTTCACGATGAGTTTTAAACACTAGTGCCATCTGTGCTTAGCTTTACACGATCGGCCATCCATCGGAAACAGTAAAAAAAGAGCAGTACAAATGCTAAATTGTTTCTAGGAGGAAATAAGGGAATAGCAAACCTTCTTCTTAAGTCTCAAACATATTTCATTGGATTCCTATCCAGAAAACATGCTCAACGCAACTTGCTGTTGTCCTTCATTACACCCTGGAAAAAGACGTCAGAACGCATTCTTTGACGTCACAAGCCAGAAAAATGGCTTGTCAAATTTACACCACTCCTGATGTTAAGAACTCTACCTTGCAAGAACTAGTAAAAAATCCATGAGAAGCAAAAAGCCAATCATCGTAGGCCATAATAAAATCTGTCCTTGCCCGGCTATGCCTTCCTGAAAACATGCTAAAAGAATCGGATTTGAAAAATTAGGTTTTCTTTCGTCTTATGACATCACGATCCTGTCAAGCCTTGCGTAAATGGGATGTTGAAATGGATTTATCTCAGATTGCTTCAGCGTAAAAAGCGACAATTGATATTGAGGATCTCATCCGTGTTCTGATGACACGTTATTGCCTCATTCCTGATAATGCATGGGTCAGCGTGTTTGTTAATAGAAATACCACCCCAGCCATTAATCTGCTGCCGCCAGTTTGTCCCGCAGTGGACTGATCGTTAAGACACGG
Organism: Parasteatoda tepidariorum; assembly: GCF_043381705.1. Lineage (NCBI taxonomy): Eukaryota > Metazoa > Arthropoda > Arachnida > Araneae > Theridiidae > Parasteatoda > Parasteatoda tepidariorum. The sequence continues at coordinate 52,027,852 of NC_092212.1, forward strand.
TTCCCAGCAGATCACCGAAGTCACGCATCATTGGCAGCGGTCAGTGTGTGGGTAGGTGACCACTTGGATTAGTCTGCTTAAAGACCAAGGGTGTGCGGAATTGATCCTCGTTAAACTGTTCTACCGTAAAGTGCTCGACTTCGCGTGCAGGTCGTCGGGCTGCCGAAGCGCGGATACCATCCCCTCTGCAGAGGATCAAAATTGTGATGGCATGTCTTCGGATCATCCTCAGGTATATTTCCCCGACCGTCTCCAATAGCCCATTGTGCAGCTCTAGTGCGACGTAAATAAGCTACAACAACAGTTGCTACCAGTTTAGACAAATGGATGAAGAATTATTCAAAGCACCGCATTCCTTTCTCTCTAGATAATAATTCACCAATAGTCAGGTTGTACAATGAAGCATGATTCGTCGGTTGCAAGCAAGTTACTCTCCTCAAGTCGCCTCAAACTGATTTGCACTACTGACAACAGCATAATGGTTTCTTGCAAGTAAAACGCGAAATATAGATCTACGAGTAAACAAACTCGCAAGGTGGAGTTGGTCTCGAACGGTTTGAGTTAACCGTCTAGTACCATTAGCCCAAAGAATGTACAAAGCGGGAGAAGGCTAACTTTTATAGACGTAATGTAAAGGGTTAGAACGGTCCCTGGGTATAAAGGAAAAAGCAGCATTTAGGAACACAGTAGCAAGAGCTCTTCTTAAAACGGTTTTATTTACACCTCTTCATCCACCACAGCTAGGGTTGGGGGAGGAAGAGGAATGTGCTCTCTTTTTATTTATGTTTTGACCAAACATGAATAAAAAGAGAGCACATTCCTCTTCCTCCTGCTGCATTTTTTTTTCATTATTTATTATCAGTACTGTAATATTTATTAAGATATTTCTTTGAGAAAATATTTATATTATACATGACACATGTTGATTATATCTGCCAGCACGCTGTGAGATAGAACGAAAGAATAAAATGTCGATTGGCGGGAAGCAGCACACTCAACCGACAACCGGTTCCGGCGACATAGATCCGCTGATTGTCAATTTGTATCTTAAGTGCATGCCTTGAATCTTAGTACATATGATGCTGAACTAAATCTGAGTATGTTGCTCTCACTGTAAGTTATTTTTCTGGTTCAGCGTACCGTACAGAGTTGGTCCCCGTTTTTGGTCCGTATTCGCAAAGCCGGATGTCTTCTCCTTTCTACATTCTCTGATCAGCTCTTCAAATGCGCTGTTGCAGTAAATAGAATGGTTCTTATTGCAACAGCGCGGTTTTTATTTATAGAGTGGTTTTTTTACAGACGTTAGAGTTAAATACAAACCCCCAATTCGTGTTTTTGACGGAGTGCAGTTTGAAGCGATTTACGGCTTTGAAGCCATTTAATACTCAAGCACCAGAAGAGTTTTTATTGCAGCAGCATGATTTTTATTCATAGCGCGGTTTCTTTCCAGACGTAAGAGCTAAATAACCATCCTCAATTTGTGTTTCTTTCGGCGTGCAGTTTGAAGCGGCGTACGGCTTTGAAGCCTTACGAATCTCAAACGCAAATTCCATAGTGCGGAAATGAAACTTTGAGAAAGTATACTGTAAAAAATTCCGGATCAAGTTACGGCATGTACTTCTATTGCACTATTCGCACAATTATTTTTATCGTAAAATCCGTTTTTACCGTAAAATATTATACCTTAGTTTTTACATTACTTTTAATATAATTCGAGTGATCAATGATTTCACGATAATTCATACTATGAAAGTACATCAGATTTTTCTGTTCCGTATCATGTTCCGGTTAAAATAGATTTTAAGGTAAAAAAGTACCGTACCTACTTGTAACAAACGTTATAATAAAAATAACAACTTTCAAAAATAATATTTTTAGTACTGGTAATTTTTTTATACTTTCCTCATTTATAACAAAGTACTACCATGTATTCAAAGGATTATAAGTCGAAACAATAATTTTTGATTTAATGAACAAACATTTATAAAAACTAAGAATTGCTACTCTTATGAACTGGTTGTAAAAGTAAAAAAAAAACGATAAAAATCCCATAAAAGTAAAATTGCTGACTAACTGGATAAATAACGATATGAAATCAATGAAATAAGAATAGAGCTATAAAAATATAGATATTTATTTTTAAATTTTCAAAAGCCTTTGCCATAAAAAAATAATTTCAATAAGTAAATTTAAATCATGTCAATTAGAAGTAAATACATATAATATAACTACTTGAAAAAGCCATGCTATATTTTCAGTAGTTATATGTATATAATAGTTATCCCAAAAAAGAAATAGACTTCGTCTAAAATCATCGAATATTCCCATATGAGTCAAAGTGAATATTTGATAATACATACAAACATTTTAATAAAGAAAAAAAAATTTATATTAATTACAATGACAGTTTTTTTTAGTGATTTAGTTTTGAAAATGATGCTAAAAGGGAGGGTAATAACATGCAACATAATTTTTTTGTAATTTCTTTCCAAACACGAAACATCTGGAATTTCGAACAATCAAAACAAGTCTCTCTATATCTCACTTTTGGCGAGATTTTGAATTTTCAATAAGATTATCGACTAAATAAACTATTTTACAAATTATTTATCAACGGAAAGAATTAGCTTTATTATTTTCATATTCATTAATTTCTGCTTTTCCCCCCATTATCTACGTACAATAAAAAGGAAAAGATGTTTTCAATATATTTACTCTATTATAAATTTTTCGTCAACATTGTTATCCCTTATAGCTATCATATCAGTATTTTATAATTTTAAAAAATTATCAATAATTTCTCAAATTACAATAATATCCTTAATTTAGTTTTTTGATATTTACTTTTGCTAAAATATCTGTTGTTGTTCCTAATGCAACTTGCCAGGCAAGGAAGCTCGTTGGTTAAACTAAGCGAATTTATGGTAGCAGGTACGTTTCTTTGATTTTCAGTGGGACCATCTATCGCCAATAGTACGACTTCAAATACACGCACGCCATATCTCGTTTATAGGGTGAACCCATTCATATTTTTGGTTGAAAAAAGTATATTATAGAAGAAAGTGTTAGCGTATTTAAATATTACCATAACATTTTAAATCTAATAATAATTTCTGAGGTACAATACGTTCCCCAACTAAATTTCAAAACTAAGTACAACAAAATATATGCTTTTTTTATTTTATTTTCATTTCTTGTAACGAAATTAAAATTATAACTATGTTATGGTACTTTGGTAATAGTTCGGATATCAAAGCGATTATATTTCTTTAACGAAAGTAAAATTATTGAGATCAGAAGTAATAGCAGACGCAATATCTGACAAAGAAAACTCTGATAACGAAAGAAGAAAAAGAATTGTAGACTGAGAGGATTAATGACAACGAGAAATCGATAAATTTGCCGAAATATAGCTATTGATAAAACAAAATATAGGTTTGCTTTTAATTAATTTATTAAAAGCTTTCATTATGTACAAATTTTATTTTCGAAAATATATTTTGAAACAAGTTTTTTGAAAAAAAAACTCTATTCAGTTACAACCACAAGACAATCCATCAGATTAATCAATATATTTTAAAAATAAAATCGATTTCCACTCAATTCATCAACTACTTGCATACATGATATATTGAATANTTCCTGACATATATAAAATGTTTTGTAACGAAAACATCTTTTAAGAAGATTGCAAGACATTTTCAATTAGTTGCTTTGTTTTAAAGACAGCCCTGAAAGCAAAATAATTTGAGAATTTTTGTTACTTCAATAATGCTCTTTTCAAACTCAAACATCTTGGTTTGACCTATCTCTAAAAAAATTCTATTTAGTGACAGTTATAAAAATGATTCTAGGTCGAAATTTAAAGAAAAGTTCAAAAATTTTAACTTCTAGACTTTATTGTTTTATATTTTCCATGTTCCAAATAACTGCTAGTTGTTCAGTGCCGAATAGTACAAAAAACAGAAGCAGATGTTTAAAATATTTTTTCTTTTCCATAAATATTTTTGGAGCCTTATTACCACTTGTAATCATCATATATATTCTTTATAATCTGGATAACATTTCTGTAATATTATCCAATATTACTCTTATATTATCAACCGCCACTTTTCGATATTTGCTGCTGATGCAAATGATGAATTTTAATATCATAGCTAGTCATATCAGCGTGCTGTACAGGGTTGNTACTTCAATAATGCTCTTTTCAAACTCAAACATCTTGGTTTGACTTATCTCTAAATAAATTCTATTTAGTGATAGTTATAAAAATGATTCTAGGTCAAAATTTAAAGAAAAGTTAAGTATAATCATAAATTTTTTATCCTTAATTAGTTATCTTTTACCTATTGATGTGAAACCATCCCAATTTATCACATTTTTGTGTTTAAGATCTGAAAATAAGATTGTGGATATTATTGCAGAAAGTATTTTAAATTTATACTTCAAGCTTGGTTTGTATGAGCCATTGTCGATATTTGCAATATTTTACACTGCCGTTTGCTACCAAATAAAAATAGAAATTATAAAACTGAATGATAAACTTAAAGAAGCTTCCATGGATTACGAGTTTTTGTACAAAAAGTGCGATTTTATTTATAATCTGGCACAATTTATTGATAAAAATTTATCCCATTTTGTGTTTATATTTTTAATTTACGAATCAAGTGGAATATATTTTATGATAGATTTGTGTTTACAAAAAAATTTGATTTTGGTTCATTTATATACATTGAAATTGCCACAAATGCAATGTATCACATTTTTGCATTTTGTGCTCTCACTATTTCTGCATCGCTAATGTCTGAAGCTGCGACGGATTTAACTATGAACAGCAGAGTGTTACATAAAAATGAAGAAAAAGCTACTTTCTATAAAAGAAGCTTTCAAAAAAGTGCAAAAAAGGATATCAGTTTCACTGTGTGGAAAATCTTCAGCATCAAAAGAAATTTCGTTCTTGGATCCTTTGGTGCTATTTTTACGTATGTTGTATTATTTTATAACATTGAAACTGCGCTGTGAAATTTGAATACCAAGAAAAGTATTATGTGCACATTTTATCAAATGTATAAAATTACACTTCTATTTCAATATTAAAGCGTATTTCATTTTTACATTTTGTGCTGTTATTATTTCTGTATAACTTTTGTCGGAAGCTGCCACTACTGCAGCTATAAACAATACAGTGTTACATAATAAAACAAAAAATACGCTCTTTTCTATTATAAAAAATATATTGCAAAAAAGTGCTAAAACAGATATCAGTTTAACAGTATGGAAATTTTTCATCATCCAGAGATATTTCTTACCTGGATCTTTTTGGTTATATTTTTATCTGTGCCACATTGTTTCATAACATTGAAACTGCACTGTAGAATATGAATACCAATAAATGCACCGAGTGCACACTTCATCAAATTTCAGAAATTTTACATTAATGCCTCAACTGTAACGAATTTTGTATTTATATTTCCTACTATTTCTATTTCTGCATCCCGTGTCTCGTAGCTATACGACCTCTTCTTTTTTCGAAAGCAAACTGTCACGAGAGCTACTTTTTTCGGATATTCTAACTCGTCAGTAGATGCCACAGTTGAAGATGACATCAACAATCTCATTCTCCAATGATATGATGCAACTACACCTTGGTCGGCCTGCATGCAAGGGTAGAACTATTTACTAAACATAATTGTTGATTATAACATGCGTTGATTACAACGACCACAGGGACCAAAGGTCCTGACCTAAAATCTTGAGATTTATTCCTGGAGGCATATGTAAAGTTCAAGGCATTCGTCCCTCCCCTTCCTGTTTACTTATCGAAAATGAAACAGCGTATGACAGACACAATTGATGGACTTGATTCAGATACCTGAACACACGTTCAAACAGAAATGGATTACAGGCTAGATATGTGACTTGTGACTAAGAGGCCCAACGTTGTAATACATCTTCGACTGTCTCTAACGAAATAAAAACTAATCCCATACTGTTGCTAGTAAAATATAATTGCTATGCTAGTATAACATAATGCTAGTAACACATATTACACTGTTCTTGATTTATAGTGCTTTAAAACTTTATACTGTTCGTGAAAGTTTTTTAAATATTTTTTTTCGCATTTGAGATACAGAGATAGAAAAAAAGCATCAGATTTCACTATATTTACAACTGGAATTTTATGGCCAAGGGCCTTTTTACTCAGGTACCATATTCTCTACCAGTAGAAAACATCTGTACTTTTTCTTTAGGGGTCACAGTACCCAAAAAATGACCAAAATATCAAGAACAAAAAATTATTGCTTATAATAAAACTTCAAACTACTAAAAATATACTGAAAAAAAATCATCTCTCTATCTACATTTTTAAAAAAGTTATGAATGATTTTAGATTCTCCCAATACAGAAACTTGCTTATCAGATAGACTCTAAAGTGCTTTTTCTCATAGAAGATAATTTTGTGTTTTAATCTTAATTAAATTCTTAAGCCTTGGTCACAGCTAATCCAATTCTTAGTTTACGACAAGCCATGTTCTACTCTGTATTCTTTTAATATTGAACCTAACCCAGAAGACAAAAGATCTCCTGGAGTAAGCATTGTGAAAAAACCAGTCTTCATGAAAAAAATTTTGATGGAACTAACCGCATTTGAAATGGAGAAAAAAAAACACGAAAACATCTCACTGTTAATCTGACGGCAAGGAGATTCTAACCGATGATGCGTCTACCAATGAAGATATTTTACACCATCACTGTAGTTGCAGGCAGTAGCAGAATTCGCATGGTATAAAAATGTGAAAGCAGAAACGTGAACGTGCATCATAAATATAAATATTTTTTTCTACTTGATAACTTTGTCCAATTTAGTCCACTACGTTTATTTTATTTATTCATTTATTTAGTTTTATTTAGAATTATGCACTACATGTGTGTCTTTTTTAATATATTCTTCAGACACCCAATCGTGACAATCATGTTCAAAATTAGTTACAAAAAGATATAATGTCAAAAATATTCAATTATGAAGATTTTTTTGAAAATTTGCATCATTCAGATTGCAGTTTGCATTAACCAGAATTCAGATATTTTTTGATAAGTTAAAGAAACCTCTCGTATACTTTAACAACATATAAAATGTAGAAGAGTTATTATGTTTGGTAAAAATAAATTAAAGGACTCGGTGCAATGTTGTAATGAGATAAATTTTCAAGAACTTGACGTTCGAAGAAAAACGTGTATTTTTGTCTTCTATAGCTCTGATATCCTTTAAAGAAAATATTTTTGTACTCGAATGGTCGGCGTCGCATGCCACTTGACTAAGAGAAAAGTTGCGTGATTGAAATTGAATTCGTCACTACTTACAAGTCTCTTGAAATCCCACGATTATTTTTGTATTTCTTAATATTGTTAAGAGATGGCGCAAGTGGTCACTCTTTCTTTACCAGCTTCGCTGTGAGATTTCTCGCCATAAATTTAAATCGAGATCATTCTGTACTTTTCATGACAAAATAAGCAACAAAAATAATCTATAATAAATTATTTTGGTTTTGAAATAAATGTGATTTTTTTTACATTTGATTCCCAAGATTGATTGCAAAGCTGTTTAAATGGTAAGGTTGAAAATTATTTTCCAAAATATTTTTTTGCTTAATTTTAATAATTATTTTAAGTTGATATTTACTTTGAACACCTTAAAGCAAAAGAGTTAAAAAATATGCTATCATAGTGTATTATTTTAAGATAAAACATGTGCATTGCAGGGAACATTGAAGATCAGTGGACGGGAAATCACCTATTTCACCACCAATACGTCAAGCAAAAAACTGCTTGCTGATAAAATTATTTTTCCTTTCCAAATTTAGAATAGAACATATATAAATTTTCAACAACAAAAAAAAAAAATAGGGGGTCGGAAATTCGAAAAAATTCCACCATAGAGTGTTAACTACTCGTGCGTTTACTTAAGTTTTACAAAGTTGAGCTTAAGTAAGCGTACTAACAGAAAGAAAGGAAAGGAAGGAACGATAGGCATCTCCTTGCATTAGAGTGTAAACTCCTTAGTGATTCCTACTATTTATTCCTATTTTTTACATTTGAGCAACGATGGCACAGGGAATAGAGCTTACGCCTCCTAATGAGGTGACCCAAGTTCGATCCCAGCGATGGCACGTCAATACGAATCCACACCCGGCTTGCACCAGCCACAGTGCTGACGAAAATGCAATCAGTGCTAGACTGATCATGGGTTAGAGTACCCTTGCGGTCAGGCTGACTGTGGGAAGTTCTCGTGGTCTTCTTCTCCATGTAACGCAAATGCAAGTTAGTTCCATCAAAAAAGTCTTCCATAAAGGTAAATTTCCCCCAGTACTTGATCCAGAAGGATCTGGTTCAAAATTAAAAGGCTACGTAGTTGAACATTAGTAGTCGTAAACCCAAAAATTGGGTCAGCTGTTCAACGATGATTACAATTATATTATTAAAATAAATATAATAATATAATATTATTTACATTTATAGAGAAAATTTCTCATATAATTAAATGTGTATAAAATTGTGACTATTTAATCTGGGATGAAATTTTTTGTTGAATGAAAAGAGAATGAATAAATTTATAATGAACTGAAGAATATACTTTATTAATGAAATTTTCAGAAAATATTCCGGTTAAAAATCTTGAAAAAAAATTGAAAAATCAAAAGCAAAAATAATACTATTTCTTTCATTAAAAATGTTACAGAAACAAAGGAAAATGCAAAATTAGCAAAGAACTTGTAAAAGTAAATATTTTGTTTATAGTGATTTCATCATTTGTGCAAAAGCAAAAGTAATATCAAGAATTAAAAAATAAAAAAGCGATATTGCATTTATCAGTTAAAATTTCTGAAAAAGGGAGGGAGAAAGAAAAAACTGATAAAAATTTTAAAAGTAACTAATTTAACAGACTAGTTTAATTTTAAAATCAATAGAAAATCAATCTAATGGAAAAATTTAAGCTTTCTGTCAAAATAACAGTTGTTTAAATTTAAAATATGAATAATCCTTTAATATCAAGTAATCCTTTAATATTTTTATGCAACGAGGTAGCTTCAAATACATCTATTAAAATTAACTATTTATATCTACAAGCTCAAAATCTGGTATATAAATTTCTTTTAAAATCGCATCGATTTCCGCTAAAACATATAAACTCTCCACTTTAAGCTGAATATTTCATGTCGTAGTATACAAATATTTTAACAAAGAATGCATGATTTACTTCAATTACAAAGAAAATTTCATTTAGTTTTTCAAATGATTGTTAAAGGAAAGTTAAATAGAATAATCATTGTTATATATTAAATTCTTTTCAAACGAAAACATCAAGGTTCGTCCAACCATTCTCTAAATAGGTTCTATTTGGTGTTAGTTGCTAAAAAATGCTTCTTCATCAAGATATAAAAAGTAATTCTAAAAATTTAAATTCTAGACTATATCACTTTATTTTTTTCATGCTTCGAATTTCTACTATATGTCCAATGACTAATAATGTTAAAAAAGGAAAGAGATGTTTGCAGTATTTTTACAATTTTATAAATTTTTTAGTAGTTTTGCTATCGCTTGCGACTTCCATATCAATTATTTACCATTTTAAATTTTCAGTTATCTCACAGATTACTTTATTATCCTCAACGTTAAGTTTTCGGTGTTTACTTTTGCTACAAATTCCTAATTTCAAAAGAATAACAAGTATAATAAAAAAGTTCCCAATTAAACAATCATTTGTGTATAAGTTATACGCATGGGCAGTTTTGAGTATATCTGTACATTCCATTACTATAATTAGATACCTTTTGCCGCTTGACTTGGAACCATATCCATTAATCATACTTTTCGGTTTTAAAACTGAGAACACCATCGCAAACATTCTTTAGAGTTTGATTTATACTTGTACCATAGGCTTGGTCTGTATGAACCATTTACAACTTTTGCAATAATTGACTCTGCGATTTGTTACCAACTGAAATCTGAAATTATAAAACTGAATGATAAACTTAAAGAAACTAATCTGGATTATGAGTTTCTGTACGAGAAGCACAACTTTCTGCATATTCTGGCTCAAACCATTGATAAAACTTTATCCCAATTTGTACTTATATTCTCAGTTTACGAAGCAAGTACAGTTTATTTTACGGCCAATTTAATTTTAAAAAGTAATATGCATATAGATTCTATTGCGCACATTGATATTGTCGCACATTCAATATATTGTGTTTTTATATTTTGTGTTCTTACTGTTTCTGCATCACTTATGTCGGAAGCTGCGACGGATTTAACTATAAACAGCAGAGTGTTACATAAAAATGAAGAAAAAGCTACTTTCTATAAAAGAAGCTTTCAAAAAAGTTGTAAAAAGGATATTTGTTTCACTGTGTGGAAAATTTTCAGCATGAAAAGAAGTTTAATAGTTGGATCCCTTGGTGCTAGTTTTACGTATGTCGTATTATTTTTTAACCTGGAAACTGGTCTCTAAGATATTTGCAAAGTTATTTCGTTTTTTTTCTCGCTAAGTTATTTGTTTCTCTCAAAACTTTGCAGAAAGTTTCACACTGGGTACCTTTTATATGTTTTTGTCTGATGCTCAAATTAGAAGCGAAACTGTAATTCGGTATATTTTAATTAGAAAAAATAGTTTAATAGTTTCGAAAAAACTGTCAGATTATCATAATCCTGATTGTACCAAAATGTGAAATGTACAAAAAGTAGGTGAAGATTTTTTTTTCATTTACATTTAAAAATTTATCAAAAATTTATTTTGTAATTTAAAGCAATTTCAATGAAAATAACTGTTTCTCTTGAATCTAAATGACTGCAAATCAGTGCAAATTTTAAAAATTATTGTTTAGAAGTGGGCTCTGCTTGAAAGATTTTAAAACTGAAAAAAAAACAGTGGTGTTAAACATCGTATTTCATAACCACAAATTAATAAATAATTAAATATAGTATTTTTCGCTTGTTTTGACCTAAATCAATACAAAATAATGAAAAAAGTATGAAAAATATGCTTCATAAAATTCTGTAGCAAACAGTTAATGCATTTTGCTTTCTTACAAAATTTATCAATAAGACGTAAGCGTTAGTTGCATACAAATAGATTTGAATTTTAACTTTTCTGTCACAGATAGTAATTTTACTACTTAAAATCATTATTTTTACAATGACTGTGCTTTTTGTAATTAATATTTTTACAGAAAGATGTAACTAAATTGTATTTTTTAAGTAAACATTTTTATATATCAATCACATAGTTATTGTTTGAATCGCATCTTTTTTCTGAAATTATGAAAATGCGTTGGGACTTATAAAATTATTTAATTTACCGAAATTTGAAATATTCAATGCCTTGAAAATCAAAAATATTATTCGAAAATGTATGCTTGCTTTTCGATGGTAAATATAATATATGTTTATAAAAGTATTGAAAAATGATACATGTAATATTACTTAGTTTCCCTTATTATAAAATATCCAATTCTCTATAATCTTCTATAATCAAAAATGTATGTTTGCTTTTTTGATGGAGTATATAATATTTGCTTATAATTGCGTTTGATTTTATTGTTTTTTTTAACAACATATGTTATTTTTTATAGAAATTTCCCATTATAAATGTATGTCATAGTTTTATTTCAATAGCTAATTTGAATTTTGTATCCCAACTTATTTTTATCTCCATTTTTATAGTAGACATTGTGAAATTTGACACGCGTCTAGTTTAATATAATATAATTTATTCAGTTAAGTATATTTTAAAAATATTTTTCAAAATGCATGCATTTTTTCGAATTGTTTAACTAATTGATTTTACTTGTTTTCATAGTATTATAATATTCTAAAATTCTTATCTCAACTATTAATTTTATAGCTACACTTTTTTTTTCAGATAATATTGTTTTCTTATTAAAGGAATTGTTATTTTTTCAATCACGAAGTTTTATTGATGTATCCACAAATATTTTAATTTCAATCACAAATTTTATTTTCATTTACATAAACTTTTCTTGGCTTACAAAATTAATTAGTTTAAGAATGATTTCTTGATTATTTTATTACTTTAAATTAAAAAATATTACTTAAAAATATGTTTTTGCAATCTTAGATTGAATTATAAAAATACTTGGACTTAAATACTACTTAAATTATAAGTTTTTTTTAATACTTTATCTAAGTATTTTTATATTTTAATTTTACAATCACCAATTGCATACAGTTTTTGAAAATGCAGTTTTACATTTATTCATATATTTCATTTTAACTTTTAGAAATTTCTATTTCTCCAATTAAAAATTTTATAATTTTATTCACATATTTTTATATTGTAAGGATGTATTTTAGTTTTTATTCCAATTTTTTTTAATTTTATATAGCGACCAAGTCAAGTTATCTAGTATAATAAGAAGTATAATAAATAAAATAATACTTATTCATATATTTCATTTTAGCTTTTAGAAATTGCTATTTTTCCAACTGCAAATTTATATTTTTATATCTCAATGATGTCATTTAGTTTTCAATCCAATTTTTTTTATTGTACATTGTGGCTATGAAAAGTAATCTAGTATAATAAGAAGAATAATATGATGTATAATAAATAGAATAAGATTTTTCCATATTTTTCATTTTAACTTTCAGAAATTGCTATTTTTCTAATTTCTAATTTTATTCACATATTTTTATATCTCAATGATATACTTTAGTTTTTAATCCAATTTTTTATTTATTTTGCGTGGTGCCCATGTAAAGTAATCTAGCATAATATGAAGTGTTATAAATAGAATAATATTTATTCCATATATTTCATTTTAACTTTTAGAAATTGCAATTTTTCAATTACAAATTTATACTTTTATTCACATATTTTTATATCTCAATGATGTACTTCAGTTTTCAATCCAATTTTTTTTTCATTTTACATTTTGGCTATGTAAAGTAATTTAGTATGATATGAAGCAAAATACGAACTTGCCTCATAGTTCAACGCACTGATAAATTTAAAAATTTCCATCTCTTAAATGCAGGGCATTGCAAATCAAAGTGTTGCAGTATACAAGTATATTTTTGTTCAATATATCATTGCAATGTTTTTTTATTTAGTTTAATTTATCTTCATAGCTCAAAACAAAAGGAATGTTATAGTTTTGAATATAAATTGCTTATAAGAAAATTTTTAGTGGTTGATTGTAGGATACGGTAAGAAAAAGAAGCAAAAAAAAACGAATACTCAAGTTTTATTAACGATATTTTTCTTCTCTTTGAAACTAAACCGTAGTAACTCAAAAAAGTCAAAAAATGATATATTTAGATCATTTTGTGTAAGAACAATCACCCTTTTAAAGTAGTAGTAGTTCATTTACGTCGCACTAGAGCTGCACAATGGGCTATTGGCGACGGTCTGGGAAACAGACCTAAGAATGATCCGAAGACATACCATCACAATATTGATCCTCTGCAGAGGGGATGGCACCCCCGCTTTGGTAGCCCAACGACCTGCACGCGAAGTCGAGCACTTTACGGTAGGACAGTTTAACGAGGACCAATACCGCACACCCTTGGTCCCTACGCAGACTGATCCAAGTGGTCACCCACCCGCACACTGACCGCAACCAGTGATGCTTGACTCACCCTTTTAGAGAAATAACGTGTTATCTTCATAGTTCCATAAAATTAATTTAGAGAGCAGATAAATCGTTATCGCATTGGCGCGATTCGCCATCTTGTTTGAGGGAGTAGTGTAGCAGTGTGCCAGTTGGAGGGGAAACCTTGGAGGAGATAACGTCGCTTTGAAACTAAACCGTGGTAACTCAAAAAAGCAAGTTTCTCAGGACAGTGATTTTTTTCCTTACACTGTTGTATGTCAAAATTTAAAATGAAATATGTAATATTCGGGAGGAGATTTTGAAGAACATCGTTGTATTTTGAAATAACTTTCCACTTTTAATAAAAGTTTTAGAGAAAAGTGTTGCAACTCAAAGTACCTTAACTTATTTCAAAATTACCACAAAATTGGAAATGCTACAAGAATCAGGCCTGGTTCACTGAAAAATGTAAAGAAACAGGGTTTTTTGAATGTAAACTATTTTGCAATAGTCGCCATAGCTTCGAGTCAACCTGCGGTGGAATTTCCTGAAAAGTTAGAAATCGCTCTCCCGAGAAACTTGCTTTTTTGAGCTACCACGGTTTAGTTTCAAAGCGACGATTTGTTAATTAAATTTTTTTTAATGCCAGACTGGAGAATATTAGCCATAGATTTTTTGAAAACAATTTGATTTAAAATCTTCAAGAAAAGTGCAAGTAACAAAAGTACTAGTTATAAAACTAGTAACGAAAGTAATGGTAAAAACAGCAACAAAAAAAACACAAATAGTAGAAATAGTTAGTTTCTACTTTCATCATTTATAACAAAATAAAAGTACAATGATGTATTCAAAAGATAATAAGTCGAAACAGTGATATTTGATTTATTGAAAAAAAACTTTCACAACAAAACATTCAAACAAAACATTCAAAACGAAGAATAAGATAAACTGATTCCAAAAATTAAAAAACAGATAAAAATCACCAAAAAAAATAAATTTGTTGACTAACTAAATAAATTACAGTAGAAAATAAATGAAGGGAAAGGAAAACACATTTTAGAACCATAAAAATATGATTTTTTTATTTTTCAACAACCAAAAGCCTCTACCATAAATGTGAAAATAATAATTGCAACAAGGTAATTTGAAACACGCCAAGCAAATGTACTTATATACATATTCAACCAAATAAAACGTAGCTCTGTAATTATATTTCAAAAACTAAATAGATTCCTTCTAAAATCATTAAAATTTTAAATCTAAATCATAGTGAATATCTGATGACTTCTGCGAATATTTTTGAAAGTTAAGCATGTTTTAGACAAATAACAATGACAATTACTTTTGATGATTTAGTTTCGGAAAAAAGAAGTACTAACATCAAACTAGAAAAAAAAATGTATATATTTTTTGGCAGCATTATTATCACTTATAACTATCGTATCTGTAACTTATAATTTAGATACATTTTGCAATAAAGTTGCAAATTGCAATAATACCATCAACTTAAATTTTTCGATATTGCTTTTATTAAAATATCTAAAACCAACTATTAAATTTTATTTTTCAAACAATTTTTTAGTTTCACATTGGAAAAAGTATATTACAGGGGAAAATGTTTGTGTATTTAAGTGTTGCCATAACATTTCAAATCAGATAATTATTGTTGAGGTTAATAATTAAGACACAATATGCTCTTTAAGTAAATTTAAAAAATAATTAAGTACAACAATGTATATGATTTTTTTTATTTTACTTTCAGTACTTCATTTTATTACTATTTCATTATAAAATTATTGATATGTTAAGGTACTTTGGTGATAGTTTGAATAAAAAAACAACTATATTTCAGTTAGCAAAATCAATTTATTGCAAACAGGAGTAATAGTAGGAGTAAATTTTAATAATGAAAATTCTAAGAATAAAAATTCAAAGACTCAAAATAGATTGATAACAACAGAAAAATCAATAAAACTGACGACATTTTAAAGCCTTAGCTAAAAAAAATTATATCAATTTTTTAATAACGTAAAAGTTTTTATTGTATTCAAATTTATATTTTCAAAACTTACTTTTAAAACATGTTTATTGAAACAAAATTGTATTCCACAAAATAACCGATTAATCAAAATATTTCAAAAATAAAATTGATTTTCTCTAAAATCATTAAACATTTGCATGCTTAATAATATTGAATATATGATTACACATGCATATTGTTTTGTACAAAAAAGATATTTTAAGAAGATTATCAAGATAATTCCAATTAGTTGCTTATTTTTTAAAACAGCACTGAAAATAAGTTAACTTACGGAGTTGTGTCATTTTATTAATGTTCTTTCATACGCAAACATTTTGGTTTACCTAATTTATAAAATATATAGGAATATTGCTTAGAATTTGAATTTTCATATATTTTCTTTAAATCTTGATGCAGAATCATTTTTTACCATTAGAACCAAATATAAACTATATGTTCTTAATTTCTGCTATACACCGAAGAGCCAGTACATTATGACCACCCTGCTAAAAACATGTAGGACCACCTTTAGCCCTCAAAACTGCTAGCACCCGCCGTGGCATTGATTCCACAAGGTGCTGATAGGTAGTCTGAGGTATCTGGTACCAAGCACTCACCAACTGGTCCTGCAATTCCCTCTCATTGCGAGGGGGTAGCGTGGCAGCACGAATTTGGTTTTCCTAGTAGGACCACAATTGCTCTATTGGATTAAGGTCAGGTGAATTCGGGGGCCAAGACATGACTTGAAAGTCACTGGAATGTTCCTCGAACAATCCCATGACGATTCGACTCTTATGACATGGTGCATTATCCTGTTGGTAAACACCATCCCCCGCAGGAAAAACTGTGGCCATGAATGGGTGAACCTGTTCTGCAACCATGTTCATGACGCTTACAGACGTCAGGGATTGTTCTATGAGGATTATGGGTGCTAATGTGCCCCATGAAAACATTGTTCCTGGTCGAGAAACCATGAAAACCTGGGAAAGCCGATTGTTATAGATGGAGAGTGGTCATAATGTAATGGCTCTTCGGTGTATGTTCATTGCCGAATAGGATCAAAAACAAAAACAGGTCTTTAAAATATTTTTATCTTTTTTTAGAAATACTTCCGGGGCCTTATTACAACTTGTAAATCATCATATCTATTATTTATAATCTAGATAACTTTTCTGTAATATTATCCAATATTACTATTATATTATCAACTAACGTTATTCGATATTTGCTGCTGATGCAAATGCCCAATTTGAAAATCATAGCAAGTCACACGCTTAGATTCCCAATTAAACGCGCATTCCTTTTAAATTATACACGTGGGCAGCGTTAAGTATAATCATAAATTTGCTATCTTTAATTGGATATCTTTTGCCCATTGACATGAAACCATCCCAATTTGTCACATTTTTATATTTAAGATCTGAAAATACTGTTGTGAATATTATTACAGAAAGTATTTTAAATTTATACTTTAAGCTTGATTTGTATGAACCTTTTTCGATATTTGTGCAATATTTTAAACAGCTGTTTGTCACCAAATAAAAAGCGAAATCATAAAACTGAATGATAAACTTAAAAAAGCTTCTTTTAATTACGAGTTTTTGTACAAAAAATACGATTCTATTCATAATCTGGCACAAACTATTGATAAAAATTTAACCCGTTTTGTGTTTATATTTCTTATTTACGAATCAAGCGTAATATATTTTATTACGGAACATCAATTTGTGTTTAATAAAAGAAATTCATATTGGTTCATTTTTATACATTGAAATTGCCGCAATTACAATGTATTCCTTTTTTACATTTTGCGTTCTTACCATTTCTGCATTACCATGTCGGGAGCTGCGACGGATTTAACTCTAAACAGCAGAGTGTTACATAAAAATGAAGAAAAAGCTACTATCTATAAAAGCAGCTTTCAAAAAAGTGCTAAAAAGGATATTTGTTTCACTGTGTAGAAAATCTTAACCATCAAAAGAAATTTCGAGCTTGGATCGGTTAGTGCTATTTTTACGTATGTCATATTATTTTATAACATTAAAACTGTACTGTGGAATATGAATATCGATAAATGTACCGAGGGCACATTTCATCAAATTTCGGAAATTATCTATTTATGCCACAGTAACAACGTATTCAGTTTTCGTATTTACTATTGTTGCTATTTATGCATCATGGGAGTTGCTGCATTGTCCCTTGCTGTCTCTGTCCAAATTTTAGAAAGATCGAACAAACAGTTATAAAGTTATAAAAGAGAAACATACACACCCAAAGACTCCTTGTTTTTTTTNTTTGTTCAATATATCATTGCAATGTTTATTTATTTAGTTTAATTTATCTTCATAGCTCAAAACAAAAGGAATGTTATAGTTTTGAATATAAACTGCGTATGAGAAGATTTTTAGTGGTTGATTGTAGGATACGGTAAGAAAAAGAAGCAAAAAAAAACGAATACTTAAGTTTTATTAACGATATTTCGTCGCTTTGAAACTAAACCGTAGTAACTCAAAAAAGTCAAAAAATGAGATATTTAGATCATTTTGTGTAAAAACAATCACACTTTTAGAGTAGTAGTAGTTCAATTACGTCGCACTAGAGCTGCACAATGGGCTATTGGCGACAGTCTGAAAACATCCCTGAGAATGATCCGAAGACATGCCATCCCAATTTTGATCATCTGCAGAGGGGATGGCAACCCCGCTTCGGTCGCCCAACGACCTGCACGCGAAGTCGAGCACTTTACGGTAGAACAGTTTAACGAGGACCAATACCGCTCACCCTCGGCCCCTACGCAGACTGATCCAAGTGGTCACCCACCCGCACACTGACCGCAACCGGTGATGCTTGACTCACCTTTTTGGAGAAATAACGTGTTATCTTCATAGTTCCATAAAGTTAATTTAGAGAGCAGATAAATCGTTATCGCATTGGCACGATTCGCCATCTTGTTTTAGGGAGTAGTGTAGCAGTGTGCCAGTTGCAACAAAACCTTGGAGGAGATAACGTCGCTTTGAAACTAAACAGTGGTAACTCAAAAAAGGAAGTTTTTCAGGAGAGCGATTTTTTTCCCTACACTGTTGTATGTCAAAATTTGAAATGAAATATGCAACATTCGGGAGGATATTTTGAAGAACATCGTTGTATTTTGAAATAACTTTCCACTTTATTAAAAGTTTTAGAGAAAAGTGTTGCAACTCAAAGTACCTTAACTTATTTCAAAATTACCACAAAATTGGAAATGCTACAAGAATCAGGCCAGGTTCACTGAAAAATGTAAAGAAACAGGGCTTTTTTTAATGTAAACTATTTTGCAATAGTTGCCATAGCTTCGAGTCAACCTGCGGTGGAAGTTCCTGAAAAGTTAGAAATCGCTCTCCTGAGAAACTTTTTTGAGTTACCACGGTTTAGTTTCAAAGCGATGATTTGCTAATTAAAATTTTTTCAGAGCCAGCCTGGAGAATATTAGCCATAGATTTTTTGAAACTAATTTGATTTAAAATCTTCAAGAAAAGTGCAAGTAACAAAAGTACTAGTTATAAAACTAGCAACGAAAGTAATGGTAAAAACAGCAACAACAAAAAAACAAACACAAATAGTAGAAATAGTTTGTTTCTACTTTCATCATTTATAACAAAATAAAAGTACAATGATGTATTCAAAAGATAATAAGTCGAAACAGTGATATTTGATTTATTGAAAAAAACATTCACAACAAAACATTCAAAACGAAGAATAAGATAAACTGATTGCAAAAATAAAAAAACAGAAAAAAATCATATAAAAATAAATTTGCTGACTAACTAAATAAATTACAGTAGAAAATAAATGAAGGGAAAGGAAAACAAATTATTTTAGAACCATAAAAATAAGATTTTTTTTATTTTTAAACAACCAAAAGCCTCTTCCATAAATGTAAAAATAATAATTGCAACAAGGTAATTTGAAACACGCCAATCGGATATAATTATATACATGTGCAACTACATAAAACGTAGCTCTGTAATTATATTTCAAAAACTAAATAGATTCCTTCTAAAATCATGAAGGTTTTAAATCTAAATCATAGTGAATATCTGATGACTTCTGCAAATATATTTGAAAATTAAGCATGCTTAAAAGTAATAACAATGACAATTACTTTTAATGATTTAGTTTTGGAAAAAGAAGAAAATGACAATAAACATGATTTGATTTGATTTTTCAAAAGCGAAACATTTGGTTTTGCCAAAACATTTTCTGCATATCTCATTTCTTGGTGTTTGTTACAAAATTGATTTTATGGCGAGATTTTCGTGTTTCAGTAAAAAATTTAAATTAATTATCAACTGAACTATTGCTTTATTTTTTACGTATTCCTAATTTCTATTACAATGCTCATTGTAGAGCCTTGGTGGCTCAGGGGATATAGAGTTTGTTTCCCTTTGTGATAACCCAGGTTCGAATACCAGCCGTGTCTAGCTGATACGAATTTTGCTTCCGGCTTGCACCAACCAAAATGCTGACGCAAAATATCCTCAGTGGTAGACGGATCATGGGTTAGAATCCCCTTGCTGTTAGGCTAATCATAAGAGATTTTTCGCTGTTCTCTTCTCCACGCAACGCAAATGAGGGCTTCTTCAATCAAAAAGTCCTCCACGAAAGCTAGCTTGTCCTAATACTTGATGTTCCCTTGTCTTCTGGATTGGGTTTAAAATTAAAAGGCTATGAGGTAGAATATTAGTAGTCGTAAACTCAGAATTGGGTCAGCTGTTCAACACCGGCTATAAAATATTAAATGAAATATGCCCATTTTCTACTAACATCAAACTAGGAAAAAAATGTTTCAAATATTTTTACAATATCATATATTTTTTGGCAGCATTATTATCGCTTATAGCTATCTTATCTGTAACATATAACTTAGATTCATTTTGCAATTATGTTGCAAATTACAATAATACCATCAACTTAAACTTTTCGATATTACTTTTGTTAAAATTCTAAAACCAACTATTAAATTTTATTTTTCAAACAATTTTTCAGTTTCACATTGGAAAAAGTATATTACAGGGTGAAAATGTTTGTGTATTTAATTGTTGCCATAACATTTCAAATCTGATAACTATTGTTGAGGTTAATAATTAAGAGACAATACGCTCTTCAAGTAAATTTAAAAAATAATTAAGTGCAACAATGTATATGATTTTTTTAAATTTTACTTTCAGTACTTCATTTTATTACTATTTCATTATGAAATTATTGATATGTTATGGTACTTTGGTGATAGTGTGAATAAAAAAACAACTATATTTCATTTAGCAAAATGAATTTATTGTAAACAGAAGTAATAGCAGGAGCAAATTTTAATAATGAAAATTCTAAGAATAAAAATTCTAAGACTCAAAATAGATTGATAACAACAGAAAAATCCATAAAACTGACGACATTTTAAAGCCTTAGCTAAAAAAAAATTATATAAATTTTTTAATTACGTAAAAGTTTTTATTGTATTCAAATTTATATTTTCAAAACTTACTTTTAAAACATGTTTATTGAAACAGAATTGTATTCCTTAAAATAACCGATTAATCAAAATATTTCAAAAATAAAATTGATTTTCTCTAAAATTATCAAACATTTGCATGCATAATAATATGGAATATATGATTACACATGAATATTGTTTTGTACAAAAAAGATATTTTAGGAAGATTATCAAGATAATTCCAATTAGTTGCTTATTTCTGAAAACAGCACTGAAAATAAATTAACTTACGGAGTTGTGTCATTTTATTAATGTTCTTTCATACGCAAACATTTTGGTTAACCTAATTTATAAAATATATAGGAATATTGCTTAGAATTTGAATTTTTATATCTTTTCTTTAAATCTTGATGCAGAATCATTTTTTACCATTAGAACCAAATATAAACTATATGTTCCTAGTTTCTGCTATACACCGAAGAGCCAGAACATTATGACCACCCTGCTAAAAACATGTAGGACCACCTTTAGCCCTCAAAACTGCTAGCACCCGCCGTGGCATTGATTCCACAAGGTGCTGATGGGTAGTCTGAGGTATCTGGTACCAAGCCCTCACCAACTGGTCCTGCAATTCCCTCTCATTGCGAGGGGGTAGCACGGCAGCACGAATTTGGTTTTCCTAGTAGGACCACAAATGCTCTATTGGATTAAGGTCAGGTGAATTCGGGAGCCACGACATGACTTGAAAGTCACTGGAATGTTCCTCGAACCATCCCATGACGATTCGACTCTTATGACATGGTGCATTATCCTGTTGGTAAACACCATCCCCCGCAGGAAAAACTGTGGCCATGAAAGGGTGAACCTGGTCTGCAACTATGTTCATGTAGCTTACAGACGTCAGGGATTGTTCTATGAGGATTATGGGTCCTAATGTGCCCCATGAAAGCATTGTTCCGGGTCGAGAAACCATGAAAACCTGGGCAAGCCGATTGTTATAGATGGAGGGTGGTCATAATGTAATGGCTCTTCGGTGTATGTTCATTGCCGAATAGGATCAAAAACAAAAACAGGTCTTTAAAATATTTTTATCTTTTTTTAGAAATACTTTCGGGGCCTTATTACAACTTGTAATCATCATATCTATTATTTATAATCTAGATAACTTTTCAGTAATATTATCCAATGTTACTATAATATTATCAACTGACGTTATTCGATATTTGCTGCTGATGCAAATGCCCAATTTGAAAATCATAGCAAGTCGCATGCTTAGATTCCCAACTAAACGCGCATTCCTTTTAAATTATACACGTGGGCAGCGTTAAGTATAATCATAAATTTGTTATCTTTAATTGGATATCTTTTGCCCATTGACATGAAACCATCCCAATTTGTCACATTTTTATATTTAAGATCTGAAAATACTGTTGTGAATATTATTACAGAAAGTATTTTAAATTTATACTTTAAGCTTGATTTGTATGAACCTTTTTCGATATTTGTGCAATATTTTACACAGCTGTTTGCTACCAAATTAAAAGCGAAATCATAAAACTGAATGATGAACTTAAAAAAGCATCTCTAGATTACGAGTTTTTGTGCAAAAAGTACGGTTTTATTCATACTCTGGCACAAACTATTGATAAAAATTTTACCCGTTTTGTGTTTATATTTCTTATTTACGAATCAAGTGGAATATATTTTATTACGGAACATCAATTTGTCTTTAATAAAAGAAATTCATATTGGTTCATTTTTATACATTGAAATTGCCGCAATCACAATGTATTCCTTTTTTTACATTTTGTGTTCTTACCATTTCTGCATTACCATGTCGGGAGCTGCGACGGATTTAACTCTAAACAGCAGAGTGTTACATAAAAATGAAGAAAAAGCTACTATCTATAAAAGCAGCTTTCAAAAAAGTGCTAAAAAGGATATTTGTTTCACTGTGTAGAAAATCTTAACCATCAAAAGAAATTTCGAGCTTGGATCGGTTAGTGCTATTTTTACGTATGTCATATTATTTTATAACATTAAAACTGTACTGTGGAATATGAATATCGATAAATGTACCGAGGGCACATTTCATCAAATTTCGGAAATTATCTATTTATGCCACAGTAACAACGTATTCAGTTTTCGTATTTACTATTGTTGCTATTTATGCATCATGGGAGTTGCTGCATTGTCCCTTGCTGTCTCTGTCCAAATTTTAGAAAGATCGAACAAACAGTTATAAAGTTATAAAAGAGAAACATACACACCCAAAGACTCCTTGTTTTTTTTGTTGTTTTCTTTTTCTTTGTTATTAACAACATATATTTTCATTCGGTTTAGAATTAATTTCATGGTTTAATTATAAATATATTTCCTCTAGAAAATAAGCACATTTTTATTAATGTATTCTTCCGAATAATTCTTTTAAGCGACTGTTATTTTTCCAATATCATATAATTTTTAACACGATTACTACAGTAATGTACTTACAAATATATTTAATTTTTCTTAACAACATATTTTAAAATCCTTGAAATTCTAATTTAAAATCTATCAAGATATAAAATCCCTAATCAGGAAAAAGAAAATTCAAAAGCTAAACCATACTATTTATTTTATAAAGTATATTACGAAAACACAAGTAAAAGCAATAAAAAGTTCAAATAAAAATAATTCTCTTAGTTCTTTCATCATTTTAACAAAAAAATAATAATATCAGAAACTTAATAAATATACTTCATTTATAAATTCAAAATTTCTGAAAAAGAAAAATAGCAGGAGTTGATTCAAAAAATGAAAAACTGATTAAAAAAAAATCTTATGAGTAAAAATAAAATTGCAGACTAATTTGATTTTAATAGCAGTGGGAAATCAATCGAATATTAGAATTTAAGCTCTCAGTCAGAAAAACAGCTGCTTATTTCTAAGTTATTAAAAGCCGTTTTAATATAAAATTTTCTTCCTACAAGGCAATTTCAAATACGTCTGTTAAAAATAAATTAGATTCATCTAAAAGCAAAAAATAAATAAATGGTATACAATTTATTTCAAAAGCAAAATCGATTTTAGCTAAATTCATTAAATAATTCAATCTATGTTAAGCTGAATATTTGATGACATATGCAAATATTTTCATGACGAATGCATGCTTCAGAGCATTTTCAACTAAAATTTCATTTAATTTGTTTTAGAAATGATACTTAAAGTTAAATAAAATAATCATTATTGTAATAATTTCTGTTCAAACAGAAGCATCTGGGCTTGCCAAACTGTTCTTTCAATAGTTTCTATTTGGTGTTAGTTGCAAAAAAATGCTTCTTCATCTAGATATAAGGGAAAGTTCTAAAAATTTAAATTCTAGACAATATCGCTTTATTTTTTTCATGTTCCGAATTTCTGCAATATGTCCAATGTCTAAACATATTAACAAGTGTATCAAAAGTATTTACTATTTAATAAATATCTTGGGAGCTTTAATTGCTCTTACAATCACCATATCTGTTATTTACAATTTAGATCAATTTTCAATAATATCGCAGTTTACAATTATATCATCAACGGTTATTTTTCGATATTTACTTTTGCTAGAGATTCCAAATTTAAAACTTATAGCAAATATTATGGATAAATTCCCAACTAAACACACATTTGTGTACAAGTTATACGCATGGGTAGCTTTGAGTGTATTTGTACATTCTTTTTCCCTAATTGGATACCTTTTGCAAATTGACATGGAACACTATCCGTTAATTACATTTCTCTGTTTAAAAACTGAGAACAGCGTCGCAAATATTGTTTTAGAGTATGTTTTAAACTTATACTGTACTCTTGGCCTGTATGAACCTTTTACAACTTTTGCGATGTTTTTCACTGCAATTTGTTACCAAATGAAAACCGAAATTTTAAAACTGAATGATAAACTTAAAGAAACTAATCTGGATTACGAGTTTTTATATAAGAAATACGATTTTCTGTATACTCTGGCTCAAACCATAGATAAAAACTTATCCCATTTCATCTTTATATTCTCAATTTACGAATCAAGCGTAGTTTATTTTACGGTCAATTTAGTTTTGAAATATAAAGGTCGTTTGCATTCGTTTTTGTACATTAAAATCGCCACAGTTTTAGCATATAATGTTTTTATATTTAGCGTTCTTACTATTTCTGCATCACTTATGTCGGAAGCTTCCATGGATTTAACTAGAAACAGCAGAGTGTTGAATAAAAATGGAGAAAATACTATTTTCTATAAAAGAAGCTTTCAAAAAAGTGCTAAGAAGGATATTAGTTTTACTGTGTGGAAAATTTTCAGCATCAGAAGAAATTTCGTACTTGGATCCTTTGGTGCTATTTTTACGTATGTTGTATTATTTCATAGTCTGGAAACTAGTCTCTGAGAATTTGCAAAGCTATTTGCTTTTTCACCTAGTTATTTGTTTATTAACTCAGTCAAGTTAGCTCTATCAAGTTACTGGATATTATTATATCCAGTCCCATCTGCATCATAGGGTTAACTATGATGCAGATTGTATTCCTGTAACCATGTTATTTTTTCTGATTTCCAACGAAAATTTGCGTCTTTTAACTACAAAATGCTGTCTAATAGTTAATAAACAAATCTGTCAGATTAACGGAATTATATTTATACAAAAATCTAAAAAGTGAAGGAAAGTTGCTAGAATTTTTCTTTGTGCATATTCAAGGAATTTTAAATAGTTAATTTTATAAATTAAAGAAATTTTAATGATGAACAGTTGTTACTATTAGATCTAAATAACTGTAAATATTGTACTATTACTGTAAATAATGTACTAAACTGTACTATTAGATCTAAATAACTGTAAATTCAACTATATTTGAAAAATTTTAAATTTAACACAGGCAAATACACTGGTGTTACAGGCAGTATTTCATAACTATAAATTATTAAAATGTTAAATATAATGTTTTTCACTTATTGACCTGAATTAGTAAAAAATAATGAAGCGGTATGAAAAACGTTTAATAAAAATTACGCCACAAAGCGTTCTCTTACTAAAATATTTTTTTTTGCGAAAATGTAAGCAATATTTGCATACAAAAAGTTTTGAGTTTTCACTTTTTAATTACAGTCAGAAATTTTACTAGTTACAGTTATTAGTTTTAGAGTGCCTCTTGTTTGCAGTTGTTATTTTTAGGGTAACTATTTTTTTAATCACACATTTTTGCATTTAAGTCACATATACTTTTCATTCTAAAATTCCTGTAAAATAACCTAGAGCAGTCTGTTCATCCAAGTAACCGTACTGTTTACGGTAAAAAATATTTTTTAAATTTACGATTTTGAAATCCATTTACAACTAGTAGGAATAAAAATAATGAATGCAAAACTGCACTTTTTCTTAACAATTTACAACTGGCATGGTTTCAAAATCGTAAAAAAGAAAAGAAACTTTACTGGACATTGGAGCTAGGCTTCTTGTTGAGAAATGGGAATTGGAGTTAGGATATTGTTGAGTTGTGTTGTATCAAATGAACCTTGGAATTAGGTTTATTTAGTTTATTTGGTTAAATCACCGATCCTTAAAGATGGTGCGTAAAGTAGCTTTCTGGCACTGCTCATCGTATTGAGAGCCACAAATTGGAAAGCGCAGAACATTGGGAAGTCTTCATGTGTTGAAGAAAATGAAGAGCATATTGTGGTGTTGACGATGGGACATAAGATTGATAGATTACCCCTTTCGGATATAGTATGTACAAAGCTGCAAGAAACTCAGTGGCTTCATTAGTTGGTACAGAAAAATTCTGGTTCTTTAACAGTATTAAGTAAAAGCAGATAATAAAAAGTTTTTCTCACACTTAGCAGTTTGAATATCATTTTATTGATTGCTACATGACTGTTTTGTTTGAATATGGTAAGATAACAATTAAATAAATTGTTATTTATCGATTTTTTTTCCGAAAAATTTCTAACAGTGCCGTTGTTGCTTTTTTCTTCAAGTTTTCGCTGTAACCCGTAATATGATCTAGTTTACCGTATTGTAAAATATTCAATTATTTATAATTCAAAAATATTAATGTTAGCTTTTGATGTTTGCTTTTTGATGGCGAATAAAATATTTGCTTATATAATCTTATTTATTTTTTCTAACTAAATGTATTATTTTTACAGGGATTTCCTTTACACATTTGTACTTTAATTTTATTTAAATAACTTGCTTGATTTTTCAATCCCAATTCATTTAATTTACAATGTGAAATTCTTCGCTTGTCTAGTGTTTTAAGTAAAATATTCGATTACATTTCGTTCAAAAATGTTATTTGAAAATGACTGTTTATTTTTTATAATGAATATAATATTTGCTTATATCTTTTCTTTCTTTATATATCTTTTCTTTCTAATAGTTTAAATTACATTCACATAGACGTTGTTACATTTCAATCCAATTTTACTAGCTGCAAACACATAATTTCCATGAATATTATTATTTTACTATTAAAGAATTATTCTTTTCATTAATAAAGTTTCAATGCAACCACAAATTATTCCATTTCAATCTCATATTTTATTATTTAACTACATAATTTCTTTTCTTTCTTTTTGCTTATAAAATTAATTAGTTTAAGCATGACTTTAAATTTATTCTATTACTTATAATATAAAATTTATGTTATATATGTTTTCTCCCTTGTGATTAAAATAATATTTTAATCTAAGTATTTTTACATTTTAGTTTTTAAATCACATATTGCTAATATTTTAATTGAATGTTTATGCGTTTTAAATTATATTTTAATATTTTACCATATATTTCAATTATTTTGACGCCTGGTGGCTGAGTAGTAGTGCTCCGCGCTCTCGTGCCACAGGTCCTAGGTTCGATCCTCCTTACCGGGAAAGATTGGCTCAACGTTTCATTCCTTCAGTGAGTCGATATAATGAGTTCAAAGCATGCTTGGGGACTAAACGCTAGGGGTTCCGTGTTCGGCTGACTGCCAAACCAGAGCATCTGGATTGGGTTTAAAACTAAAAGGCTGCGAGGTAGAATATTAGTAGTCGTAAACTCAGAACGACTACTAATATTCTACCAGTTTTCTCCCTTGTGATTTAAATAATATTTTAATCTAAGTATTTTTACATTTTAATTTTTAAATCACAAATTGCTAATATTTTAATTGAATGTTTATGTTTTTTTAAAATTACATTTTAATATTTTACCATATATTTCAATTATTTTGACGCCTGGTGGCCGAGTGGTAGTGCTCCGTGCTCTCGTGCCACAGGTTCTAGGTTCGATCCTCCTGATCGGGAAAGATTGACTCAACGTTTCATTCCTTCAGTGAGTCGATAAAATGAGTACAAAGCATGCTTGTGGACTAAACGCTAGGGGTTCCGTGATCGGCTGACTGCCAAACCGGAATATCTGCTCCTGCATCCCAGTCCCCAAAGTCAAGAAAACTGAGATGGGAACAGTAGGTTTTGGCCCTCTATGGGATGCGGTGACACTGAGTTTAGTTCAGTATATATTCAATTTCACATTTAAAATTATTTTTTTTACCAATTAGAAATTTATATTTATATTCACTTATTTTTTTATCTCAATGATGTACTTTAGTTTTTAATCCAAATTTTTCATCTTACATTTTGACCGTTTAAAGTAATCTGGTGTAATATGAAGTAAAATAAGGACAAGTCTCGTTGTTCAACATTGGCATAAATTTTAAAAAATTCCATGCTTTTCCAATCTTTCAAATACAGGGTATTACAAATTAAAGTATCACATTCCGTAAGCATATATATATTTTTTTCAATGCGTCATTGCAATGTTTTTATAACTTAGTTTAATTTTTCTTCCTTACTCAAAACGAAGGAAATGTTTTAATTTTGGACAAAAACTGCACACTAGGAAATGTTTTTGTGGTTGCTATAGTATGCATATGTGTTGCTGGTCGAGAAAAGAGGAAAGAAGCAACTAAATGAAATAATTAAGTTTTATTTAAACCATTTGATGGTTAACAAAAAAATTAAAAAATTCGTTTCATTTTATATAAACAAACAAAAAATGTATGTGAGTTAAATGTATATTTGTTCTTGTAAATGAGTTAAAAGGAGTTTCAACGAAGAGAATGGTTACGTTACCTCTGACCTTAAAAAAATTTTTCCCACCACCATACATGGGATCCATAAGTTTATGAATAAGGGACTGTGGTTATGTTATGGATGGTTGTCTGAATGTAAACAATAACAAGCTTCCTAAAATTGGAAGAAATTTAGAAAACTTCCGGTGTATCCTTCCGCTTATGTTATGCATAATAGGGGATGTGTGAACAGGCTTAATTCCACGATAAGATTTATTATTGTAATTTTTTGTTCTAATTTACTTCAAAATTTCCCCATTCATAGGCATTTTCTGTAATTTATAGATTCTAACAGATCATAAACCTAAATCCAATTTTAGAAAATTAATATCACAATATAAATAAAGTATAAGGTGTGCCATGTTTTGTGTATAATCCCTTATATGACGATATTTGTGTGAAATATCACCGTTCGTGTCTCTTGAAAAAACATCAATACATTATTATGATTGCAGAGTACTTTTGAGTTTGAAACTTGATTCGTTGAAAAGTAAATTGGAAGAATGGGGTATATGGTAAACACTACAAGCATAATAATATTTGATGTCCTGCTTTTTCTAGCTTAGGTTTAAAAATCAATCAGAAGTAGTAACCCTGTCTTACAACGAGTTTTGAACCCTAGCGCCATCTGTGCTTAGCTTTACACGATCGTCCATCCATCGGAAACAGTAAAAAAAGAGCAGTACAAATGCTAAATTGTTTCTGGGAGGGAATAAGGGAATAGCAACCCTCCTTCTTAAGTCTCAAACATATTTCATTGGGTTCCTATCCAGGAAACATGCTCGATAGCATTGGATGGATTCTTTCATCGAAAAAAAAAGCGTCAACGCAACTTGCTGTTATCCTTCATTACACCCTTTAAAAAGACGCCTGAAGGCATTCTTTGACGTCACAAGCCAGAAAAAAGGCTTGTCAAATTTACACCACTCCTGATGTCAAGAACTCTACCTTGCAAAAACTAGCAAAGAAATCCATGTGACGCAAAGAGCCAATCATCGTATGCCATAATAAAATCTGTCCTCTCCCGGCTATGCATTCCTGAAAACATGCTAAGAGAATCGGATTTGAAAAATTAGGTTTTCGTTCGTCTTATGACATCACAAGCTTGATGTCAGGCCTTGTGTAAATAGGTTGTTGAAATGGATTTATCTCAGATTGCTTCAGTGTAAAAAGCAACAATAGATATTGAGGATCTCATCCGTGTTCTGCTGAGACGTTATTGCATCATTCCTGATCCTAGGTGGTATTTCTATGATAATGCATGTGCCAGCGTGGCACATGCATTATCATAGAAATACCACCTAGATATTAATAGAATAGATATTAATAGAAATACCACCCCAACCATTAATCTGCTGCAGCCAGTTTGTCCCGCAGTGGCCTGATCGTTAAGACACGGTTCCCATCAGATCACCGAAGTCAAGCATCACAGGCAGCGGTCAGTGTGCTGGTAGGTAACCACTTGGATTAGTCTGCTTAAGGACCAAGAGTGTGCGGAATTGATCCTCGTTAAACTGTTCTACATTAAAATGCTCATCTTCGCGTGCAGGTCGTCGGGCTACCGAAGCGGGAGTGCCATCCCCAGCAGAGGATCAAAATTGCGATGGCATGTCTTTGTATCATCCTCTTTGATGTTTCCCAGACCGTCGCCAATAGCCCATTACGCAGCTGTAGTGCCACGTAAATAAGCTACAACAACAGCTGCGCCAGTTTAGACAAATGGATGAAGGATCATTCAAAGCACCGCATTCCTTTCTCTCTAGACAGTAATTCACTAATAGTCAGGTAGAACAATGAAGCATGATTCGTTGGTTGTAAGCAAGTTACTCTCCTCACGTCGCCTCAAACTGATTTGCGCTACTAACAACAGCATAGTGGTTTCTCGCAAAGAAAACGCAAAATATGGATCTACGAGTAAACAAACTCGCATGGTGTAGTTGGTCTCGAATGGTATTAGTTAACTGTCTAGTACTATTAGCCCAAAGAATGTACAAAGCGAGAGATGGCTAATTTTTGTGGACGTAATGTAAAGCGGTACCCCAAGTGTTAGAAAGATCCCTGGGTATAAAGGAAAAAGCAGCATTTAGGAACACAGTAGCAAGAGCTCTTCTGAAAACGGTTTTATGTACACCTCTTCCTCAACCAGAGCTAGGGTTGAGGATGGAAGAGGAATGCCCTCTCCTTTTATTTATGTTCGATCTGTAGCTGCACTTTTTTTTCATTATTTATTATCATTACTCTGATATTTATTAAGATGTTTCTTTTAAAAATTATTCATATCATACATGTTGATTATATCTGCCAGAACGTTTTGAGATGGAACGAAAGAATAAAATGGCGATTGGCGGGAAGCAGCACACTCAACCAACAACCACTTCTGGTGACATAGATCCACTGATTGTCAATTTGTATCTTAAGCGCATGCCTTGAATGTTAGTACATATGAAGCTGTGCTTAATCTGAGTATGTTGCTCTCCCTGTAAGTTATTTTTCTGTTACAGCGTACCGTACAGGGTTGTTCCCCGTTTTTATTCCGTAATCCTGAGCCGGATGTCTTCTCCTTCCTACATTCTTTGATTAGCTCTTCAAATGCGCTGTTGCAGTAAATAGAATGGTTCTTATTGCAACAGCACGGTTTTTATTTATAGAGTGTTTTTTTTACAGACGTTGGAGTTAAATACAAACCCCCAATTAGTGTTTTTGGAGGATTGCAGTTTGAAGTGGTGTAAGGCTTTGCAGCCATTTAATACTCAAACACCAGAAGGGTTTTTATTACAGCAGCATTATTTTTATTCATAGCATGGTTTCTTTCCTGACGTAAGAGCTAAATAACCATCCTCAATTTGTGTTTCTTTCGGCGTGCAGTTTGAAGCGGCGTACGGCTCAGAAGCCTTACGAATCTCAAAAGCAAATTCCATAGTGCGGAAATGAAACTTTGAGAAAATATATTGTAAAAAATACCGGATCAAGTTACGGATAAAAAATGCATGTACGTCTATTGCATTATTCGTAAAATTCTTTTTACCGTAAAATCCGTTTTTACCATAAAATATTATACATTAAGTTTTACCTTAATTTTTACATTACTTTTAATATAATTCGAGTGATCAAAGATTTTACGATAATTCATACTATGAAAGTACATCAGAATTTTTTTCTGTTCCGTATCATGTTCCGGTTAAAATAGATTTTAAGGTGAAAAGTACCGTACCTACTTGTAAGAAACGCTATAGTAAAAATAACAACTTTCAAAAATATTATGTGTAGTACTAGTAATTTTTTTTTATACTTTCCTCATTTATAACAAAGTACTACCATGTATTCAAAAGATTATAAGTCGAAACAATAATTTTTGATTTAATGAACAAACGTTTATAAAAACTAAGTATTGCTACTCTTATGAACTGCTTGTAAAAGTAAAAAAAAGAAGGTAAAAATCCCATAAAAGTAAAATTGCTGACTAACTAGATAAATAACGATATGAAATCAATGAAATAAGAATAGAGCTATAAAAATATATATATTTATTTTTAAATTTTCAAAAGCCTCTGCCATAAAAAAATAATTTTAATAACTAAATCTAAATCATGTCAATTAGAAGTAAATACACATTAATATAACTACTTAAAAAAAGCCATGCTATATTTTAAGTAGTTATATATATATAATAGTTATTCCAAAAACGAAATAGATTTCTTCTAAAATCATAAAACATTCCCATCTTAGTCAAAGTGAATATTTGATGATACATGCAAACATTTTAATAAAGAAAAAAAAATTATACTACAATGACAATTTTTTTAGTGATTTAGTTTCGTAAATGATGCTAAAAGGGAAGGTAATAAACAGGCAAAATAATTTCTCTTAATTTTTTTTCAAACGCGAAACATCTGGATTTTCGAACAATCGAAACAATTCTCTCTATATCTCACTTTTGGCGAGATTTTGAATTTTCAATCAGATTATCGACTAGATAAACTATTTTACAAATTATTTATCAACTGAAAGAAGTAGCTTTATTATTTTCGTACTCATTAATTTCTGCTTTACACCCATAATCTACGTACAGTCCGCAAAAAAAAAACGAATCACCCTGAATAACTTTCGTTCTAATGATCGGATTTTCACGAACTAAGTGTCAATCTTAATGGTTCCTGGGGGTGACCTCAAATATGCTAATTAATTAGTGCTAACTATTAATTAAGTTACGAAATCAGACACAAAAACGTACTTTCTCTGAATAAACATATANAAAAATGCTTCTTCATCTAGATATAAGGGAAAGTTCTAAAAATTTAAATTCTAGGCTATATCGCTTTATTTTTTTCATGTTCCGAATTTCTGCAATATGTCCAATGTCTAAACATGTTAACAGATGTATCAAAAGTATTTACTATTTAATAAATATCTTGGGAGCTTTAATTGCTCTTACAATCACCATATCTGTTATTTACAATTTAGATAAATTTTCAATAATATCGCAGTTTACAATTATATCATCAACGGTTATTTTTCGATATTTACTTTTGCTAGAGATTCCAAATTTAAAACTTATAGCAAATATTATGGATAAATTCCCAACTAAGCACACATTTGTGTACAAGTTATACACATGGGTAGCTTTGAGTGTATTTGTACATTCTTTTTCCCTAATTGGATACCTTTTGCAAATTGACATGGAACACTATCAGTTAATTACATTTCTCTGTTTAAAAACTGAGAACAGCGTCGCAAATATTGTTTTAGAGTATGTTTTAAACTTATACTGTACTCTTGGCCTGTATGAACCTTTTACAACTTTTGCGATGTTTTACACTGCAATTTGTTACCAAATGAAAACCGAAATTTTAAAACTGAATGATAAACTTAAAGAAACTAATCTGGATTACGAGTTTTTATACAGGAAATACGATTTTCTCTACACTCTGGCTCAAACCATAGATAAAAACTTATCCCATTTCATCTTTATATTCTCAATTTACGAATCAAGCGCAGTTTATTTTACGGTCAATTTAGTTTTGAAATATAAAGCTCGTTTGTATTCGTTTTTGTACATTAAAATCGCCACAGTTTTAGCATATAATGTTTTTATATCTTGCGTTCTTACTATTTCTGCATCACTTATGTCGGAAGCTTCCATGGATTTAACTAGAAACAGCAGAGTGTTGAATAAAAATGGGGAAAATACTATTTTCTATAAAAGAAGCTTTCAAAAAAGTGCTAAGAAGGATATTAGTTTTACTGTGTGGAAAATTTTCAGCATCAGAAGAAATTTCGTACTTGGATCCTTTGGTGCTATTTTTACGTATGTTGTATTATTTCATAGTCTGGAAACTAGTCTCTGAGAATTTGCAAAGCTATTTGCTTTTTCACCTAGTTATTTGTTTATTAACTCAGTCAAGTTAGCTCTATCAAGTTACTGGATATTATTATATCCAGTCCCATCTGCATCATAGGGTTAACTATGATGCAGATTGTATTCCTGTAACCATGTTATTTTTTCTGATTTCCAACGAAAATTTGCGTCTTTTAACTACAAAATGCTGTCTAATAGTTAATAAACAAATCTGTCAGATTAACGGAATTATATTTATACAAAAATCTAAAAAGTGAAGGAAAGTTGCTAGAATTTTTCTTTGTGCATATTCAAGGAATTTTAAATAGTTAATTTTATAAATTAAAGAAATTTTAATGATGAACAGTTGTTACTATTAGATCTAAATAACTGTAAATATTGTACTATTACTGTAAATAATGTACTAAACTGTACTATTAGATCTAAATAACTGTAAATTCAACTATATTTGAAAAATTTTAAATTTAACACAGGCAAATACACTGGTGTTACAGGCAGTATTTCATAACTATAAATTATTAAAATGTTAAATATAATGTTTTTCACTTATTGACCTGAATTAGTACAAAATAGTGAAGCGATATGAAAAAAGTTTAATAAAAATTACGCCACAAAGCGTTCTCTTACTAAAATATTTTTCTTGCGAAAATGTAAGCAATATTTGCATACAAAAAGATTTGAGTTTTCACTTTTCAATTACAGTCAGAAATTTTACTAGTTATAGTTATTAGTTTTAGAGTGACTCTTGTTTGCAGTTGTTATTTTTAGGGTAACTATTTTTTTAATCACACATTTTTGCATTTAAGTCACATATACTTTTCATTCTAAAATTCCTGTAAAATAACCTAGAGCAGTCTGTTCATCCAAGTAACCGTACTGTTTACGGTAAAAAATATTTTTTAAATTTACGATTTTAAAATCCATTTACAACTAGTAGGAATAAAAGTAATGAATGCAAAACTGCACTTTTTCTTAACAATTTACAACTGGCATGGTTTCAAAATCGTAAAAAAGAAAAGAAATTTTACTGGACCTTGGCTTTTTGTTGAGGAATGGGAATTGGAGTTAGGATATTGTTGAGTTGTGTTGTATCAAATGAACCTTGGAATTAGGTTTATTTAGTTTATTTGGTTAAATCACCGATCCTGAAAGACGGTGCGCAAAGTAGCTTTATGGCGCTGCCCATCGTATTTAGAGTCAGAAATTAAAAAGCGCAGAACATTGGGAAGTCTTCATGTGTTGAAGAAAATGAAGAGCATATTGTGGTGTTGACGATGGGACATAGGATTGATAGATTAGCCCTTTCGAATATAGTATGTACAAAACTGCAAGAAATTCAGTGGCTTCATTAGTTGGTACAGAGAAATTCTGGTTCTTTAACAGTATTAAGTGAAAGCAGATAATAAAAAGTTTTTCTCACACTTAGCAGTTTGAATACCATTTTATTGACTGCTACGTGACTGTTTTGTTTGAATATGGTAAGATAACAATTAAATAAATTGTTATTTATCGATTTTTTTTCCGAAAAATTTCTAACAGTGTCGTTGTTGCTTTTTCTTTCAAGTTTTCGCTGTAACCCGTAAAATGATCTAGTTTACCGTATAGTAAAATATTCAATTCTTTATAATTCAAAAATATAAATGTTAGCTTTTGATGTTTGCTTTTTGATGGCGAATAAAATATTTGCTTATATAATCTTATTTATTTTTTCTAACTAAATGTATTATTTTTACAGAGATTTCCTTTACACATTTGTACCATAATTTTATTTAAATAACTTGCTTGATTTTTCAATCCCAATTCATTTAATTTACAATGTGAAATTTTTCACTTGTCTAGTGCTTTAAGTAAAATATTCGATTACGTTTTGTTCAAAAATGTTATTTAAAAATGCTTTTTTTTTGTAATGAATATAATATTTGGTTATATCTTTTCCTTCTAATAGTTTAAATTACATTCACATAAACGTTTTGTTATGCATAGGTATTTCAATCCCCAATATTAATTTTACCAGCTGCATACACAATATTTTTATGAATATCATTATTTTACTATAAAAGAATTATTCTTTTCATTAACAAAGTTTCAATGCAACCACAAATGATTACATTTCAATCACATATTTTATTATTTAACTACATAATTTCTTTTCCTTTTTTTTTTGCTTATAAATTTAATTAGTTTAAACATGACTTTAAATTTATTCTATTACTTATAGTATAAAATTTATTTAAATATATATGTTTTCTCTCTTTTGATTTAAATAGTATTTTAATCTAAGTATTTTTACATTTTAATTTTTAAATCACAAATTGTTAATATTTTAATTGAATATTTATGCTTTTTAAATTTCATTTTAATATTTGACCATATATTTTGACGCCTGGTGGCTGAGTGGTAGTCCTCCGCACTCTTGTGCCACAGGTCCCGGGATCGATCCTCGGAGAGGGAAAGGGTGACTCAGCGTTTCCTTCCTACAATGAGTCGATAAAATGAGTACCAAGCATGCTTGGGGTCTAAACGCTAGGGGTTCCGTGTTCGGCTGACCACCAAACCAGAACATCTGCTACTGCATCCCAGTCCCCAAGGTCAAGAAAACTGAGATGCGCACAGTAGGTCTTGGCCGTCTAGGGGCTGCTGCGACACTGAGTTTAGTATATATTCAATTCAACTTTTAAAAATTTTTATTCAGCCAATTGGAAATTTATATTTCTATTCACTTATTTTTATACAATGATATACTTTAGTTTTTGATCCAAATTTTTCATTTTACATTTTGACCATTTAAAGTAATCTGGTGTAATATGAAGTAAAATAAGAACAAGTCTCATTCTTCAACACTCGCATATACTTTAAAAATTTTCATGTTTTTGCAATCTTTCAAATACAGGGTATTAATAATTAAAGTATTACACTCTATAAGTATATATATTTTTTTCAATATGTCATTGCAATGTTCTTATAACTTAGTTTAATTTATATTCTTTACTCAAAACAAAGGAAATATTTTAGTTTTGGACAAAAAGGGCACACTAGGAAATGTTTTTGCGGTTGATATAGTATGCATATGTGTTGTTCGTTGAGAAAAGAAGCAACTCAATCAAATAATTAAGTTTTAAGAACAACATTTGATGGCTAACAAAAAAATTTAAAAATTCGTTTCATTTTATATAAACAAACAAAAAATGTGATTTCTTGTATATGAGTTAAAAGGAGTTTCGACGAAGAAAATGGTTGCGTTACCTCTGACGATAAAAAAAATGTAAATCCATGCATGGAATCCATGAGTTTATGAATAAGGGACTGTGGTTTTTTATGGATGGTTGTCTGAATATAAACAATAAGAAGCTTCCTAAAACCGGAAGAAATTTAGAAAACTTCCGGTGTATCCTTCCGCTTATGTGTATCCTCCCGCCTAGTAGGCGATGTGTGAACTGGCTTAATTTTATTATTATAATTTTTCCGAATTTATTATTGTAAGTTTTTTTTTAATTTAAGCGAAATTTTACCATTTATTAGAGTTTTCTGCAATTTATAGATTCTAACAGATCGAGAGCTTAAAACAAAGTTTAGAAAATTAGTATTACATTATAAATAAGGTATGAGGTGTGGCATGTTCTGTGTGTTTTGTCCCTTATTTGACAACATTCGTTTAAAATGTCATCATTCGTGTTTCTTCAAAAAAAAGATCAATACACCGTATTCGAATTTATTTGAAACTTGACTCGTTGAACATTGAATTGGAAGAACGTGTTATTTTGTTAACACTACAAGCATAGTAATATTGGATGGTATGCTTTTCTAGCTTAGGCCTAAAACTCAATCGGAAGAGTAACCCGGTCTTATGACGAGTTTTGAACCCTAGCGCCATCTGTGCCTAGCTTTACACGATCAGCTATCCATCGAAAATATCATTACAAATGCTAAATTGTTTCTGGGAGGGAATAAAGGAACAGCAACCATTCTTCCTAGGTCCCAAACATACTTCATTGGGTTCCTATCCAGGAAACATGCTCGCTTAGCATTCGAAGGATTCTTTCCGAAAGTAAAACGTCCTATAGCTGAGCACAACACAACTTGCTGTTATTCTTCATTACACCCTGGAAAAAGTCGTCTGAAGGCATTCTTCGACGTCACAAGCCTGTAAAAAAAGGCTCGACAAATTTACATCATTCCTGATGTTGAGAACCCTACTTTCCAAGAATTAGTGAAAATTAACCACGTGACGCAAAGAGCCAATCATCGCAGGCTATAATCAAATTTTACTGCCTGAAAACAGGCTCAGAGAATCGAAGGAGAAAAATCACGTTTTCGTTCGTCTTATATGACGTCACGAGCCTGGTGTCAGGCCTTGTGAAAATGGAGTGTTAGAATTAATTTGTCTCAAATTGCTTCAGCGTAAAAATCAACAAAATATATGAGAATCTCATCCGTGTTCTGTTGGAAACGTTATCGCCTCATTCCTGATAATGCATGTGTCAGCGTTGGTTATTAATGAAAATGCGACACCAGTCAACTACCGAATCCAATTTAGACAATTGGATGAAGGATTATTCAAAGAACCATGTTCCTTTCCCTCTGGATAATAATTCGCCAATAGTCAGGTTGTACAATGAAGTACAACAAAACATATGCTTTTCTTATTTTGCTTTCACTGTTTGTAACGAAAGTAAAATTATTACTATGTTATGATATTATGGTATTAGTTCTGATATCAAAACAATTATCAACATTTACGAAAGTAAAATTTTTGTGATCAGAAGTAATAGTAGGATCAAATTCTGAAGATTAAAATTCTAATAATAAAGAAAAAGATAAAATAGTCAACTAATTGGATTAATAACAATGAGAAATCAATAAATTTGACGAAATAAAGCTATTGAAAAAACACAATATAGTTTTATTTTAATTTGCTAAAAGCTTTCATTGTGTACAAATTTTCATAAATTTTATTTTGAAATATGTTTATGAAAAAAGAATTCATGCAGCTACAACCACAAAGCAATCCAACAGATGAATAAAAATATTTTAAAAATTAAATTAATTTCCACTCAATTTATCAAGTACTTGCATGCATGATATGTTGAATATTTCCTGACGTATATAAATTGTTTTGAAATGAAAAGATCTTTTAAAACGATTACAAGACAATTTAAATTAGTTGCTTAATTTTAAAAGCAGTGGTGAAAGGAAAATAATTTGTGAAATTTTGTTACTTTATTTATGCTCCTTCAATCGCAAACATCTTGGATTGGACTTATCTCTAAATAAATTCTATTCAGTGCTAGTTATAAAAATGATTCTATGTAAAAATTTTAAAAAAAGCTCTAAAATTTTAACTTCTAGGCTGTATTGCTTTATATTTTACATGTTCCAAATTTCTGCAATATGTTCATCGCCGAATAGTATGAAAAACAGAAACAGATGTTCAAAATATTTTTTCGCTTTTATAAATATTTTTGGAGCCTTATTATCACTTGCAATCATCATATCTGTTATTTACAATCAAGATAACTTTTCTGTAATATTAACCAATACTATTATAATATTATCAACTGCCATTTTTCGATATTTGTTGTTGATACAAATGCCCAATTTTAATAACATAGCAAGTCATATGCTTAAATTCCCAATTAAACGCGCATTCCTTTTTAAAATATACATATGGGCAGTGTTAAGTATAATCATTAATTTTTTATCCTTAATTGGATATTTTTTGCCCATTGACATAGAACCATCCCAATTTATCACATTTTTAAATTTAAGATCTGAAAATACCGTTGTGAATATTATTACAGAAAGTATTTTAAATTTATACTTTAAGCTTGGTTTGTTTGAGCCGCTTTCGATATTTGCAATATTTTACACTGCTGTTTGCCACCAAATAAAAATCGAAATTATAAAACTGAATGATAAACTTAAAGAAGCTTCTCTGGATTACGAGTTTTCATACAAAAAGTGCGATTTTATTTATAATTTAGCACAAAATATTGATAAAAATTTATCACATTTTGTGTTTATATTTTTAATTTACGAATCAACTGGAATATATTTCATGATAGATTTGTGTTTGAAAAAAGAAATTGAAATTGGTTCTTTTATGTACATTGAAATTGTCACAAATACAATGTATTCCATTTTTACATTTTGTGCTCTTACTATTTCCGCATCACTAATGTCAGAAGTTGCGACGGATTTAACTATAAACAGCAGTTACATAAAAATGAAGAAAAAGCTACTTTCTATAAGAGGAGCTTTCAAAAAAGTGTTAAAAAGGATATTAGTTTCACTGTGTGGAAAATCTTCAGCATCAAGAGAAATTTCGTACTTGGATCCTTTGGTGCTATTTTTACGTATGTCGTATTATTTAATAACATAGAAACTTCACTGTAAAATATGAATGCTGGTAAATGTTACGGGTGCACATTTCATAAAATTTTGGAAATTGCATATTTATTCCAATATTAGAACTTGTTTTATTTCTTACAATTTGTGCACTTATTATTTCTGCATCACTTGTGCCTGAAGATGCCACAGATGTAGCTTTTAACAACAAAGTGTTACATAAAAACGAAAAGATGTTCCTTTCTATAAAAAAAAATATTTCGGTTCTATTTTTACACATTGAAACTGCTGTGTAGAATATGGATATCAATAAATGTACCGAGTGCGCATTTTGTCAAATTTCAGAAATTATACACTAACGCCTCAACTATAACGTATTCTGTTTTCACTATAACGTATTCCTACTATTTCTTTTTCTGCATCACGTATCTAGTAACTGTTCGCCCTCTTCCCTTTCTGAAATCAAACTGTCACGAGAGCTACTTTTTTTGGATATGCTAATTCGTCAGTAGATGCCACAGTTGAAGATGAAATCAAAAACCACATTCTCCAATGAGATGGTGCAACATCTGACTGGTCCGCCTACATACAAGATCAGTGCTATTTATCCAACATATTTATTGATTACAGCATGCTATTTTCTCAGCGACCACCCAAAGGTCCTGCGATTGATTCCTGGAGGCATAT
Organism: Parasteatoda tepidariorum; assembly: GCF_043381705.1. NCBI lineage: Eukaryota > Metazoa > Arthropoda > Arachnida > Araneae > Theridiidae > Parasteatoda > Parasteatoda tepidariorum. Next base: position 52,069,464 of record NC_092212.1, read on the forward strand.
GCAAAAGTCAAGGCATTCATCCCTCCCCTTCCTGTTTACCTAACGGAGATAAAACAGTGTATTACAATCGATGGACAACAATTGATGGACATGATTCAGATACCTGCGTTTGAACAGAAATGGATTACAGGCTAGATATGTGCCTTGTGACTATGGAGCCACACGTAGTACATCTTTGAATGTCTCTAACTAAATAAAAACTAATCCCATAGTAACATATAACTAGTGACATATAATATATTACATTGTTCTTGATGTTGTTGACGTATATTTGTTTAGGCAGAAGGGGTGTGATTGTTCTCGTTTTCCAGTGGCGCCATCTATGGCCAAGAATTCGACTTCTGCCACACCATACGTCGCACCCGTTTATAGGATGGACCCATTCATACATTCATTCATTCATACACAGATCGTAATTCTGACTTGAATCAGAGAACGATCGATCTCCAATCCAGTACCCTCAGAGGTTTTGATTTGTTATGGGAACATGGAGGACTTTTTCGACTCGACAGATTTAACGTGCATCAGTCACTTTACTACACGGGGAGTTTTCAGCCGGCGGGGTTCGAACCCACGAACTCTCGGACGTGGGCCCAGCGCCCTACCGACCAGGCTATACCAGCCATTGTTCTTGATTCATAGTGCTTTAAAACTCTATACTGTACGTGAAAGTTTTTTAGATATTTTCTTCACATTTGGGATAGAGAGATAGAAAAAAAACATCAGATTTAGCTAGACTTACAACTGGAATTTAATGGCACATGGGCTTTTTTATATAGATCTCATATTCTCTACCACTAGAAAACTGCTGCACTCTGTCTTTAGGGGTCACAGTACCCAACAAATAACCGAAATATCGAGAGAGACAATTTATTGCTTATAATAAGACTTCAAACTATTTCAAATGTACAGAATAAATTATCTCATTATCTACATTTTTAAAAAAGTTATGAATGATTTTAGATTGTCCTAATACAGAAACTTGCTCAGCAGACAGACTTTTAAGTACTTCTTCTCATAGATGATAATTTTGTGTTTTAATCTTAATTGAATCCCTAAGGAATTTTTTCCATTTAAGATAAAGCTTTGAAGTAAACTTTATCTTAAATATAATGCACTTATTTAAACTGTACATGGAATAAGCATTTTATGAGGTATTACAATTTTTACAGAATGTTATATATACCTAACAGGAATTTTTCACCTTTTTTTTCCACTTTTTGACGAAATAATCAGTAAAAAAAATTCTAATTGAAATATTAACAAATGAATGCACAAAATTGTTAAGATAAATATTGTAAGCACTAGGAAAAAAAAATTTTTTTTGAAAATATGTTAAAATAAAAAGGCCTTAGGAATTTAAAAATTTTTCAATTTTTCAATTTTTTTTCAATTTTAAAGAAAAACTAAACAGTTTAATTACTTTTCAAAGACAAGTTATTGATTATAAATTAAATAAGCATGAAAAGCATCCGCAAAATGATTGATTATGCCTTTATTTTAAAAAAACTGTTACAATGGTACTGTGACTTCTTTAGTAAATATGGACCTAAGACATGCAGAGAATTCCTTTAGATTTGCTTACTTTAAGTATTAAGTGAAGAAAAATGCTTTATACAAAAATTAAATAGACTATTTAAGACCCTCATTACATAAATCAAAGAGTATTATTAAAGAAATTTATGTCACTATCTTCAATTCCCAAACTTTATATTAATGTAATATGAAAATAAGCGTTTTTGATAAATGCATCTAACTCTAAGTGTTCTAAATATCCAATTAAAACTAATTTTCCCGTGAAAGCAGAATTTTCTTTATTTCACACTATAAAAAACACCTATAAAACGTAAAAAACGTTTAGTCCTGAATCTTTAAAATCATAATCTAAATACTATATGAAACTTTACAAAATATTGCTTTCAAAATGCAATTTTCAATAAAAAAATCAATAATTTAATTTAAAGAAAGTGACAAAAGAAGTTCTTATCAGTGTTTTTTTTTTTGTACAAAAAGATTAATGAAGAAGTTTTTTGCTATAAAGTGGTGGCAAACAAATAAAAGAGCAAAAAAATAGTAGATCTTCTAGCAATTTTATATGTAAATTGATTTCCGCTAATATCAATAAATGCTTTCATAAATATTGCTAAATAATACTTCACATTTCTTATTTTATAAGTTGACATTTAAAAGAAAATAGTTTAAATTAAGAAAATGCTCACTTTCAATGAAATTTTCCTCTCTTGATAATCGAGATTCCTCCTGTCTTTTCTCATTCAATACTCTTTTTTCTCTCAAAAAATCACTCATTAAAAATTTTTGTTCGAGGAAAATTAATCATTCGTGCATTTAAACGTCGAAAATGATGGTACGTCAAATGCGTCTCACTGGAGAAAAGTTTAAATTATTAATGAAATGCATACATGAGAATGTTTCAGCTTTAAATAAATATGGGAGTACATTGAATACATCACGCATGAAAGAAGAATTTTAATTGTTTATGATAATCATGCAGGGGAATACATCAGAGTTAAAGACATTCTATATGGGAAAAAAAGTGTATAACTTTTTATGGGAATTATGCATGAGAATTCATAGTCAAAAATGACGTGAGTCAAGTAAAATTTATATGGAAAAAAAAGTTTAAATTATTTATGAAATTCATGTATGGGAATATTTCAGAGTCAAAGACAGGAGTACTTTATACATATTCTATACAGAAAAAGTCAATATTAATTGAGCATTAGTGTCAGTAATAATTTGCAGATTTTTTACAGTTTTCCAAACGCGAATAAATATCTTTTCTTTTTATTTTTGATTTTTAGTTCAAAAGTTACTTTTAATATTTCAATTAATACATAATCCCATCATTATTTAAGCATTATTGTCATCAATGATAGTATAGCAATTTCTTACGGTTCCTCTAGGCCATTTATTCTCAACCTTTTTTACGTTGCCGTCCCCTAAGAGTCAGAAAAAAATCTCAACCCCCCCCCCTTTGTGAAAATCCAGTTATTTAGAGCATGGGAAGGGAGGGATGTGTGCTGAATTAAAAGATGCAACATTTTTAAGGCAAGTAATTGCAATCTATTTGTTATAATCAAAATAATTACAGTAATGAAAAAATACACCTGAGACACCTATGCTTAATAAGAGTAATTTATTCTTAATAAGGTAGTTAAAAAACTTATTCTAAAAAGTAGTATCAACGAAACAATCAAGTAACTATGGCAGTGAGATGATTGTGCTTGGTTCAGGGCCAGTTACTTAACGTTCGGTTCAATATTTTCAATGAGGTGAAGACGCAGGCCCCCTCTTTACACAATTTTTAGTCAACTGTTTGTGACTAGATACGTCACATCACTGAATCTTCGTTCCACAAGGTAGAAGGAAGGGAAGGCTATTAAACGCTATCTTGAAGCCAAAATTCTGTAAGACGATTACTATTTCAAAGCTTCATTAGTTGAAAGTTCTACCAATTCCTTCTGAATCTGAACCTCTGCTGTTTCAATATTCACAAAAGGGTTCGTAACCCATTGAGGAGCTTCCAGGGACAAAACATCTTTAAAATGTCAGAAAATTCAATGTACAAAGACTCAGGATTATTACAATATTCTTGTGTATCATCAGAGAGAATTTTACCATTTTTTATTCCGATAAGATCGGAAATTTGCCTAAACTTATTCCTACCAAAATTCTGCTTCCACAAAATGAGTTTTCTTAAAAAGGCAGAAATAGCTGATTTTGTAGTGATCAAATTGAGCTCGTCGCCTTGAAATTGTAAATTAACACCATTAAATTTTACAAATAAATCCGTCATGCATTCAAGGAACTCAAGCACAGAGTCGAAAATATTCCAAAACCTACTGAGACAGGCGTTTTTAGAAAGCTTGCGAATCTCAGTGTGTAGTAGCAAGCGATTGAATTTTTCATCGTTTTTCTAGCACAGCTCCCTGAATAATCAATCGTTGAGAGTATTACTGCGAATTTTCATCACAGCAGAGATCGACATATTGCAATGACTGATGCAAATGGTCTCTGGGATTTTTTCTAACTAAATGCCGTCTGTGAATCACGCAATGGACAGCTAAAATATCTGGTACTTGGCCATCAATTATGGGAGGAGTTTTCTAGGTATCTTTGTCTTGGGAGGGGTACCTCCCTCTTCAAAATGGGGTTAAACCTACGATATCCACCAACCATTGCAGTAGCTCCTTCAGTGGCAACAGACACAATATTCGAAGGAGGAATGTTTTTCTCTTCAAAATAATCTATGACAGTATTAAAAATAGATTTACTTTCGGTATATTCAATCAGGTTTTTTGCAAAAAGCATCTCTTGAATAATTTTTCATTCATTCATAAATCTGAAGTACGTCAACAGTAAAGCCTCATTACTTGGCAAGGTTGACTCATTAACTTGAAGGGAAATACGTTGGACATCAAACGTTTGCATAAGTAAACTTCAATGTCTTCAGCCATCTCATCAATCCGGTGCAACACTGTATCGTTCCGAATCCGAACTTCAAGTACGTGGCACTGTATTGACGACACTTTTTTTATTAACCGACATTGTAGGCAGCAGCAAAATGCGAACGAGGAAAGAAAATAAACTATATCTTAAAATCAATAGATAATTTACGCTGAAGAACGAATTCGCGCAAGTTCCTGGCCAAATAATCAATGAAATTGAATCGAAACTGAAGAAAAAACTGAAAGGGATCGAACGAAAGCCATCATAAGAAACACGGATCAAATCAAACATTCATACTGAAAGCGCATGCACTTCAATTTTCACCAAATGGCTTGAATAAATCATAAGCAAAAACAACTCACTCATGCCCTGCGATAGTTTGGATTGGAGAATACTTGTCACATAAGCTCGTTTTACTGCTGGTACAAATGGCGTATCGGATAATTTTAATTTATTATATTAATTTAAGTATTTTTCATTAATATTAATTTTTGATTTACTTTATTTATTAAATTAATTTTAATTTGATAATTTTATTTAGAAGTTTTAAAAATAAATTTGAATACTCATCGCCCCCCTACCACCCAAAACATACCTACCGCCCCCCTACTGCCCAAAACAAGTTCACCGCCCCTCAGAATATGTTCACCGCCCCCGCTGAGAATCAGTGTTCTAGGCGAATAAATACTTTACTCCATTGCTTTTGCTTTTTAGTACACAGCTTATTTCTTTTATTTCAATATGCATATATTACCTTAATTAATTAAGCATTGACGTAATTAAGTCTCATTGGCGTCGATTTTTTATATTTCTTCTAAACGATTTAGTACGCATTTCCATTAATTTTTGCTTTTAAATACATACATATTTTTTCTATTGCATTACCATGGTCTTAAATAAGTAATTTTTAACATTTTAAAGAAATTATTAAAATCGCGTGGTATCAAACAAAAAATAAATTTAGTGACGTAGACCACATGTGCTACCCCGTAATGTTCGTTAAATTTATCTGATATAGCGATTATAAAATTATTAAATATTTGAATACGTGCAACAGACTATTTTTTTTTCAAACAGCGCTATAAGCTGGCAATTATCACTGATGTTATTTTTATAATATGTGAAGAACTGGATCGTTAAATTTCAAACAATGGCTAACGCTTGACCAATCAGAAAATTCCATTTCAATTTTCGCTCGTCCTGATGGAACGGTTTGTAGTAGAATGTTTTAATGTCGACAGTGACATTCCTCGTACTTCGAACTATCTGTAGGCGAAACTTCATAGCTCTCGGTTGGATGGTTTAGGAGTCTATAAAGGACATACACACGGACTCCATTTTCATTAATTTTTATATATATGTTAAAGTATGAAATCCGTCATTGTATAGAATTCCTAGGCATTATATAGAATGGCTAAAATTAGACGGCAAAGTATGAAATGATTTATATTTCACATCAGTGCCGGGAAAGTGCCATTGGCCGGTATACGCTACACTGATGTTTTTTAAGGTCAAGTGCCATTGCCCGGTATACATTTTCCCGGTATACCCTACAGTGATGTTTTTTTAAGGTCAAGTGTCATTGCCCGGTATACATTGGCCCGGCATACCTTACATTTATGTTTTTTTAAGGTCAAGTGCCATTGCCCGGTATATATTTGCCCGATACTCCAAACACTGATGTTTCTTCTAATCTATCGTCAGTAAATATTAAAATATCGAATAAATGTAATTATATCCACGAATAAATTAATATCAACTCGGATGTAATAAATATTTTGGACATTCACCAGAGCGACTATGTGATTGTCAGCATTCACCGGTGAAAGTCAACAACCACCGATTACGGTCATTCACAGTAACATGCACATCACTTACATAATAATCTCATCAGGACGTTTATTTCATACTTTGACTTAATAGCATTTGGAATTCTATAGTATGCCTAGGCGTTTTATACAATGCCTAAGGAAAGTACGTAATGCTTCTCACAATTCATACTTTGCCTAAAAACATCCGGCATTCTATATAATGGCTGCGTTTCATACTTTGCCGGTAACATATACAGGGTGTCTCAGTTAAGCGTTTCAGAACTTCTAAGAGGGGTAGGGGGCATCCTGACGACTCGAAATCATATAGCAATGTGGGGTCGGAAATGCTTTCCTGAAGCGGTGACGTACACAGACGCACCATAAAGAAAAGAGACCGTAAGTGAAAAATCGCTATAATAATACATTGAAAAAATTATATGGCCTCCTCGGTCACCCGACCTATCATGTTTTGACTTCTGGAGTCATATGAAAACACTGGTTTATGACACCCCTGTTGATAATGCTGGTTGCAAGAATCGCAGTAGCTGCCTGCGAGATATGCCTGGAGTATTGCTGAATGTTCGGATGTCCATGAGCCGGAGATGTGAGGTGTGAATTGTAGCCGGTGGCAGAAACTTCGAACACTTACTTTGACCCATGTACCTAATGCTTATTTCAATGTATTATTATAGCGATTTTTCACTTACGGTCTCTTTTCTGTATGGTGCGTCTGTGTACGTCACCGCTTCAGGAAAGCATTTCCGACCCCACATTGCTATATGACTTCGAGTCGTCAGGATGCCCCCTACCCCTCTTAGAAGTTCTGAAACGCTTAACTGAGACACCCTGTATATTGATGGATTATCAAAAGCCTCTGCCATAAATATAAAAAAATAATTGTAACAAGTAAATTTGTACCACGTATCAATTAAAAGTAAATATATACAAATATAACTACTCAAAAAATAACGATACTGCATTTTAAGTAGTTATATACATAATAGTTATTCCTAAAACGAAATAGATTTCTTCTAAAATCATCAAATATTTCCATCTAAGTCAAACTGAATATTTGATGAACTAAGCAAACATTTTAATAAAGAAAAAATGTTTTATATTAATTACAAAGACAATTTTTTTAATGATTTTGTTTTGAAAATAATGCTAAAAGAGAAGTTAATAACAATCAAGATTATCTATATTATATAAAACGCTAATACGTATGTATCAATAAATACGATGATATTTCTTTTCTCGCATTGGCAACAGTTTTCATTTTTAATTGATAGGCTTCGGCGGGCAAGAGCATCATATGGCTAATCTATATTACATAAAATGCTAATGCGTTTTAATTGATAGGCTTCGGCGCGCAAGAGCACGTTGTAAGCATCATATGTCTAATCGGGTGAATTCTCACCGAATTATCAAAACAATTCTCACAAAATTATCTTCATCGAAGCCGATGCTTTACATCCGGCGTTCAGTACTATTTCATATTGTTTTACAACACATGGTTTTAGCCCTCTGGTGTGAAAGACTTTTAAACAAAACTTACAACAGTTACTTTTCTCAACAACTGAAATTTAGAATAGTGTGATTAAGAAAAATATGTGAACTGTTTGCAATTTCAAATTAATATTTAAATGCACAGGTTTAGAGTTTTCTACAGTGAAAAGTTTTCGGAACATCAGTATTCAAAAAAGTATATAAAAGTTAGACGTTAAGAACGTATCCAATGAGCGAGCAAAGCGAGCATCGGATAGCGAAGCAATCCGAAATGTACTGCGAAAGCAGTTGCGGGGGTTGGCGAGCGCCAGCGAACAGGGGGCGAAGCCTCCTAGTTTTTTTAAATTTCTTTTTAAACGCGAACCATCTGGGATTTCCCAGCAATTCTCTCCGTGTCTCACTTTTGGCGAGATTTTCGATTTTCAATAAGATTATCGACTAAATAAACTATTTTACAAATTATTTATCGACTAAAAGAAAAAGCTTTATTTTTTTAATATTCATTGATTTCTGCTTTACGCCCATTATCTACTTAAATCAAAAAAAGAAAAGACGTTTCCAATATATTTACTCTATTATAAATGTTTTGGCAACATTGCACTATAGCTATTATATCTGTATTTCATAATTTGAATAAATTTTCAATAATCTCTCTACTTGCAATAACATCCTCAACTTTACTTTTCTGATATTTACTTTTGATAAAATATCCGTTGTTGTTAATTCTAAAGCCTCTTGCCAATGGCAGGAAGCCTGTTGGTGAAACTAAGCTAATTTATGGTAATGGGTGCGCTTCTTTGATTTTCAGTGCGGCCATCTATGGCCAAGAGTACGACTTCAAATACACACACGTCACAGCTCGTTTATAGGGTAAACCCATTCATACATCCATTCATGTAAACAAATTTTCCCTTTCAGGTTAAAAAAAGTATATTATAGAAGAAAAAGTTAGCATATTTAAATAATACCATAATATTTTAAATCTAATAATAATTCCTGAGGTACAAGGTACAATACGTTCCCCAACTAAATTTCGAAACTAAGTACAACAAAACATATGCTTTTTTATGTTACTTTCATTGTTTGTAACGAAAGTAAAACTATATCTATGTTATGGTACAGTAATAGTACGGATATCAAAACAATTATATTTCATTTACGAAAATAAAATTATTGAGATCAAAAGTGAGAGAAGGAGCAAATTCTGAAAATTAAAACTCTAATAACAAAAAAAGAAGAAGAAATTATAGACTAATTGGATTAATAACAACGATAAATCGATACATTTGACGCAATAAAGCAATTGATAAAACACAATATAGGTTTTTTTTAAATTTATTAAAAGCTTTCATTATGTACAAATTTTATTTTCGAAAACATCTTCATTGAAAAAAAAACTGTATTCAGTAACAACCACAAAACAATCCATCAGATTAATCAAATTATTTGTTAAAAAAATTTGATTTCCACTTAATTTATCAAGCACTTGCATACATGATATATTGAATATTTCCTAGCACATATAAATTGTTTTGTTACGAAAAGATCTTTTAAAAAGTTTACAACACAATTTCAATTAGTTTTAAAGACAGCCCTGAAAGCAAAATAATTTGCGAATTTTCGTTACGTTATTAATATTCTTTTCAAAGGTAAACATCTTGGTTAGACTTATCTCTAAATAAATTCTATTTAGTGCTGGTTATAAAAATGATTCTACATCAAAATTTAAAGAAAAGTTCTAAAATTTTTACTTCTAGGCTTTATTGCTTCATATTTTACATGTTCCAAATTTCTGCTATATGTTCAGTGCCGAATAGTATAAAAAAAAGAAACAGATGTTTAAAATATTTTATCTTTTTTATAAATATTTTTGGAGCATTATTACCACCTGTAATCATCATATCTATTCTTTATAAAATAGATAACTTTTCTATAATATTATCCAATATTACAATATTACTATCAACCGTCACTTTTCGATATTTGCTGCTGATGCAAATGCCCAATTTTAATATAATAGCAAGTCATATGCTTAAATTCCCAATTAAACGCGCATTCCTTTTTAAAATATACACATGGGCAGCGTTAAGTATAATCATTAATTCCTTTTCCTTAATTGGTTATCTTTTGCCAATTGATGTGAAACCATCCCAATTTATCACATTTTACTGTTTAACATCTGAAAATACAGTTGTGAATATTATTACAGAAAGTATTTTAAATTTATACTTTAAGCTAGGTTTGCATGAACCATTTTCGATATTTGCGATATTTTACACTGCTGTTTGCTACCAAATAAAAATCGAAATTATAAAACTGAATGATAAGCTTAAAGAAGCAACTCTGGATTACGAGTTTTTGTACAAAAAGTATGATTTTATATATAATCTGGCACAAACTATTGATAAAAATTTATCCCATTTTGTGTTTATATATTTAATTTACGAATCAAGTGGAATATATTTTATGATTGCTTCGTGTTTGAAAAAACAATTTCATATGGGTTCATTTTTATATATTGAAATTGCCACAATTACATTGTATTCCATTTTTACATTTTGTGCTCTTACTATTTCTGCATCACTAATGTCTGAAGCTGCGATGGATTTAACTATAAACAGCAGAGTGTTACATAAAAATGTAGAAAAAGCTACTTGCTATAAAAGAAGCTTTCAAAGAAGTGCTAAAAAGGATATTAGTTTTACTGTGTGGAAAATCTTAAGCATCAAAAGAAATTTCGTACTTGGATCCTTTGGTGCTATTTTTACGTATGTCATATTATTTTATAACATTGAAATTGCGCTGTAAAATATGAATACCAGTAACTCTAACGATCGTGCACTTCATCAAATGTAGGAAATTACATGTTTATTCGAATGTTAAAACGTGTTTCATTTTTAAATTTTTTGCAGTACTANATATATATATATATATATATTTCTAAAAAGTGCGTGCTAAAAGAGATATAAATTCAACAGTATGGAGATTTTTCATCATCAAGAGATATTTCGTGCTTGGATCTTTTGGACTCCATTTTTATCTATGTCCTATTATGTCATAACATTGAAACTGCACTGTAGAATATGGATATCAGAAAAAGTTATACATTTATGGCTCAAGTATAAAGTGTTCTGTTTTATAATTCCTACTATTTCTATTTCTGAATCACGCATCTCGTAGCATTCAATCATTGATTACTTTTTTTTAAAGCAAACTGTTAAGAGAGCTACTTTTTTTGGATATGCTAATTCTTTAGTAGATGCCACAGTTGAAGATGGAATTAACTACCTCTTTCTGTAATCGGACTGTTAAGAGAGCTGCTTTTTTGGATATGCTAACTCTTTAGTAGATGCCACAGTTGAAGATGGAATTAACTACCTCTTTCTGTAATCGGACTGTTAAGAGAGCTGTTTTTTTTTGATATGCTAACTCTTTAGTAGAAGCCACAGTTGAAGATGGAATTAACTATCTCTTTCTGTAATCGGACTGTTAAGAGAGCTGCTTTTTTTGGATATGCTAACTCTTTTGTAGATGCTACAGTTGAAGATGGAATTAACTTCCTCTTTCTGTAATCGGACTGTTAAGAGAACTGCTTTTTTTGGATATGCTAACTCTTTAGTAGATGCCACAGTTGAAGATGGAATTAACTACCTCTTTCTGTAATTGGACTGTTAAGAGAGCTGCTTTTTTTCGATATGCTAACTCTTTAGTAGATGCCACAGTTGAAGATGGAATTAACTACCTCTTTCTGTAATCGGAGGGTGCAACAACACACTTTTCGGTCTGCATGCAAGATCAGTCCTATTTACCCAACATATTTATTAATTACAACATGCTATTTTCCCGACGACCACCCAAAGGTCCTGACCTAACATTTTGCCATTTATTCCTGAAGGTACATGTAAAGGACAAGGCATTCGTCCCTCCCCTTCCTGTTTACCTATCGAGAATGAAACAGCGTATCACAGCCACAACTGATGGACTTGATTCAGATACATGCTTTTGAACAGAAATGGATTACAGGCTAGATATGTGGCCTGTGACTAAGGGGCCTCGCGTAGTACATCTTTGACTGTCTCTTGCGAAATTAAAACTAATCCCATATTGTTGCCAGTGACATATAATATATTACATTGTTCTTGATTTATTTTAAAACTGTGTACTTCTTTATGAGTCATCCTGTACGTGAAAGTTTTATAGATATATTTTTTTTCTCATTTGAGATAGTGAGATAGAAAAATGCAACAGATTTCGCTAGACTTACAACAGGAATTTTATGGCACAAGGGCTTTTTTAGATAGATCTCATGTTCTCTACCAGTAGATAAACTGCTGCACTCTGTCCTTAGTAAATATGGAACTTAGACATGCAGAGAATTCCTTTAAATTGTGTCTTCAAATCAACTGGAGAATACCTGCGAATGCACGTTCTCAGATTTGAGCTCCTATTGATATTTAATGCTCGATTTTGAAGTAGGCCGGGAGAATCAGTAAATATTTCAGATAGTTTAAAAGATTTTAAAAGCTTTTCTTTGCAATTTTGGGAGACTTAGAACTCCTCATAAAAAAAGGTTCTCGATATAGTTTTTATGATCTATTTACTGATCAATCTAGAAAGTTATAAACACTGAGATCGCAACTAAAAAGAAATGGGTAGTAAAGGTATCTTTGATTCTTTAATAAACAAAAATTTCCAAATTACTACCATTGCCAAGAATTATATTAATGCTTTAAAGCTCACTGTTAAATATTTCCAAATATATTTTTAAAGAAATCAAAGTAAACATCTTAAATGCCATAAAATTTTCATTAAATTCTAAATACATTCGTAAATTTCCCTGCACAGACAATTAGTTTTTGCGTTATCAAAATTTTTTAAGAAAAATTAAACTCTGTAAGGAAAGGATAAGGAGAGAGCAAGGGAGGTATTATACAGTTCTGAAAAGTTAAATATATAAAAGTTTTTCAGATTGACATTCGCATTTAAGAGTGAGGTCGACAAATGCATTAGATGGAGATAGACGTAGAGCTTGCTTCAGATTAAGAGCCTTTATATGCGTTTTAGTTTACCACTTTTCAGCTAGGTCTCCTGAGCTCTGCTATTGACTAAATTGTTACGCTTTGTCTTTAGCAATATCTGTCAGTTTGGCTATTGAACTTATCACAACATCCATTAACCTGATTTTATTTTAAAACTGCTGGAATGCAACTTTGGACCTTTAGGCTTTGGAGCTATACTTGGTTTTCAATGCTTGGTTTTGAAGTGGATTTGAAGAATTTGCAAAAAGTTCAGTTACTTCGAAAGGTTGAGAGTGTTTTTGTTCGTAATTTTGGGACAAATCTTCATCAGAGTTACAACTCTTGATAAAAAAATCTCAAACTGGAAAAACAAATGTCTGTTATTTCTATGAAGAGTATAGCTTTTTTTTAATATGAAAATCCTGGGAGAAATGCATAACTATAAATAATAAATAGATAATAACAATAATAATAAGTAGATAGTAAAGGATTGATTAAATATCAGGAAATGTGAAATGATTCATACTGCTCAAATAAGTAAAGATTAAATCATTTTTTGAAAGACCGGAGGGGCGTTATTAAGTATGAATTATAAAAGAAATGAAAGTCAATATCTTAATTTTTCTTTAAATTTAATTTTTAAAAAACAATTTATAATTTTCTGAGTTTTCCAAATTGTCTATTACTATAAATTTCTCTCTAGCAAACAATTAGTATTCCTCTCCTAGTAAACAATTAGTGATTTCGTAATCTGAATTTTTAAAGCAAAAATTAGGTTCTGAAAGGAAAAAAAGTAAGGTGGAAGAGAAAGAAAGGTATCTATAAAGGTATTTTTCAGAAATAAAATATACGTTTTGGTGAAAATACCAGCTGAATACTCGTTCCACACAAGGGGTGACTAAAAAAACGAGAGAAAGAAAAAAAAAGAGTCAATAAATCAGTACTGATAAACACTACGAAAGCATGCTCAAGAACTGAAAGACAATGGCCGACACAGTTAAAGAGGTTAGTGGAGGAACCAGGTAAGTGATATGTTTAGGGAAATTAATAAATCGAAAAAATAACATAAAACGGTTGCATCAGTACGGGTATGTTTAACGTAAAAGAACCGTTTTTGTTTTCACTTTAATCTTAAACTAATCTACATTAGTTTTTAGTATGCTGGCATGAGTTTTATTTCAAATTAAACAGTGTAAATAAAAAAAAGGGAAAGAATTAATAAATTGGTGGCAAAATAGTTCAGATACCGGTTTGTTTCGTATTCCGATTACAGTCTCTCAGCAAATGTCACTCGCCTGGGTCTTCCACTAAGTTTTTCCATTAATAAAGCTAAAATAATTTCAATTATTTTATTTATTATTTGTTGCCTTTTCTGACTACTTTTAGTTATTAAAAAAAGCAAAACACGTTTTTTGTAGTTCATACCGGCAATATAGAGATTACCTGTATCTCTTGGCATGAGGCTATTGTTCGTGGTCAACTCATGATGGTCAAAATTTACCATTCAATTAAAAGAAAAATTATCAATTTACTCCGGTACATATCCCTAAGGACAAAATTACCAATATAATATTTTATAAGTATATTAGTATAATTGTTACACGTGATTAAAAATAACAACATTTGAGTTTAATAGCAGCAAACTAAATTTTTTCCCGATTTTAAAAAAAAATGTAGAATGATCATGATCGCTGATAACTGACCACTGATTCTGACCACCTTTCAATTCGACCTTTAATTTACAGTTTGAAATATTTATAAGTAATGGTGCAAAATATTTTATTAATTCTGATCCTTATAATATTAATGTACTATCTTTGCTAAAACTGAAAAAATAAATTTTTGAAGCAATGGAAAATCTGTTGAATTCTTAACAATGGAAAAGAATTCTTATCAAAACTGCATCATTTACCACAGTTCCAGAAGTATGTATGTAGTACCAAAATCTCATCTGTGCGTCAGAATTAAAATCAAAGGCGTCGTCTGTGTAGGACGACTTTGTACGGTTCCCTTAATCAAATTTTGAATTAAACTATTCTCCGTTTACTTTGCGTTTTAACACATAGCTTATTTTATTTCAATTAATGAATAGTACATGTACATGTTTCTTTTCACTCCGAATTTGAGCGTATGACTTCTATCATAGCTTTCCATCTCACTCTAATTTTGGACATATATTTTGCCTCTTTCCACGTCTTTATTATTTTTAACTGATTACAATCTGAAATATATCAGAAACATCAGATGGCGGTGTAGAGGGGAGTGGGGTCAATTGTAACATTTTTTACTTAACTATTTTTAACTAACAAAAAATCCAATATATTATTAGTATTAATTGACAGACGAGTAAAGTAGACTATCCTCTACTAGAAAAAAAATAAATACCTTATTTTAAATGTTATTATATTAGTTATTAACAATTTTTGACAGTCGTGCACTTGTTACAATTGTCCCCACTTACGGGGTCAATTGTAACAGTTCATAAATTCAACTAAAACATAGTTAATTATACATATTATCATAGTTGTGATATATTTTTTTATTGATCAAAATAGTAGTGATATTTTAGGAGTAAAAATAATAATGAGCAGAGACCTAAAGGGTTAAACTTTTAACTTTAAGGGGTTAAAAATTTTAATTTATGCTGTGAAAGGTGACAAATAAAATAATGCACATGCAACATAATATAAATGATATAGGAAACTATTGGTGGTTCTTAAAGAGTTAAGTAATGGTTTGTAAACATAAGATTATTTATTTTCAGCTGTTACAATCGTCCCTTTACTTATTGTTACAATTGTCCCCAAGACGCCATTTCAGCTTCATTTGTTAAAAACAATGCTAGTTAATTAGCAAAACTAATCTTTTTTTTATTGAAATGTTAATTAAGGTGTCCACTTACATATTCGGTTACTAATTTTTATTTGTTTAAACAAAATTACTTTGTTACAATATAATATTCTAATACCAAAAAAAGTACTTGCGTGGCGTGAAAATATCTTTTGTGATGTAACTCTTTCAAAAGTACATAAAAATGGTTGCCAGCAGGGGTGTACATGTAGATTTATTAAATACACCTTGTGCGCCACCTAGAAACCAAATCTAGAAACCGACACTCGAAATTTTTGCTCTGTTACAATCGTAACCTGTTACAATTGACCCCAGTCTCCCCTACTTAGAGCTCATTTCATATAGAGCGAAGGCTTGCGTTTTAGTTGACCTCATTTTTATATGTTTCCAGTGTGCTGCTTGGGGGCTATACTGCATTGCTCAGTCTTTAGCAGTATCTGCTAATTTAGCCCTTAAGCCGTGGTGACTAAATGGATGGAGAATTCGCCTCTGATTGAGGTGACCTGGGTTCGAATACCAACGATAGCTAGTTGGTTCGAATTCAGCATCCGACTCTCACCGATCACTGTGGTGACGTTAAATGTCCTCAGTGATAGACGGATTATGCATTAGAGTCCCTCTGTCGCCCCTAATCATGGGAGGATTTCGTTGTTTTCACCTCCCTGTAAAGCGAATGTGGGTTGGGGTTTTATCCTCCGCGAAGGCAATATTTCTTCTAATGCTAGATCCCGGAGTTCCTCTGTCTTCAAGATTGGGTTCAAAATTATAAGGCTACGACGTTGAACGTTGGCAGCCGTAAACTGAAAATTGGATCTGCTGTTGTTGTTGTTGTCGTGTCCATGGATCTGCTGTTCAACGAAGGTTATAAAACTTAGCCTTTGAATTTATTTCAAACCAGCTCGAAAATACCTGTGACTGCCTGATCTTTGGGCTTTCAGTTGCTCTTGGAATTTAACTCTGAGTTCTGAGGTAGGCTGGAATCTGCTCATTGTTCAAGCATTCCAAAAGATTGAAAGAGTTCTTGTGTTCTTAATTTTGGGAGAGTTAAAACTCCTGATGAAAAAAAAAAATTTAAATGAATCAAATTTTCTTCTATTTTTCAGTCTGAAAATTATAATTTTTCTAGATGTGAAAAGAGTGAGAGGGATGTATTTGTTTTATTTTATATTCTCTAACCGTCGTTGAACAGCCGACCCAATTTTGTTTACGGCTACTAATGTTCAACTCCGTAGCCTTGCAATTTTGAACCCAATCCAGGAGACAATAGAACTCCTGCATCAAGTACTGGGAGTAATATGTCTTCGTGGAGGACATTTTGATGCAACTAACTCGCATTAAATGGAGAGAAAATCACGAAAACCACCCACGGTTAGCCTGACGGCAATGAGACTTTAACGGTTTGAGTCTCCTTGCCATCAGGCTTGGGTTAGAGTCCATGGGTTAGAGTCTAACCCATTAACAGTCTACCACTGAGGATATTTTTACGTCAGTACTTTGGTCAGAGCAAGCCGGGTGCGCATTTCGCATCGACCAACCATCGCTGGGATTCGAACCCGGCTTAACTCATTAAAAGGCGAGTGCTCTATCTCCTGATCCACCACGTCTCAGAGGGATGTTTAACTAAAATTAAGTAAATAGTAAAGGCTAGGAAATTTATGTCACTATCTTCAATGCCACAAAATTTACATTAATGTAATATTAAAATTAGCGTTTTTGATAAATGTATCTAACTCTAAGTGTTCTAAACATCCTATTAAGACATATTTTCCCGTGAAAACAGTTAGAATTTTCTTTATTTCACACTAAGAAAAACACTTCTAAAACGTAAAAAAACGTTTAGTTCTGAAACTTTAAAATCATCATCTAAGTACTATATGAAACTTTACAAAATATTGATTTCAAAATACAATTTCTGATAAAAAAAAAAGTCAATAACTTAATTTAATTAAAGTGACAAAAGAAAATCTTATCAGTGTTTTTCTTTTTGTACAAAAAGATTAATGAAAAAGGTTTTTACTATAAAGCGGTGGCAAGCAAATAAAAGAGCAAAAAGATATTAGATATTCTAGCAATTTTATATATCAATTGATTTCCGCTAATATCAATAAATGCTTTCATAAATGTTACAAAATATAGCTTGACATCTTTTATTTCATAGGTTAGCATTAAAAACGAAGTAATTTAAATTAAGAAAATCCTCACTTAAATAGTAAAGGCTACTTTAAGTATTAGATAAAGAAAAATGCTTCATACAAAAATTAAATAGACTATTTAATCCCATCATTGCATAAATCAAAGAGCATTATTAAAGAAATTTATGTCACTATCTTCAATACCACAGAATTTACATTAATGTAATATGAAAATAAGGGTTTTTGATAAATGCATCTAACTCTAAGTGTTCTAAATATCCAATTTAAACAAATTAAAAATCATACTGAAAAATCATAAGCTAAGTACTAAAAGAAACTTTGCTAAATATTGATTTAGAAAGGCAATTTCCAATAAAAAAAATCAATAATTTAATTTAATTAAAGTGACAAAAGAAGTTCTTAGCAATAGTCTCCTTTTTCTACAAAAAGATTAATGAAGAAGTTTTTTGCCATAAAGCGGTGGCAAACAAGTAAAGAGCAAAAAAATATTTGATATTCTAACAATTTTAAACATAAATTGATCTCCGCTAATATCAATAAATGCTTTCATTAATATTATAAAATAATACTTGGCATCTTTCATTTCATAGGTTGACATTAAAAACGAAATATTTTAATTAAGAAAATTCTCACTTTTAATGAAATTTTGCTCTCTTCATAATCAGAATTCTTTTCTTTTGTTGTTCAATAATTTTTTTTCTCTCAAAAAATCAGTCATTAAAAATTTTTGTTGAAGCAAAATTAATCATTCGTGCATTTAAACGTCGAAAATGAAGGTACGTCAAATGCGTCTCACTCGTGAAAAGTTTAAATTATAGATGGCGTACGTGGGAATATTTCAGCTTTTAATATGGGAGTACATTGAGTACATCACGCATGAAAGAAGAATTTAACTTATTTATGATAATCATGCCTAGGAATATATTCTAAAGACATTCTATATGGAATTCTATATGGAAGAGACATATGGCTAAAGACATTCTATATGGAAAAAAAATATAAAAAATTTTATGAGAATCATACATGAGAATTCATGGCCCAAAATAACGTGCGTCGAATACAATTTACATGGAAAAAAAGTTTAAATTATTGATGAAAGTCATGTATTGGAATATTTCAGAGCCAAAAACCAGAGTACGTTAAACATATTCTATGCGGAAAAAGTCAATATTAATTGTGCATTAGTGTCAGTAATAATTTGCAGATTTTTTACGGTTTTCCAAACGCGAATAAATATCTTTTCTTTTTATTTTTGATTTTTAGTTCAAAAGTTACTTTTAATATTTCAATTAATACATATTACCATCATTAATTAAGAATTATGGTCATCAATGATAGTATGGCAATTTCTTGCGTTTCTTCTTGGCAAATAAATACTGTACTCCATTGCTTTTGCTTTTTAGTACATAGCTTATTTCTTTTATTTCAATTTGCATACATTACCTCAATTAGTTAAACATTGGCGTAATGAAGTCTCATTGTCATCGATTTTTTATATTTCTTCTGCTCGATTTAGAACACTTTTCCATAAATTTTTGCTTTTAAATACATACATATTTTTTCTATTGCATTACCATAGTCTTAAATAAGTAATTTTTAACCACGTTTAAAGGAATTATTGAAATCGCGTGATATCAGACAAAGAATAAATTTGGTGACGTAGACCACATGTGCTACCACGTAATGTTCGTTGAATTTATCTGACATAGCGAATATAAAATAATTAAATATTTAAATACGTGCAATAAACTATTTTTTTTTCCAAACAACGCTATAAACTGGCAATTATCACTGATGTTATTTTTAAAATATGTGAAGAATTGGATCGTTAAATTTTAAACAATGGCTAACGCTTAACCAATCAGAAAATTCCATTTCGTTTTTCGCTCATACTGATGGAACGGTTTGTCGTAGAATGTTGTAATATCGACAGAGACCCTCCTCGTGCTTCGAACTATCTGTAGGCGAAATTTCATAGCTCTCGGTTGGATGGTTTAGTAGTCTGTAAAGGACATACACACGGACTCCATTTTCATTCATTTTTATATATATGTTACCGGCAAAGTATAAAATCCGGCATTCAATAGAATGCCTAGGCATTGTACAGAATGCCTAAAATTAGCCGGCAAAGTATGAAATGATTAATATTTCACACATTGCCTAGACATTCTATAGAATGCCAAATGAGAAACCGGCGAAGTATAAAATACATCTCCGATTCGTCAAAATGTCATTCAAAATGACAAATTCAAAACGTCATCCGATTTGATATTAATTTATTCGTGGATATAATTACATTTATTCGATATTATAATACTTACAGACGATAGATCACATTTATTCGATATTTTAATACTTACTGACAATAGATTAGAAGAAACATCAGTGTTTGGAGTATCGGGTAAATATGTACCGGGCAATGGCACTTTACCTTAAGAAAATATCAATGTTGGGTATACCGGGCAGTGGCACTGAACCTTAAAAAAACATCAGTGTACGGTATACCGGGCAATTGCACTTGACCTTAAAAAACATCAGTGTAGGGTATACCCGACAAATGTATACCGGGCAGTGGCACTTGACCTTAAAGAAAACATCAGTGAATGATATACCGGGTAAAAGTATACCGGGCAGTGGCACTAGACCTAGTATATATTTCGGACATTTACCAAAGGTCTAGTCATTCTAGGTCTAGTTAAGTGCCATTGCCCGGTATACATTTGCCCGGTATATCCTACACTGATGTTTTTTTAAGGTCAAGTGCCATTGCCCGGTATATATTTGCCCGATACTCCAAGCACTGATATTTCTTGTAATCTATCGTCAGTAAGTATTAAATTATAGAATAAATGTAATTATATCCACGAGTAAAGTAATATCAAATCGGTTGTAATAAATATTTAAAACATTCACCAGGGCGACTATGTGATTGTTAACATTCACCGGTGAAAGTCAACAACCACCGATTTCGGTCATTCACAGTAACATGCACATCATTTACATAATAATCTCATCAGGACGTTTATTTCATACTTTGACTTAATAGCATTTGGCATTTTATAGTATGCCTAGGCATTTTATACAATGTCTGGGAAAAGTATGTAATGCTTCTCACATTTCATACTTTGCCTAAAAACATCCGGCATTCTATACAATGGCGGCGTTTCATACTTTTCCGGTAACATATATATAGAGAGATTATCAAAAATCTCTGCCATAAACATAAAAAAATAATTGCAACAAGTAAATTTGTGCCATGTCAATTAAAAGTAAATATATACAAATATAACTACTCAAAAAATAACGATACTGCATTTTAAGTAGTTATATACATAATAGTTATTCCCAAAACAAAATAGATTTCTTCTACAATCATCAAATATTTCCATCTGAGTAAAACTGAATATTTGATGATGCAAGCAAACATTTTAATAACGAAAAAAATTTTTATATTGATTATAATGACAATTTTCTTAATAACAATCAAGATTATTTTTTTAAATTTCTTTTAATACGCGAAACATCTGGGATTGCCAAACAATTCTCTCTGTGTCTCACTTGCAGCGAGATTTTCGATTTTCAATAAGATTATCTACTAAATAAACTATTTTACAAATTATTTATCGACTAAAAGAAAAAGTTTTATTTTTTTTATATTCATTAATTTCTGCTTTATGCCCATTATCTATGTACATCAAAAAAAGAAAAGACGTTTCCAATAAATTTACTCTAATATAAATGTTTTAGCAACATGCTCTCATATCTGTATTTTATAATTTAAATAAATCAATCAAATTGCATTAATATCTTCAACTTTACTTTTTTGATATTTACTTTTGCTAAAATATCCGTTGCTGTTGTTTCCAATGCTACTTGCTAGTGCCAGCAAGGCTTGCTAGTGCCAGCAAGCCTGTTATTGAAACTAAGCGAATTTAAGGTAGCGGGTGCGTTTCTTTGATTTTCAGTGGAGCCATCTATGGCCAAGAGTACGACTTCAAATACACACACGTCACAGCTCGTTTATAGGGCAAACCCATTCATACATCCATTCATTTGAACAACTTTTCACTTTCAGGTAGAAAAAAAGTATATTTTAGAAGAAAAAGTTAGCATATTTAAAAAATACCATAATATTTTAAATCTAATAATAATTCCTGAGGTGCAATATTAAGGTACAATACGTTCCCCAACTAAATTTCAAAACTAAGTCTAACAAAACATATGCTTTTTTTTGTTATTTTCATTGTTTGTAGCGAAAGTAAAACTATATCTATGTTATGGTACTTTAGTAATAGTTCGGATATCAAAACAATTATATTTCATTCACGAAAGTAAAATTATTGAGATTAGAAGTAATAGAAGGAGCAAATTCTGAAAATTAAAACTCTAATAACAAAAAAAGAAGAAGAAATTATAGACTAATTGGATTAATAACAACGATAAATCGATACATTTGACGCAATAAAGCAATTGATAAAACACAATATAGGTTTTTTTTAAATTTATTAAAAGCTTTCATTATGTACAAATTTTGTTTTCGAACACATCTTCATTGAAAAAAAANAAACTCTATTCAGTTACAACCACAAGACAATCCATCAGATTAATCAATATATTTTAAAAATAAAATCGATTTCCACTCAATTCATCAACTACTTGCATACATGATATATTGAATATTTCCTAGCACATATAAACTGTTTTGTTACGAAAAGATCTTTTAAAAAGTTTACAACACAATTTCAATTAGTTTTAAAGACAGCCCTGAAAGCAAAATAATTTGCGAATTTTCGTTACGTTATTAATATTCTTTTCAAAGGTAAACATCTTGGTTAGACTTATCTCTAAATAAATTCTATTTAGTGCTGGTTATAAAAATGATTCTACATCAAAATTTAAAGAAAAGTTCTAAAATTTTTACTTCTAGGCTTTATTGCTTCATATTTTACATGTTCCAAATTTCTGCTATATGTTCAGTGCCGAATAGTATAAAAAAAAGAAACAGATGTTTAAAATATTTTATCTTTTTTATAAATATTTTTGGAGCATTATTACCACCTGTAATCATCATATCTATTCTTTATAAAATAGATAACTTTTCTATAATATTATCCAATATTACAATATTACTATCAACCGTCACTTTTCGATATTTGCTGCTGATGCAAATGCCCAATTTTAATATAATAGCAAGTCATATGCTTAAATTCCCAATTAAACGCGCATTCCTTTTTAAAATATACACATGGGCAGCGTTAAGTATAATCATTAATTCCTTTTCCTTAATTGGTTATCTTTTGCCAATTGATGTGAAACCATCCCAATTTATCACATTTTACTGTTTAACATCTGAAAATACAGTTGTGAATATTATTACAGAAAGTATTTTAAATTTATACTTTAAGCTAGGTTTGCATGAACCATTTTCGATATTTGCGATATTTTACACTGCTGTTTGCTACCAAATAAAAATCGAAATTATAAAACTGAATGATAAGCTTAAAGAAGCAACTCTGGATTACGAGTTTTTGTACAAAAAGTATGATTTTATATATAATCTGGCACAAACTATTGATAAAAATTTATCCCATTTTGTGTTTATATATTTAATTTACGAATCAAGTGGAATATATTTTATGATTGCTTCGTGTTTGAAAAAACAATTTCATATGGGTTCATTTTTATATATTGAAATTGCCACAATTACATTGTATTCCATTTTTACATTTTGTGCTCTTACTATTTCTGCATCACTAATGTCTGAAGCTGCGATGGATTTAACTATAAACAGCAGAGTGTTACATAAAAATGTAGAAAAAGCTACTTGCTATAAAAGAAGCTTTCAAAGAAGTGCTAAAAAGGATATTAGTTTTACTGTGTGGAAAATCTTAAGCATCAAAAGAAATTTCGTACTTGGATCCTTTGGTGCTATTTTTACGTATGTCATATTATTTTATAACATTGAAATTGCGCTGTAAAATATGAATACCAGTAACTCTAACGATCGTGCACTTCATCAAATGTAGGAAATTACATGTTTATTCGAATGTTAAAACGTGTTTCATTTTTAAATTTTTTGCAGTACTATTTCTGGATCACTTAATTTGGAAGCTGCCACTGATGTAGCTATTAGCAACAGAGTGTTACATGAAAAAAAGATGCTCCATAAAAAATATATATATACATATATCTAGAAAGTGCTAAAAGGGATATCAATTTATCAATGTTGGGATTTTTCATCATCAAGAGATATTTCGTCTTTGATTCCTTTTGATTATATTTTTACCCATGTCATATTATGTTATAACATTGAAATTGCACTGTAGAACATGGATACTGGAAGAAGTTATACATTTATGCTTCAAGCATAAAGTATTCTGTTTTGTAATTCCTACTATTTCTATTTCTGCATCACGTATCTCGTAGCATTCAATCATTGGTTACTGTTTTTATAAAGCAAACTGTTAAGAGAGCTACTTTTTTTGGATATGCTAACTCTTTAGTAGATGCCACAGTAGAAGATGGAATTAACTACCTCTTTCTCTAATCGGATGGTACAGCACCACACTAGTCGGCCTACATCCAAGATTAGTGCTATTTACCCAACATATTTATTGATTACAACATGCTATTTTCTCGACGACCACCCAAAGGTCCTGACCTAACACCTTGCGGTTTATTCCTGGAGGCACATGTAAAGGTCAAGGCATTTGTCCCTCCCCTTCCTGTTTGCCTGTCGAAGATGAAACAGCTTATCGCAGCCATAATCGTTGGACTTGATTCTGATACCTGAACATACGTTTGAACATAAATGGATTACAGGCTAAATATGTGGCTTGTGACAAAAGGGCCACACGTAGTACATCTTCGACTGTCTCTAACGAAGCAAAAACTAATCCCATACTGTTGCTAGTAACATATAATATACTACATTAATCTTGATTTATAGTGCTTTAATGTGAGTTCCCACCCTGAGATGGTAAAATATTAATGTTTTTCTTGAATTTGTTTTAAGTGATAGAGACAATGAAGAGACTCAGTGTTTTTCTTATGTTATTTAGCTACAATTTAAGCCTATTTTAAAATTGTTTATTTTACAAAATAATAAAAAATAAGTAGGTGGCAGCTCCGCGTGCGGCTGATCATCAAAAAATAGCACCTCACTAGCCTCATGGATTTAGAAGTCCTGAAACGTAGGAAAACGATTTTGATTGAATTTTCTGAAACATAAAGACATTATCTAAAAAGTAGCAAAGCGGTTTTTTGATGTTCCCAAAATTACCAAAATGGCGGCAACTTAAAAAAAAAGTTAAGTTTTTCATTAAAAAAATATTTATGAAAATACTAGTATAAAATCGAAATATTTAAAATAAAGAACAGCTTATTTCGTTGTATAGATCATGTGAAAAACGTTAGGCCAGGTCAAAAAACAGCCTTTTGAGAAAACCGCGTGTAAAGTTTTGACTTATGTTCAATCTAGTAAATTATTAAATTAGTAATGACTAGCCTTTATTCTGCTTTTCCAAGTCCATATATCTTCTCCGTCAACAGAATGGATGAGACACAAAAAGAATGTCACACCTCTTAATTCGGCTGAACGGGGCTTTCTACCTGCTTAGCGACGACTCTCTATTTTCCGGTAACTTCCAAACGAAGTTAGGTACCGAGAAATCGTTTTAGACAGACATTAGGAAGGGTACAAAGATTCGAAAAATGCAATAATTTTTTTTTTCAATTTTTGAAATATTCAGGATGGGGTTCCCCCTTAAAACTGTATACTTCTTCATGAGTCATCCTGTACGTGAAAGTCTTTTAGATATTTTTTTTCTCATTTGAGGTAGAGCGATAGAAAAAAACATTAAATTTCGTTAGACTTACAACTGGAATTTAATGTCACAAGGGCTTTTTTAGATAGGTCTTATGTTCTCTACCAGTAGATAAACTGGTACACTCTGTCTGTAGTAAATATTGACCTTAGACATGTAGAGAATTATTCCTTTAAATTGTTTCTTCAAATCAACTGGAGAATACCCGTGACTGCACGTTCTTAGATTTGAGCTCCTATCGCTATTTAATGCTCGAATTTGAAGTGGGATCAGTAAAAAGGAAAAGGAGAATCAGTCGAAATTTCAGATAGTTTAAAAGATTTTAAAAGCTTTTCTTTGCAATTTTGGGAGACTTAGAACTCTGCATAAAAAAAGTTCTCGATATAATTTTTATGATCTATTTACTAATCAATCTAAAAAGTTACAAACACTGAGATCGCAACTAAAAAGAAATGGGTAGTAAAGGATTCTTTGATTATTTGGTAAACGAAAAATTTCCAAATTACTTCCATTACCAAGAACTAGATTAATGCTTCAAAGCTCACTGCTAAGTATTCCAAATATATTTTTTAAGAAATCGACGTAAACATCTTAAATGCCACAACATTTTCATTAATACTAAATATATTAGCAAATTTCTCTGCACAGGCCATTAGTTTTTTAAGAAAAATTAAACTCTATAAGAAAAGGATAGGGGTAGAGCAAGGGAGGTATTAGGCAGTTCATAAAAGTTAAATATATGTAGGTCTTTCAGATAGTCAGTCGCATTTAAGAAAGATAGAGATAAATAAATGCATTAGATGGAGATAGACGTAGAGCTTGCTTCAGATAGAACCTTTATATACGTTTTAGTTTACTACTTTTCAGCTAGGTCTCTTGTGCTCTGCTATTGACTAAACTGCTACGCTCTGTCTTTAGCAATAGCTGTCAATTTGGCCATTGAACTTATCACAACATCTGTTAGAGATTGTAATATGTTGTTATAGTTGGTGTCACGTGACTGTGACTGCTGCTGATTTCATTTAATTTTTATTGTTTCTCTTTGGTTTTTATGATCGCAACCTTCTTGAAATGTTTTATGTTGGTTATTTAGTGTTCGAATTAGTTAGGTTTCGTAAATATCACTAAATTTAGATTTCTTTAGAATTAACAAATGTTTGTTAAGTTTCAATTCGTATCTGTTTATTCATCTGTAGAACTTGTAGTTCATTTGAATAACACTAAAAGGCGTCAGCAAAATTTATTTGGTTGCTGCAATTTACATTTTCTGGCGTTCACGACTGGACATTTTTTCCGATTCGAAACAATGTTTCAAACAGCAAAAGGATTTGAAAAAGAAGATTTGCTGTTCGTCGCTGAAGAAATTGGCGCTACATTACCTCAAAAGATCACAATATCGGAACTGAAAGAAGCAATTTTGAAATGTAAGCAGTATTCCGAAGATCCACAGTTTGCAGCAGATATGTTGGTAACATTTGTTAGTGACCGGAAACATAAAGAATTGGAAGAGCAAAAACAATCAGAATATGATGAAAAGCAAAAACAATTAGAATAGGAAGAACGGGAAAAAATAAGATTACACGAACTGGAGTTGGATCGAATTCAGGGGAACTCGCCAGGGGCAATGGCAGGTGAGTCCGAAAATTCTATTATTACTAGTGCTGGGAGGAAATTTAATTTACCCAAATTAGAGTTTCGACAATTCAGTGGGAATATCAAGGAATGGTTACCTTTTTGGAGCCAATTCCAACAGATTCATCAAGATGTTGATATTGCGCCCGAAAATAAATTTCAGTACCTTATTCAAGCTACTGTAA
The DNA here is from genome assembly GCF_043381705.1 of Parasteatoda tepidariorum. Lineage (NCBI taxonomy): Eukaryota > Metazoa > Arthropoda > Arachnida > Araneae > Theridiidae > Parasteatoda > Parasteatoda tepidariorum. Next base: position 52,096,915 of record NC_092212.1, read on the forward strand.
GTGGATCTAGAGCACGAAAAGTTGTAGAAAGCTTTCCGCCAACCGGAGCTAACTACGCCAAGGTAATTGATAGCCGGAAAGCTCGGTTCGAAAGAGATGAACTGTTAGTAGAAGTTTATGTTCGCGAACTATTAAGATTAATTTCGGTTCAGAAAAATGAAGCAATTTTAATGACTTCTCTTTATGATAAACTTGAATCGTACCTTAGAGCATTAGAGACACTAGCAGTAACAACAGATAAATGCGCTTCAATACTTTATCCAATGGTTGAATCTTGCCTTCAAGAGGAGTTCCCGACAGCATGGAACAGAAGTCCTCTTTACGCAGCTTCAACTGATGCTAAAGAACGACTGAACAATTTGATGACTTTCCTGAAAACCGAAACTGAAGGAGAGGAAAGGATAAATTTTATCCATGGCCGGGTTTGGTTTGGGTTCAAGTGAAAATCTCCATACTTTTAGGAAAAAAGGAAAGCCCTTGATTTTGTGTAGGGTGCCTACAGCTGCCAATTTACTTACTGCGGCTTCAAAAGATGTAAGGAAATCGTGTGTTTTTTGTTCTGTAAAGCACTCCAGCTCAGACTGTTTCACCGCTCAAAGGATGAGTTTAGCCGAGAGGCAAGATATTGTAAGGAAAAAATCAGTGTTGTTTTGCGTGTTTGAATTCTGGTCATACAGTTCATAAATGCAAAATGTTTATCAGATGTATTGTAGGCGGTAAAAGACATGTGCCACTTACGTGTGAGAAGCTAGATCTCCGAGGTAAAGAATCAGGAGAAAGTGATGAAAAATGTGAAAGTTCTGAGAGTAACATGTCTAACATTACTTATGGCCCTAAAGAGCTTCTTCAGACATTAAAAGTCAAATTGGTTTCAGGTGACAAGGAAATTCTAGTGAAAGCAGTATTAGATTCCGGATTCCAAAAAACGTATATTTTGACAAGTCTCGTGGAGCAAATGGGATATACTCCTGTAAGAAAAGAAACACTTATACATTCTTCGTCGTATTAACTCTGGTCGTATTAACTCTGATAAATATGAACACACATGTTATAGAATCCGATTAAGAAATCCAAAAAACAGCATAACATGGAGTCTTTGCATACATGATAACATTACACCAGTTACTTAAGGTTCGTGGATCAAGGAGCTTCAGGAAATGAAGATAACTTTATCAGATATTGGTAATTAATTGCAACCTGTACAAGTACTTCTTGGAGCTGACGTGATTGGAATGCTTATGACAGGTCAGCGTAAAGTATTAACTTGTGGACTTGTCGCCATGGAAACTTTACTTGGTTGGACTTTGTCAGGAAAAGTGCCTGAAAGCGATACATCTTTATGCAATTCTATGCTAGTAATTCTCTTTTAGTCAAAGAAATGGGTATATTTTATATGTGGACATTAGACTCCATAGGGATAGAGGATGCATCAGAACAGGAGACTAAAGAAGAACTTTATAACGCTCCCGTAGATAATTTCTTAAAGACTGTTAAAGTTGATGAAGATCAACGTTTCCTTGTTAGTCTACCTTGGTTTGACGTACATTTGCCTTTGCCAGACAGTTTTAATTTAGCACAAAAAGGATTGCAAGTGATTACTCGGAAGCTTAAAGCAGAGAATTTGTTTGAGGAATATAGAAATGTTTTCAAAGAATGGGAACGAGAAGGCATCATCGAAGAGGTTCCTGTAGAACAGGGTTTTCTACCTGGCGGTCCGCGGGCCGCATCCGGCCCTCGAAGCCTTTTTTGTGGCCCGCGAACTAAAATATGTTAGTTTTCATAGCGGACAATTTTCGTAAAAAATCTATAAGGGCTTAAAATACTTTTCTCGTTAAAAAAAAAAACTAATTTTTTTGTCATCTGTGAAATTAAGCATACCAACGGTGCAAAAAAAAATTATTTCTCAGGTTTTGCAACCAAGAAAATATTTATTCAAATACAAAAATAATCGTGTATGTTGCTCTCTTTTTTTATTTCTTTTTTTAAATTTTTTTTACTTTGTGAATATAATTTAGTGTGTGCGTATCAGAGATTCTCCAATTTATCTTTTTGAAACCACGCATTTTGGACCAAATTATTTACATTTGTAAATTTTATAGTGCATAAAAGAGGGAATGAATATCATGTTTTATCTAAATTCCTTGAATTGAATATCGCATGAGCGGAAAAGAAAAAAAAAATTTCAGATGCTCGAGAATTTTTTAGTTGTCGCTATAATTCCTAATAAGTTGAAAAATGTTAATTTATCACAGAATTAAATTTGAAAGTGAGAAAAATTTTGCACTAAGTTTCAGATTAAGAGAAGATTCAAAATGATACGTAACAAGCATTATTTGTCATGCTTGCTATTTTGTCCTTTTTTTTAATATTAAAAAAACATTTATAAAAATATGACAGCAATATTTAATGTTCCTTCAAACATAAGAGTCCTACATAAAATTTCGGTAAAGTTGTGGCCCGCCATTTGACTGGTGTTTTTAATTGCGGCCCCCGGCCTCATGTAAGTTGGAAACCCCTGCTGTAGAAGAACTGAAATTGACTTGTCACTAAATGCCGCATCGTCACGTAGTGAAGGAGAGCAGTACCAACAAAGATTAGGCTGCTGCTTAATGCTTCGTCTAAACAAAAGGGACATCCCAGTCTTAATGACTGAGTTGAAAAGGGCCTAAATTTGATCGAATTAATTCTTTCCATAATGACAAGGTTTCGTCTATATAAGTTCGGTATAACAGCAGATATACCCAAGGCGATTTTGCAAATCGGTCTCCATAAGTCAGAGATTTTCTACGTTTTCTATTGTACGACGAACAAGGTGAGTTCAAACATTATCGTCGTCGAAGAGTTGTCTTTGATGTTTCTTGTAGTCTATTTTTGGTTGAGTCAATCATACGATACCAATAGGAAAACAAACTAGATGAAGTTACACAAGGAAATGGAAGATATCCTGAAGGCAATATCCGCCAACTGCTTCTCAGTTTTTCTGTGGATAATTGTTTAGTTAGTGTTGAAACTGAACAAGAGTTATAACAGTTTATTGAAGTTGCCACAGAAATTATGGTTGAAAGAAAACTTGAATTAAGAGGGTGGGAGTTCACTAATCCCGCTGAATCCACTGTAAGGTCAACAAACATTCTGGGAATGATATAGGACAGACAAAGTGATACTCTTTCCGTAAGTATTCCTGATGTTAATGAAGCAAAGAACGACGTGATCACAAAGCGAAATATTTCATCAGCTTCACACAAAGTTTTTGATCCCATAGGGATAACCAGTCCTGTGATGATGTGTCCAGAACTCTTGTTAGAAAATTTGTAGAAGTCTAAAATTGGTAGGGACGCTGAGTTTGATCAAAAAACTGGCGAAGAATTTCTGAAACGGTTAAATGAGCTTGAATATTTGAAGAATGTAAAGGTGGCAAGATGGTTGCACTGCGATAAAGGAGTAGAAAATATTTCACTTCATTTTTTTTTGTGATGCGAGCAAATATGCCTATTCGGCAGTAGTCTTTCTGCGAGTTTGTTATGGGACTAATGTTTATGTAACAGCTGGTACAAAGTAAAAGAATTGCCCCAAAAGGGAAGAAAGGGACAACAATTGCAAGATTGGAACCTCTTGGTGCCACAATATCTGCTCGTCTTTCCACTGAGGTCCGAAAGCTGTTTAAAACCGACGATGTGTATTTTTGGACTGACTCCACCCCAGTGTTAGCTTGGTTGAAAAGAGAAGAAATGTTGGGTGCATTCGTGCAGAACCATGTTCAAGAAATTAGGAACTGACGGAACAAGATAGCCGCATACTCAGCCACTCAGAGAATCACTTGGTAATTTATCCCACCTACAGCAGCAGGGTGGGGTGGGTGGTGGGAACGAAAGGTCAGAATGCTCAAAGAACTGCTACGTCGAGTTCTAGGGAAATCTACCATCGATTACGAATCTACGTGCCTGTGAGACAGTAATAAATTCAAGGCCACTCACTTGCATACAAGATAATCCAAATGAATTATTACCATTGACATCCGAAATGTTTATTTACAGTGGCGGTAACAGCGAAACACCATATCTAGATAATATAGACCGATCTTGCCTCATAAAACGAATAAAGTATATTTACAGAAGCTACGTGAAAATTTCAGGCAAAGATTTAGAAATGAATATCTTGCTCTTTTAGTCCACAAAGGGAGAAGAATAATGTTTTAGTCGTTGGTTATGTTGTGCTAATAGGACATGACAATGTCAGTCGTATCGATTGGCCACTTAGAATTATTTTAGAAAGTTTTCCTAGTAAAGATGGTATTCCTAGAGTTTCAAGACTGAGGACTAGTAAGGGTGAAAGGATCCATCCATTCCATTAGAGGTGTCTACCAAAATTGATATTGAGGTCTTAAAAGCTGCTAGAAAGACTGAGAATTTTGTAGAAAACAATTAAGCTTTATAGGCGAATTACTTTCCTAAAGCTAAATAAGTCCGGAAGAATCATCAAAATTCCTTTTCGGTTGGGCTTATGAACATTCTTCTTATTTTTAGCTCTAGTTAGTTTAAAGTTCTAACTTTCGTAAAATTTTGGTTGCAAAGTTCAGTAAGCCTAACTTTGCAAGGTGGGAGTATGTTAGAGATTGTAATATATTGTTATAGTTCGTGTCACGTGACTGTGACTGCTGCTGCTTTCGTTTAATTTTTATTGTTTCACTTTGGTTTTTATGATGGCAACCTTCTTGAAATGTCTTATGTTGGTTATTTAGTGTTCGAATTAGTTAGGTTTTGAAAATATCACTAATTTTAGATTGCTTTAGAATTAATAAATGTTTGTGAAGTTTTAATTCGTATCTGCTTATTCCTCTGTGAAACTTGCAGTTCATTTGAATAACACTCAAAGGCGTTCACAAAATTTATTTGTTTGCTGCAATTTACAACATCCATTAACCTGATTTTATTTTAAAACTGCTGGAACGTAACTTTGAACGTTTGGTCTTTAGACTTTGGAGCTGTACTTGGCTTTCAATGCTTGATTTTGAGGTAGGTCTGAAGAATTTGCAAAACGTTTAGACACTTCGAAAGGTTAAAAGTGTTTTTGTTCGTAATTTTGGGACAAATCTTCATCAGAATACAAATTTGGGACAAATCTTCATTCAATCTTTTTGCTATTTGTCTGAAGAGTATAGTTTTTTTTTTTTTCAAATATAAAATTCCTAGGAGAAATTTAAAAATATAAATAATAAGTAGATAATAATAATAATAAATAGATAGTAAAGGATTGTTTAAATATCAAGTAATGTAAAATGTTTTATACTACTTAAATCAGTAAAGATTAAATCATTTTTTGAAAAACCAGTACTACGTAATTAAATATGAGATTATAAAAGAAATCAAAGTAAATATCTTTCTTTTTTTTTTAAAGTTTAATTTTAAAAAAAAATTCTTTTTAAAAATGTTTTCTTAGTTTTCTAAATTGTCTAATAAAATAAATTTCTCTCAAGTAAACAATTAATATTTATCTCCTAGTAAACAATTAGTGTTTTCATTATCTGAATTTTTAAAACAAAAATTAGGTTCTGAAGAAAAAAAAGTAAAGTGGAAGAGAAGGAAAGGTATCTATACCGTTTTTCAGAAATAAAATATATGTAGTTTTTATGAAGATACCAACTGAATACTCGTTCCTCGTAAGCGGTGAATAAAAAAAAGGAAAGGATTAAGAAGAAAAAAAAGAGTCAATTAATCAGTACTGAGAAACACTACGAAAGCATGCTCAAGAACTGAAAGACAAAGACCTACTCAAATAAAGAGCTTAGTGGAGGAACCAGGTAAGTGAAAGTTTTAGGGAAATTAATAAATCAAAGAAAATAACATAAAACGGCTGCATCAATATGGCTATGTTTAACTTAACAGAACTGTTTTTGTCTTCGCTTTAATCTTAAACTAATCCACACTAGTTTTCAAAATGCTGGCATGAGTTTTACTTCAAATTAGGCAGTGGTAAATAAAATAAGGTAAAAAAATAATAATTTGGTAGTAATATAGTTCAGATACCACTTTGTTTCGTATTCCGATTACAGCCTCTCAGCAAATGTCACTCCCCTAAATCTTCCACTAAGTTTTTCCATTAATAAAGCAAAAATAATTAATTTTTTTTTATTTATTATTTGTTGCCCTTTCTGTGAAGACTTTACGTTATTAAACTAAGCAAGAGACGTTTTTAGTAGTTCATGCCAACAATATAGAGAATAATTGTATTTGGCATCACTTGGTATGAGGCTATTGTCCGCGGTCATCTCATAATTGTCAAAATTTACCATTCAATTAAAACAAAAATTATCAATTTTCTCCAGGCCATATCCCTAGGGGCAAAATTATCAATATAATATTTTATGACAATGCTAGCTGAATATCCGTTCTTCGCACGGGGTGAATAAAAAAAAGGAAAAGAATCAATAGATTAATATTGAGTAATCATGCTCAAAATTGAAAGGCATATATCGACACAATTAAAGAGCTTGATAGAAGAACCAGGTGGATGACATTTTTAGGGGAATTAATGAATAAGAGAAAATAACATAAAGTGGTTGCCTCAATATGGGTATGTGTAATGTAACAGAACTGTTTTTACTTTCACTTTTATCTTAATATAACTAACCCATATTAACTTTCAGCATTATTCTTATTTCAAATTAGACAGTGGCAAATAAAATAAAGAAAAGAATTATGAGTCACACCTTCCAATAAATTGGTAATAAAATAATTAGAACACAATTTATTTTTTCGTTCTGAAAATATCACTTGCCTTGTTCTTCCACTAAATTTTCTAATTAATACAGCTAAAATAATTTCAATTAATTCTTTATTTATTACTAGGAGGCTTGCCCCCTACTCGCTGGCGCTCGCCAACCCCCGGAACTGCTTTCGCAGTTCATTTCGGATTGCTTCGCAATCCAATGCTTGCTTTGCTCGCTCATTGGATACGTTCTTAACGTCTAGCTTTTGTATACTTTTTTGAATACTGAAGTTCCGAAAACTTTTCCCTGTAGAAAATTCTAAACCTGTACATTTCAATATTAATTTGAAATTGCAAACAGTTCACATATTTTTCTTAATCACACTATTCTAAATTTCAGTTGTTGAGAAAAGTAACTGTTGTAAGTTTTGTTTTAAAGTCTTTCCCACCAGAGGGCTAAA
>NC_092212.1:52106489-52197063 GCF_043381705.1 Parasteatoda tepidariorum
TTTTTTTATGTACACATTTCTAAATGTCAGTATTCAACCACAAAACAACTTAAAGTCCTCAAATTTAGCATGAAGTTGTAAAATGTAATGAAAGAGGGTCATAGCAATAATGTAAGTAGAAGTAAAGTTAGCACTGTAAAATTAAAACAAAGTTGTAGAAGTAGCTGGATAGAAGTTTTTTTATTTAAAACTTTTTAAAGAATTTCTTTAAAAACACAATTGTTAATCTGGGCATTTGGCGATACAACACTTATAGAATTAAATGATTTGTTACGTCAAGCGCTCAGGTACCATTAATTTTGATCAAGTTGCGCTTCTATGTCATTTTGATTTATGTTGCTAAGTTAACTTTCAAAACACTCTATGACTGGCAACAGCATTTTTATTTTTTAAGTTGTTTATTTTTATTTCTTTTAGAATTCGTAATTTTTTTAGCGAAATGTTTTTTAACCTAACAGAATTCTTTGTCGACTGTTTTCTCTATAAATGAAGAAAATAAAGTAAATATTTAAGTGTTGTGAAAAGAATCTTATTTAGTTGTACAAAGTACTTCTTTAAAAATGAAAACTGTTGCCACCAGCGGAAAAGAAATACAGCCAAAATTTGGGAGCCACGTAAGAGAATTATATATAATAGATTATATGTTGTAATCTTCGATGGCTTTACGTTATTGAAATAAGCAAAGCTCGTTGCTTGTAATTCATACCATTGCGATAAGGATAAAGTTCATTTAGCATCACTTGGCGTGATGCTATTTCTCGCGGCCAATTCATGTTAACTAAAATTTACCAATATAATAGTTTATACCTACATTAACATAGTTGGTACTTATTACTTTACCCTTCAACATTTGAGTTTATACATATTTGTTAGTGGCTGCCAATTAAAGCAAATTTTTTTTTTTTTTAAATGCTAGAATTTCGTAACCAGTTTTGAAGCATGACCATTTCTCAATCTAACCTTTAATTTACTGATAAATATTTATAAGAAATGGTGATGGAAAGTCCTTCGAATTCTAATTCATTAAAATAGGAAAACGCTATCTTAGCTACCACTGGAAAACCCGTTGTAGAATTCTTATCAAAACCAATTTCCAAATTACCTCATTACCAGTAGTACATACTACCGTCAGTGATACATAGCAATTAAGTATCATCTGCGAATGACGATTTTTTACGGTTTCCTTAAGCGAATTTCCCATTAATCTCTCCTCCATGAGCTTGGCTTTTTAGCACAGAGCATATTTTATTTCAATTAATACACATTATCAATATTAATTGAGCATTAGTGTCTAAAATAATATGCAGATTTTTTTCAGTTACCCAAAACACGTATAAGTATCTTTTCTCCTTATTTTAGCTTTTCAGTTCAGTAGTTATGTTTTTATTTCAATTAATACATATTACCAACATTAATTAAGCATTAATGTCGTAAATGATAGTATGACGATTTCTTACATTTCGTCCAGACAAATGAATACCTCCACTCCATTTCTTTTGCTTTCTAGTGCATAGATAGCTTATTTCTTTTATTTCAATATGCAAATTTTACCTTAATTAATTAAGCATCATTGGCGTAATTAAACCTTATTGCAGTCGAATTTTTTTGTTTCTTCTAAACGAATTAGTACCACTTTCCCATTAATTTTGCACTTGAATACCTAAATATTTTTTTCTATTCCATTACAGTTGGTTTTAAATAAGTAATTTTTTGGAAACACGTTTAAAAGAATTAATATATTTTTTAATGAATTAATATAAATAAAATAAAAGCTAGTTGTCTCAGACAAAGTATAAATTTGGTGGTGTAGACCACACGTGCTAACACGTAATGCTCATTGTATTTATCTGATATGGCGAATATAAAATAATTAAATATTTAAATACATGCAATAAGCTATTTTTTAATAAAATGGAGCTATAAGCAAGCAATTATCGCTGATGTTATCTTTAAAATATGTGAAAAATTGAATAGTTAAATTTAAAACAATGGCTAACGCTTAACCGATCAGAAAATTTCATTTCGTGTTTCGCTCATCCCGCTGAAACGGTTTGTCGTAGAATGTTCTAAAGTCGACAGTGACCTTCCTCGTGCTTCAAACTATCTTTAAGCCAAGTTTCATTGATTTCGGTTGAATGGTTTAGGAGTCTATAAAAGACGCACCCACTGACATTCATTTTAATATATATAGATTAGTATGTTTGTAACATGTGACAAAAACCTACAACAATTGAGTTTTGTAACAGCAAACTAAATCCGATTTTTTTTTTTAAGAAATGGAATGATAATGACCACTAATCACTGACCACGGATCATGACCACCTTTCAATCTGACCTTTAATTTACAGTTTAAAAATATTTATCGCTACCAAAGGAAATATAATTTTTGAAGCAACGGAGAATCCGTTGTAGAATTCTTATCAAAACTGCTCCATTTACCACAGTACCAGAATTATGTAGTACCAAAATCTCATCTGTGCGTCAAAATCAAAGGCGTCATCTGCGTAGGACGGTTCCTCCATCAGATGGCGCTGTACTTCGAGCTCATTTCATATAGAGCGAAGGCGCGTTTTAGTTGACCTCATTTTTGCTATGTTTCCAGTGGTCTGCTTGGGGCTCTACTGCAGAACTCAATCTTTAGCAGTATCTGCTAATTTAGCCCTTGAGCCGTGGTGACTAAGAGGATAGAGAGTTCGCGTCCGAATGAGGTGCCCCGGGTGCTAATACCAGCGATAGCTAGTCGGTACGAATTCCGCATCCGACTCACACCGATCACAGTGAAGACGTTAAATATCCTCAGCGGTAGACGGATTATGAGATAGATTCCCTTTATCGTAAGGCTAATTATGGGAGGATTTCGTTGTTTTTTTCTCCATGTAAAGAGAATGCGGGTTAGTTCCATCGAAAAATCCTCCGCGAAGGCAATATTTCTCTTAATGCTAGATCCTGGAGTTCCTTTGTCTTCAGGATTGGGTTCAAAACTATAAGGCTACGACGTTGAACATTGGTAGCCGTAAACTGAAAAATGAATCGGCTGTTCAACGAAGGTTATAAAATTTAGCCTTTGAACTTATTTCAAACCAGCTCGAAAATACCTGTGACTGCTTGATCTTTAGGCTCTCAGTTGCACTTGGTATTCAACTCTCAGTTCTGAGGTAGGCTGGAATCTGCTCATTGTTCTAACATTCCAACAGATTGAAAGAGTTCTTGTGATCTTAATTTTGGGAGAGTTAAAACTCCTGATTGAAAAAAAAAATTTAATGAACAAAAGTTTTATTTTTTTTCTGTTTTACAATCTAAAAAGTATAATTTTTCTAGATGTAAATAGAGTGAGAGGGATGTATTTGTTTTATTTTATATTTTATAACATTCGTTGAACAGCCGACCCAAGTTTGTTTACAGCTCAACTCCGCAGTCTTGTAATTTTGAATCCAATCCAGAAGGCAATGGAACTCCTGCAACAAGTATTGGGAGAAATTTGCTCTCGTGGAGGACTTTTTGATGCAACTAATTCGCATTATATGGAGAGGAAAACCACGACCACCCACGGTTAGCCTGACGGCAAGGAGACTCTAACTTTTAGAGTCTCCTTGCCGCAAGGTTTGGGTTAGAGTCAATGGGTTAGAGTCTAACCCATTAACCGTCTACCACTGAGGATATTTTTACGTCAGTACTGTGGTCAAAGCAAGTCGGGCGCGTAATTCATATCGACCAACCATCACTGGGATTCGAACGAAGTTCAACTCATTAAAATGCGAGCGCTCTATCCCCAAAGCCATCACAACTCAGAGGGATGTTTGACTAAAATTAAGTTAATAGTAAAGGCCTAGTAAAGAAAAATGCTTCATGCAAAAATTAAATAGACTATTTAAGCCCATCGTTACATAAATCATAGATTATTATTAACGAAATTTATTTTACTATCTTCAAAGCCACAAAATTTACGTTAATGTAATACTAAAATAAATGTTTTTGATAAATGCATCTAACTCTAAGTGTTCTATATATCCAATTAAAACAAATTTTCTCGTGGAAACATTTAGAATTTTCTTTACTTCATATTAAGAAAAGCACTTCTAAAACGTAAAAAAACATTTAGTCCTGAAACTTTAAAATCATAATCTAAGTACTATATGAAACTTTACAAAATATTGCCTTCAAAATACAATTTCGATTAAAAAAATCAATAACTTAATTTAATTAAAGTGACAAAAAAAGTTCTTCGCAATGTTTTTCTTTTTGTACAAAAAGATTAATGAAAAAGGTTTTTACTATAAAGCGGTGGCAAACAAATAAAAGAGCAAAAAAATATTAGATATTCTAGCAATTTTATATATAAATTGATTTCCGCTAATATCAATAAATGCTTTCATAAATATTACAAAATATAGTTTGACATCTTTTATTTCATAGGTTGGTATTAAAAACAGAATAATTTAAATTAAGAAAATCTTCACTTTCCATGAAATGTTGCTCTCATTATAATTGGGATTCTTTTCTTTTATTATTCAATAGTTTTTATTTTCTCTGAAAAATCACACATTAAAAATTTTTGTTCGAGGAAAATTAATCATTCGAGCATTTAAACGTCGAGAATGATGGTACGTCAAATGCGTCTCACTTGGAAAAAGTTTAAATTATTGATGAAATTCGTAGATGATGAGTACATTGCATCATGCGTACATTCGTACATGATGAGTACATTGCAATGAAATGAGTACATTGCATCATAAATGAAAGAAGAATTTAAATTATTTATGTTAATCATGCATAAGAATATTTCATAGCCCGCAGTGGAGTGCGTCAAATACAACTTATATGGGGAAAAAAAGTTTAAATTATTGATGAAAGCCATATATGGGAATATTTCAGAGAAAAAGACAAGAGTACTTTAAACACCTTCTATATAGAAAGAGGTATAATCTATAGATGACAATCATGCATGGGAATATTTCAGAGCACTAAATAGAAGGCGTCAAATACATCCTGCATGGTATAAGGATTGAATTATAGATAAAAATATGCATAGGAATATTTTAGTTTCAAAAGTGAGAGCACATAAAATTCGCCAAACTAGGTCAAAAAATTTAAATACTTCGCCAACTAAAATATATAATTTTCTTTTTAAACTTTTCCGATTAGCTGCCATATGCTACGTCAAAAACGAAGCACCTTGCTTGAAATTCTTATTGAGAGCTATTAACACTCTTGGAATTCTGTTATTTTTTGCAGTTTTGATGTCTATTTTTTATAGAATAAAAGAAATGGTGAAAATAATAATAAATACATCGATAATATCTACAATGTTCATGTTCCGACTTTTTCTCTTGGTAAAAATTCACAAATTTGAAGCGATCGCTAAGTGTATGTCAAAATTCCTATTAAAGCGTACACTAGCGTATAGATTATACGTATGGGGACTCATAAGTATAATTATAAATTCTTTTTCTCTTCTTGGACACTTTATGTCAGTTGATTCTGAAAACGTCAAATTCACGCATTTTATTGGCGGAAAGATGGAAAACACCATTGTAGATATCCTTGCAGAATGTGTTCTAAGCTTGTATTTTAAGTTAGGCCTGTTTGAACCCCTTTCAGTGTTTGCAATTTTTTACACGTTAATTTGTTGCCAAATCAGGTCTGAAATTTTAAAACTAAGCAACAATCTCAAAGAAAAGAGTTTGAACTACGAGATTTTAACCAAAAAATACGATTTCATCTACACTTTAGTGAAGTTTATAGATAAGCATTTGTCTATCTTCATTTTTCTCTTTTTACTTTATGAATCTGTTGCTCTCTATCTAACGTTGTCTTCATTTTTACGATACAGAGATTATTTTGGGTATTTTTTGGGCATTGAAATGATTCTATTGACTCTATATAACGTTTTTATGGTTTCCACTATCACGATTTCTGCCTCCCTTGTGTCAGAAGCTGCTATGGATTTAACTCTCAACAGTAGAGTTTTACCTGTAAACTCGACCAGCGGAAAAGTATCTCTTCATCAGGTAAGATTTCAAAAAATGACTAAGAAGGAAATATACTTTACCGTTTGGAAAATCTTTATAATCAAAAGAAGTTTTGTACTTGGCTCTTTGGGGGCTATTTGTACATACGTTATTTTATTTTATAACCTGGAACATGATTTCTAAGTAATTTGCAATATTAGTAATTTTTTGTCCCCATTTTGGCATTAAAATAAATATAATGACTCTGGTTAACATTTTTATGTTTTCAACTATTACGATTTCTGCCTTCCTTGCGTCAGAAGCTGCTATTGATTTAATCTTGGCGAACCGAGCCAAGGATTTAATTATCAACTGTAGAGTTTTACCTGTAAACTCTAACAGCGGAAAAGCGTCAGAAGCTGCTATTGATTTAATTATCAACTGTAGAGTTTTACCTGTAAACTCTACCAGCAGAAAAGCGTCAGAGGCTGCTATGGATTAAATTATAAACATTAGAGTTTTGCCTGTAAACCCGACTAGCGGAAAAGTGCATTTTCATTAAGTAAGATTTCAAAAAATGACCAAGAAGGAGACATACATTACTGTTTGGAAAATCTTTAAATTCAAAGGAAGTTTTGTACTTGGCGCTTTGGACGCTATTTTTACATAATTTATTTTATTTTATAACCAGGATCATGATTTATAAGAAATTTGTCCTATTAGTAGCTACTTGTTTTATTACCCTTTCCCTATTTTGGCACTAAAATAAATTTAATGATTCTGTAATGACTTTTTTATGGTTCTTAATTTCTGCATTTATTGTACCATAAGCTGCAATAAATTGTATTCTCGACAGAATTTTGATTGAAAATGGAAATCTTTTCATCAGTTAAGACTTCAAAGCAGGACTAAGAGAGAAATATATTTCACTCTTTCGAAAATCTTCAATAATTTGAGAATCTTCGTACATGACTCTTTGCACGCAGTTTTTACCTAATGTTTCGTTTTAAAACTTGGAGAATGATTTTTGAGAAATTTGAGTTGGCGGAGATATTTTTAAATCTGTTTTTTTTTTTAACATTGAAATAAATTTAATGACTTTGTATAACGTTTTTATAGTTTCCACTGTCATGATTTCTGTGTCCTTTGTGTCAGAAGCTGCTGTGATGAATTTCAAACTAAACACCAGAGTTTTACCTAGAAATATTGAAAACTGTCATTTCATCAAATAAGATTTCAAAAAATGACTAAGAACGAGACATGCTTCACTATTTGGAAAATTTTCATAATCGAGCAATTTTGTTCTTTGCTCTTTTGGTAGGGTCAACCAACCAGTGAAGGAACACTACCCAGTAAAGGAACATTTCATATATATTGATTAAAAATAAAAATTCGAAAGTTTTACTTTAGATTGATTGGTAACAATAGCTTACTGCCAAGCAATAGGAAGTCATCTAGCAATAATTTGGATTACCTGGTCAAATAGACTTCTCTGGACAAAATTTTGAATTTGTCATTATCTCTGCAACACCTTGTTTCTTTGAAAAATTATAAGGTGAGTGTTTGTATTTATATGTTTGAAGTGGAATTAATTGCATGTAATAGTTTTATTTTTTTCACTGTGAAAAAGAGAATTCAAAATATAGTTATTGAAGTTACGTTTTATTTTTTTAAGCATCATAGCATAATAAAGTACTGATATAAGGGGGTGTTTATTCACTGGATCACCAAACGATGAAAATCCAGTGAAGGAACAAGTGTTCCTTTACTGTTTTTTTTTTCTAAGTTAATGAAAATAAAAGATAAACTTTAATTTTCTTGTACCTTTAGTGATGTTCCGCATCAAAAGTATGTTAAAAATACGAAAAACAACTTTCAACCAATGAGGGAACAGGCATGTTCCTTTACTGGGCTCAGATTTCCCAGTGAATGAACAGTATAAGTTAATATGTTGACACTTTAATTTTCAATTCATGATTACAAAAAAAAGTTAACATTTTCCAAGTATTTATATGTTATAATTTCAAGAATAGACTTGTTTTTAAATATTTGTATGGCTTATGAATTCATAAAGAGCATTAAAAAATAACCAAAATTAAGTGTTCCTTTACTGGGTGTTCATTCACCAGCAAGAGCTGTTCCTTCACTTGGTCTTCTTACTACTTGTTATTTCAACCTCCAAAACTTTAAAACAATATTATGTAAGTTCTCTAAATTTTTTTACATAATTTGCAATTAGTAACAAGTATGTTGACACTGTCATTTAACAATTACGAAAATTACTAAAACTACGAATTTTGAAATTAATATGATTTTTAAAAGGCAAGCGAAGCTTAAGTGTTCCTTCACTGGTTAGTTTACCCTACTATCTGTTGCGTATATATCTTTTTGTTTTATAACTAGGAGAATGATTTTTAAGAAATTCACATTGCAAGGGAATTTTTTTATTCCTTTTTAGACCATAAATTACTCTTGTGACTTGTTTCTCTTGTTTCTACTATCGTGATTTAGGTGTCCGCTATCGCGATTTCTGCCTCCCTTGTGTCAGAAGCTGCACAGTGGATTTAATTCCCAACTGCAGAATTTTACGCGGAAATGTCAGAAACGTGTCGTTTCATAAATTAAAATGTCAAAAAATAGTTAAGAAATTGTATTTTATTATTTGCAAAACCTTTGTCATTAAAAGTAGTTTTGTGCTTAAATATTGAAAAAGTTTCTTTTATTTCTACTGTGGTCATTAAAAAAACTTTTTATGAGTTTGCATGTAACGCTATTTAATTTGGATGCTTGCAAGCTGTGTCACACCTGAGTAAGCAAATCAGATGCGACACACATGAGTGACGTTGCTTGCTGTTGTAGTTCATTTACGTCGCACTGGAGCTGCACAATGGGCAATTGGCGACGGTCTGGGAAACAAACCTGAGGATGATCCAAAGACATGCCATCACAATTTTGATCCTCTGCAGAGGGGATGGCACCCCCACTTCTGTAGCCCGACGACCTGCACACGAAGTCGAGCACTTTACGGTAGAATAGTTTTACGAGGACCCATACCGCACACCCTCGGTCCCTACGCAGACTAATGACGTTGCTTGCAGTTAGTTAATTAAATCCTAAAATTGATTCAGCCGAACCTTAAAGCAGCTACGTTTGCACACCATGCGCAGCCACTTGATTAGACTCAGGATAAATAGGGGGTTATAAACAATCACTCAATTTTCACTATCGCGAAGAAAGGTTTTCTTATCCTATTAACCATTTCACAATTATTAATTTTGTGCAAGTAACATTAATATACAGTTATAAATTATAGTTAAAGAGATCTGTTAAATGATTTAGAACTTAACAATCTGCTTCATGGACAATGAGATGCAAACAAAAATGGCATTTAATATATCTGCCCGTTTGGTAAGCGAAATTATTAAATTATGGTCGTGAACTCATCAAATTTGTTTGGACAATATTAATGTTATAATAATATAAATGTTATTTAAAAAAAATGATTATGTAAAAAAATTACTTCCTGTCATCAATAGATCTAAAGATTTATAATAGGGGAGAGTGGGGTCAATTGTAACATTTTTTACTTAACATTTTTTAACTGACAAAAAATCCAATATATTATTAGTATTAATGGACAGACGAGTAAAGTAGACTATCCTCTACTGGAAAAAAAATAAATACCTTATTTTAAATGTTATTATATTAGTTATTAATAATTTTTGACATTCGTGCACTTGTTACAAATGTCCCCACTTACGGGGTCAATTGTAACAGTTCATAAATTCAACTAAAACGTAGTTAATTATACATATTATAGTAGTGATATTTTAGGAGTAAAAATAATAATGAGCAGAGACCTAAAAGGCTAAACTTTTAACTTTAAGGGATTAAAAATTTTAATTTACGCTGTGAAAGGTGACAAATTAAATAATGCGCATGCAACATAATATAAATGATATAGGAAACTATTGGTGGTTCTTAAAGAGTTAAGTAATGGTTTGTAAACATAAGATTATTTATTTTCTGCTGTTACAATCGTCCTTTTATTTATTGTTACAATTGTCTCCAAGACGCCATTTCAGCTTCATTTGTTAAAAGCAATGCTAGTTAATTAACAAAACTAATTTTTTTTTTGAAATGTTAATTAAGGTGTCCACTTACATATTCGGTTAATAATTTGTATTTGTTTAAAGAAAATTACTTTGTTACAATATAATATTCTAATACCAAAAAAATTACTTACGCAGCGTGAAAATATCTTTTGTGATGTAACTCTTTCAAAAGTACATAAAAATGGTTGCCAGCAGGGGTGTACATGTATATTTATTAAATACACCTTGTGCGCCCCCTAGGAACCAAATCTAGAACCCTACACTCGAAATTTTTGCTCTGTTACAACCGTACCCTGTTACAATTGACCCCACTCTCCCCTACTAATAGATGCCCACAAAACAAAATGAGGTTTATTTTCAATCAGCAAAAAACTTTTAATGTAAACCTAAAAAGGTTTGTGATGAGGTTTACATGTAAACCTTCTAACCTTGGAACGAGATCTGCGACAATCTGCTCTATTCTATACACATTACCCTAATCCAAAACCTTGTAAAACAACCTTTCATCTAAAAACCTTAAATCGAGTTTGACTCAGGGTTTTCACGCATGAAAAAATGCTTTAATAAGGATAGCATTAAGGTGAAACTAATCTTAAATCTAGGCCATTATAAGGTTTCTTTGCGTTAAGTCTTGTATGCTCAGCTAAAATCCACCTTATCATGAAATGTGAATGGACAATGGAATTTGTTCCTATCGCTAGTGTGACGTCAGCTAAAACGTCATTATGGACCTGAGTGACCATTTCACCTCAGTGACAATAATTTTTAAAAAAGCTTTAAAAACTAATTTTTAATCCTATCAGGATGAAAGGTATTATTGAGAAAAAGGTTTTTAGCACAAACATTTTCGTAACAATAAAAAGAAAATTCCAACACAAGGTTTTCGTAAGATTACATGCCTTCTGAGTAATAATACTTGGATGTGGGAAGTGGAAGCAAACAGAATTCCTTTTAGTATATATGTTACCGGCAAAGTATGAAATCCGGCATTGTATATAGAATGCCTAAAACTAGCCGGCAAAGTATGAAATGATCTAACACATTGCCTAGGCATTCTGTAGAATGCCAAATGAGAAACCGGCAAAGTATGAAATAAACGCTTCCTGATGAGGTTATTATGTAAATGATGTGCATGTTACTGTGAATGATCGGTGGTTGTTGACTCGGTGAATATCGACAATCACATAGTCGCTTTGGTGAATGTCCGAAATATTTATTGCATCCGATTTGATATTAATTTATTCGTGGATATAATTACATTTATTTGATATTTTAATACTTACCAACGATAGATTAGAAGAAACATCAGCGTAGGGTATACCGGGCAAATGTATATCGGGCAGTGGCAGTTGACCTTAAAAAAACATCAGTGTAAGGTATACCGGGCAAATGTTTACCTAGCAGCGGCACTTGACCTTAAAAAAACATCAGTGTTGGGTATACCGGGAAAATGTATACCGGGCTGTGACACGGAACCTTAAAGAAACATCAGCAAAACATAACATCCGGCATTCTGTACAATGCCTAGGCATTCTATACAATGACGGCGTTTCATACTTTGCCAGTAACATATATATGTTAAGTAAATAATTTTTACTTTCGTGGAAAAATTGCTTTCTGCCAAGAAACAACACTTATTGAGAAAGATTCAACGGGGTTGTTGAGTGGTAGCGTAAAGGGGGCTTAGCCCCCTGGTATATATGAAAAAAAATCTAATTATATTTTAAATAAAAGTACTATATTAAATTGAATATTACCTAAATTTAAAAATATATATATGAGCAAAATATAAACTGCTTTTAAAAACAAGTATCACCTCCGATCGATTCGTAAAGTAACTACACAGTTATTAAATAAGATAGAACGCACTTTGGGATAATATACCTAAAAATGACTCCATGACCTTTTGATTCTGCTAAAATGACGTTTTAACAAAATCAAAAGAAAAAAAACCAGTTAAAAGCAAATATATTTAAGTTGTCATTCAGGAACATATGCATCATTAACTATTTTTATAAAATGAAATGTATATTTTATACTGATTTTTAAACTTTAAGGTAAATAAATTTCTAGAAACTTTAATTATAGTGGTTTATTTCCTCGGTTTAAAGGCATAACGAAAAACGATTATTGTAAGAATATATTTTCAAACGTAATTTAATTGATTATCTCAAAAACTAACAGCATCGAGTTATTTCAAAATTCGAACATCCCCATATAATTAGATCCGCGATTTCCTCGATTTTTTAAATGAGCAGATAAAAAACAACACGAACCCCTTTTGGGAGACGAAAAAATCTTCGTAATAATTTTCAAATAGCAGACAAATTAACTTTATTTATTAACTGAAAAAAATATATTTTGAAATAAACCGTTTTTCAGCTCTTCCAAGTTATTACTTAAATACTTTCCAACTGTACATAAGTTTAAAAAAATAATTGAAGATTTTGAAAATTCTGAATGCTTTAAACTTTTGATTAATCAAAATAGAGTCTTAAATTAATTTTATGCAATTTGTAAGGATATCAAAAAAGGAAAAATGCGTTTGATGATTACTCTTAACAAACTGCCCTGAAGATGGCGCCACTACAGCTTCATAAATTCAATTCTATGTTCACCTTTTTTATTTTATTATTACCATATCTTTATAAAATAAAATATTAAAAACTCCGGAGTCCTTGGGTAAGATGACAGTCTGTTAAAGTACTTGAACATAAAATGATTTTCTTAAATATTTTCTAAATATTTTCTAAATAACTTTAATTAATTATTCCATAATTAATATCATCGAGTAATTTAAATGACAAACAATACCTTGCTAATACCGTCTTGATAAACAGCCAAATTAGAGATAACACAATCCACTTTTGGAGGTGGACAAATCTTCAAAATAAGATAAGCAGTGAAAACAAACTAAACCAATTCATTCTCTGAAATTATATTAATTAAAATGAACAAAATTCCAGCTCTTTCAAATTGTTAGATTTTAAAACAAGGGGATATTGGATGCTGGGGACGTTACATATAAACCCCTTAAATATTTAGAGATTTCAAAAAAGAAAAAAAAAAAAAAAATAAAAAAAANAAAAAAAAAAAAAAAAAAAAAAAAAAAAAAAAAAAAAAAAAGCTTATAAAAAAAAGCTTATAAAAGCAAATAAAAATAATGTTTTCTAAATCTTCATCAATTTGAATTCAGCTAATTTTAAAACAATCAAGAATTTTTTTTAAAAAAATTTTATCATTCTGCGATTAAAAGAAATATTTTTCTAATATGGGATTTTGGAGCTTTGATAACTGTTGTATCTATAATTCGGTGCAATAGATGCCTAGGTTTAAAAACTTGATTACTGATTCTTATCTAAACTTGATTTTTGGTGTCGAAAAAAACCATAAAAGTTTTAACCCTCTATAGGAAGTTAATTTATTTTTGTATTTAGTTACATAACTATTAATTAAAAAATATGATGAATAAAATGTTTCTTATTTTCTGGTGAGATATCTTTCAACAAAAAAACCTGTAGATGGCAGCACTAAAATTCAGTGTCAAGACCTCAACGGTGTTGTTTTAAAATATTTTTATAAAAAATTAAATAAAAGAGATGTAAATTAATTACTATTTATAAAAGTTATGAGAGAGAAGTGTATACACAGAAATGAATTTACTATACAAAAGGAAAAAAGTTTATTGCAGTTAAAAATTTGCAAGGGGTTTTTCCTACTTGTCACAGTATTAAATTTAAAAAAAAGAATTTTTAAGCAATTCTGAATCACTAAAAAAATTCTTACTGTTCTAAAAAGTTAAAAGCTGGATAAAAATATCCTTATTCTTTTAAGACATCGTAATAGAAATGCAAATTGTCCAAACAGCTATATACACCAACACCACTAACTTTTAATAGCTGATTTTTCTCAAATATATAAAGTGGTACCAAGAATTGTGCTTGAGAATTTGATTTTTGGTTTAATAAAAGAAATTGGTGGCAGGATCACGCATTGAGTAATTTGTTTAGGGAACCGAGCTTTACTCTTTGCTCTAAAGTTTTTTGACTTCTGGAATTATGTCAGTAAATACCACAATTTAATGTTATTAAAGGTTATACTACTTTCAAAAAAAAAATTTTTGTTGCGTAAAAAATAAAGTAATGTTAAAATTCTCTCATTTTTATTTCGCTTATGACAAGGAAAATGCACAGAAAGTGTATGGTAGAAAAACAAATAGAGTAGATTTGCGAGAAAAAAAACTTACAAAACGTAAAATTTAATTAGTCTTGATGTGACTTCTTTTTTATTTTTTTTAATTTTTTTTGACATTCAAGTGTTAACTAAATTTAGAAATCTTCCATTTCATGCAATCAGGGATTCAGTACCACTTTACTTTTGTGTGGATTATTACAGGTCAGGGTCAATTAGGGTTGGGCTGAAAGTAAGCCTGGTATAAAACCATATCATTTTTAGTTGTCTTGCGTGATGAGTAAAATAAGTCCCTTCTATTCTTAACTAAAAAATTATTCATCACGATTTACTCTTATTTGGATAAAAATTTCAGCCCCATAGATGTGTGTGTCATAATAGTAAAAAAAAAAAGAAATTTGTAGCTACATGAATTTTATATTTTATTCTTTTCGAAAACTTACTATATTATTTTTCTTACCAGTTTTTACTTTTTTTTTTTTTTTTTTTTTTTTTTTTTTTTTTTTTTTTTTTTTTTTTTTTTTTTTTNCCAGTGAAGGAACATTTCATATATATTGATTAAAAATAAGAATTTGAAAGTTTTTCTTTAGATTGATTGGTAACAATAGCTTACTGCCAAACAATAGGAAGTCATTTGGCAATGTTTTGGATTACCTGGTCAAATAGACTTCTCTGGAGAAATTTTGAATTTGTCATTATCTCTGCAACACCTTGTTTCTTTAAAAAATTATAAGGTGAGTGTTTGTATTTATATGTTTGAAGTGGAATTAATTGCATGTAATAGTTTTATTTTTTTCACTGTGAAAAAGAGAATTCAAAATGTAGTTATTAAAGTTGCGTTTTTTTTTTTTTTTTTTAAGCATCATAGCATAGTAAAGTACTGAGATAAGGGGGTGTTTATTCACTGGACCACCAAACGATGAAAATCCAGTGAAAGAACAAGTGTTCCTTTACTGGTTTTTTTCCTAAGTTAATGAAAATAAAAGATAAACTTTAATTTTCTTGTACCTTTAGTGATGTTCCGCATCAAAAGTATGTTAAAAATACGAAAAACAACTTCTAACCAGTGAGGGAACAGGCATGTTCCTTTACTGGACATGGCTTTCCCAGTGAATGAACAGTATGTGTTAATATGTTGACACTTTAATTTTCAATTCATGATTACAAAAAAAAGTTAACATTTTCCAAGTATATATATGTTATAATTTCAAGAATAGGCTTGTTTTTAAATATTTGTATTGCTTATAAATTCATAAAGAGCATTAAAAAATAACCAAAATTAAGTGTTCCTTTACTGGGTGTTCCTTCACTAGGTCTTCTTACTACTTGTTATTTGAACCTCCAAAACCTTAAAACAATATTATCTGAGTTCTCTACAATTTCTTTTACATAATTTGTAATTAGTAACAAATATGTTGACACTGTCATTTAACTAAAATTACGAATTTTGAAATTAATATGATTTTTTAAAAGGCAAGCGAAGCGTAAGTGTTCTCTCACTGGTTAGTTTACCCTACCTAATTTATGTGTAAGTGGTGTAAGTGTCTGCGTGCTTATTTAAAAACATACTCTTTTTAAAGTGTAAAAACTGGTGACATAAATATTCCATAATTATTTTTATGCCGGGAAACAGAACACGCACGTTCATCGGGAAAAAAATTATTTTAGACCTGCAATCGTAGTACTGCGATTTTTTTTATAAATTGTGTTGTAGTATTTATTTTTTTATTTCTTTGTAGTAATATTTACTCATTTTTTATCATAAGAGTACTACAGCGTTTTTCATAATAGCATTTTCAACATCATTACGTTAAAGTAAAATTGCTTAAGAAGTGCATCACTACTTTAAAATTAAATTAATAAATTTATTTGTGTAAAACTAAGAGTGGGTTTGCTTAGGGGGTAAGACATTTAATTATATAGTTCTTAGGGGATAAGACGCAAAATGATTTCAGAAAAGCATTTTAATTATTTATTTGCATAAAAAGTTACTTAATATTTTAACATTAGCTATGTTTAATCCTATTGCGGCCTATATCCTACATAAAGCTATATCCTATATGTGGCCTACATCCTAATATATAGCTGTATCCTATCGTGACCTAGCCCCTTAAAGCTGAAGGAATGCTTAAGGGGCTAGACCACAATAGGATATTAAAAAATCGTTTTATTTAATTTATTTATTAAAAAAATGCCTTAATACTATATACTTTGCTGCGCTTAAAACAAAAAAGTGAACATGTGTGAAAAGGCGCATGCGCACAGTATAATTTCGAGAAATCATTTTATTAATAATTGTCATACATAAAGAGTTTAAAATATCCAATAGGTTAAAATCGATTGAACTTTTTTACTGTTTAATTACACCAAAAAAATGAGAGGAAAAAAACCCCTGCATTTTTTTAATTAATAATAATTAATTAATAAAAATTTAGTGCTGAGTTATATTTATTATATACTAACATTCATTCGTAATGAAAAATATTACTTCGTAATATTTTTGTGACTTTTTAATTGAATTGAAAATTCATATAGCATATGTCCATATGCTATATGAATGGAAATGGAAATGGACATGGAAATTGAGAATCAGATATCGGCAGTACGCGTTATGGTTCGTGTAGTGCAGTGTTTCCCAAACTTATGACTTTTGTGTACCCTTTCTAAATTTTTCGTGACGCTGTGTACCACTAATAAAAAAAATTAATGTATTTTTTTAAAAATATGTTTTTATTAACATATTTATTAATAAAAATATTTTTTTAAAAAAATATGCTTTTATTAACATATTTTAGTTATTGACTCTGCAAAAAATAGCCAATAGAAAAAAAAGTAATCGTAAATTTTCATGGTTAGCTTTGTTTTTAAACAAATTTTTGTTGCAAATTTTCGTTTGTTGTAAGATATTTCGTATACAAACGCGTACCCCAGCTAAACTGTTCCGTTACCCCTGGGGGTACGCGTACCACACATTGGGAAACACTGGTGTAGTGGAAACGAAACCAGATCCAGTAACTCCTAAGTTTCTAAAAACTTTGAATTAATTTTTTTTTTTCTTTAAAAAATTTTTTTTGAAGAATTTATTTTTTTTGTAATAGTTTTTTTTTTACAGATTTATTTTAAACATTAATGAAAATAATAGTATTATACTATAAAGAATGATGACATCATGTGGAAACAATGAACTGAATTGTTCGAAAACTTATCAGTCACCAGAGGGTTTACTTTTAAAAAGTTGTAAAATTTGGAGAGATCTCCACTCGATCTGTATTATTTTGTTCTTGTAAGCAAGCATTAGCAATTTTCACTTCAATTTCGAAAATTTAATTCAAAAATTCAGCATATGAACTCTAAGCACATTTCTGGGATTCATTCAACCATTAAAATTAATAAAATTATATTTACCGTTGCCTTGTAATTTTGAACCCAATCCAGAAGACAAGGGAACTCCTGGGTCGAGCATTGGGAGAAATTTGCCTTCGTGGAGGACTTTTTGATGGAGCTAACCCGCAATTTCGTTACACGGAGAAGAAGACCACGAGAATCTCCCACGGTTAACCTGGCACAAAAGAGACTTTAACCCATGGTCCGTCTACCACTGAGGATATTTCACGTTAGCACTGTGATCGGTGCAAGCCGGATGCGGAATTTTTGTCCAGGCATATCCCTAAATCTCACGACGGCTCTGATTTGTGGATTTGTATAGAGAATATAACCTTTGATCTATATAATAAAATATTATATTCGCTATACAGATCCATCATTCAGAGCCGTCGCGAGACTTAGGGATGTGCCTGGGAAAATTATTTTGCAAGGCCCTTTAATTATTCCCTTTCTGTTGGACCCCTAGTTTACAGTTTCGCCTAAATAAATGAAATAGATTACGTGTTTTTTTTCCATCAAATTTCAATCCAGAGGAGGGCCAATTTAACATTTTTCCTATTCTAAATACTTTAGTTTAATTTTAACCAATGATTCATCCCGCATGATACATTCAAAAGTAGAATTGTGAATTTAATGTTCAAGACATTTACTTAAATAATAATCCGAAAATGCTTAAACATATTTTATTTTCTAGTAGTTCTTTTGATTTCTCGGAATAATTTGCATGCTTGGAGGTTGAATACTTAAAAATAAAAAAATAATAAAAACAATATTTTTTAAATTGATTAAATCATAGTGATTTTATTGTAATATTAGCCAGAGCCCAAGATTTTGAAAATGAGGTGCAGTAAAAATACGTTTGAGAAGACGGTGGACAACACTGTAACGTGTTCCGAACATCCGAAAAGCTTAAGTCCAAAGAAAATCATTTCAAATCGATTAATATGGAATTAATTGTTGCTTTTAAACTTCAAGACAATTACGTGGATGAATCATTTAAAAGCAGGATAAAGATTAAACATCTGTAACTTTAGCCAGCGTACAGCGCTGATCCAAGTCAAAGGAAATTTAAACTTCAGCGAGAGTTTATTGTGCGTTTTTAATAACTAGTGGGCTGCGCCCCCTGCTCGCTAATCTAAGAAAATCTAGAAATAAGCAAAATCTAATAAATTTTCATAATCTATGATGAAAGACATGTCAGAATCTGTATCTACGTAACATCACAAAATCACAAATTAGTAAGGCGTTGGGCAACTGTTCGAGACTTCATGAGTTCAATCCCCGCGGCCGAGTAATCTCCTAGTACAAAATGGTGACTGGTGCTTGCTAAATCTATCAGGACTCGAACACCTCTAAGTTCCCATAACAACTCAACATCTCTGGGGGTACTGGTGGTGCTCTGGTTCAGGTCAAAATTACGAGCTGAGGATGAATGGTTGGTGTGTGAATGCGTCCTCCCTGTAAAACGGGATGTGGCGTATGTATGTTGTCTCCGGATCATCCTCAGGGATGTTTCCCAGACCGTCGCCAATAGCCCATTGTGCAGATCTAGTGTGACGTAAATTTAAAAAAATGCCAAAGTACTAAGAACCTGTATCAAATAATTTTCCCCGGAAATTATCCCTTTCAGACGAGCAGTAAGAAATTTATTTCCATAGTATCAGTATTAAAGCCTGCTCAGTCTTAGTGCAGTTTCATGAAGTACTCCATAATTATGCTTCAAATAAATTGACCCCTGAGCAACCAGGACCGTGCCCTCATAAATTTCTTCTTTCACCCAAGTCAAACTTTATTGCACAAAAATATGAGATATTTTCGTGAGATGTAAGAATTTATGGAAATCTTTGCTTAGGATTATTTCTCTATTCATGCAAACACATACAGACATTGAAACAGTGATTCATACAAACAGTGAAATAGTATACCATTTTATAAAAAACATACCAAGTTCTTTCTTGCATTTAACTAATATAAATTTAACATTTCCGCGCGAGAAGGAAACTTAAAATACGTTTCATGTTTTTCAAGCTTTTGCAATTAAACTCTGAAAAGAAATAGGGGAATTAAATATAAAAAGTAAAAGAACATGTTTTGTTGGCTATATATTTTACCTAAGTCAGGTCAAAAGTAATTGTATTTTCGAGCAAGTTATTTAATTAGAAAAAAGTTTATTTAATTGCCCGTATCATTTTATAAAGGAAATTATTTCCCATGGAGTTCAGGAAAAAATTTAAATTGTTTTCAGTTCATAATTTATCAAAGCTCAAATAAATTTTTTGTTTTAAAACCTGTTTTCTGTTATCTAGAATTTAAAGAAAGGATTTTTTTTCCTCTGTAAAAGTAATACATGTTACAAAAACATAACTAATGAACTAACAAAAACTAATGAACCATTATTATCCTAATTTTATATTCTAATATTTGGGAAGAGCGGTACCTGTGGTTTTTAATTTTTGCCTTTTCTATTTTTTTTTTTACTATGCTTTCATTAAGTTTGATTACTATTATAACTAGTTGAACCGCTTGAGTTCATAAGGAAAATCTATATAAAAACTTAACTTTGAATAAATAAATAAAAATTGAACCTGATCTAGCATGCCAAAATTTGTAATTTGCAGGGTTATTTGTCATAAGCCCTGTTTAATGTTGGCGTATTTAAAATGAATTTTTTTTTGAATCACCCCACAGCTTGTAAGTCTAAAAGCATTCAACGCCCCCTTGCAAAAAAAAAAAAAGAAATACAAAATAACAATTATAAATAAATAAATAAATAATATTTTTTGCCCCTGTTTAAATTCCATTTTTAGTATATTTGTTGTTATGTTGTTATTTTTAGTATATATGTTTAAATCATTGAAAATCTGCCTAGTAATCAATATATTATTCGAATTATAATACATTGATCATTATGTTTAGAAACGTTATTTATATTAATTGAACTCATCTGTAAGTTTTTCAAGTATATGCATAAAAATAAATTCAACATATCGTGTTGCGGTTTTAATTAAATGCTTGATTATGAATTTTTCTTATATTTTATACAAAATAAATTATGTCGGTGATGGGTGTTATAACACAGTTAAAAAATTCTGGATCAAATTAAGGTTTAAAGTACTGGCACTTTGCGATACCATACCGGATCAAATTACGGTATAGAGCACCGAAAAAGAATTTAAAATATTATACAGTAAATTTTATAGTAATATTTATTTAATTATAATTTATTAATATTCATTTAATTATAATTTATTAATATTTATTTAATTATAACTTATTAATATCCATTTATTTAAATGTATTAATATAGTATATTTAATTATAATTTATTAACGTTTATAATCAATTATAATTTATAAACATTTATTTAGTTATAATTCATTAATATTTGTTTAATTATAATTTAACAATATTTATTTAAATATTCAATGATTTTTAAGGTAATGTTTACTTCAAAAATTACGGTATATCCGATTTTTGGGTATTGTAACATGATCTGGTAAAAATGGATTTTGAAGTAAAAAGTACTAGCTTTTACTTCCGGAACTTTTTACTACAATTTGATCCGGTTTTCTTTACAGTGCGTTGTCAACTTGCAATCTCACTTATGTATTATAGTACATCTAATATTCTAATTGAAAGATATTTCGAAATCAAATAAGGGAATTATTTTCTAAAAGTTAGCAATACGATATTTGTCTTTTAATAATATCCCTTTGAATAAGTAAACAACGGAGAAAACACATAAATTATACATATAAATTAAAAATATATTTCAAATGATTTTATAAAACGAGTAACAAGTTAAAAAAGAAAGTATATATATGTATATCACAGAATATTTATATAATATAGAATACGAGTCTTTCTATGTTAAATCATGAGCTTAAAATAGATTTCTCTTATTAATTTTAAGACGTAGAAATTTTTCTTTCACAAAAAATCCTAAAAATTCCCTATCGTCTGCATGGCGTCATGTTTTGGAACATATCGAAATCGCTAAATTTTACTATTTGAATGACGTTTGATTATATGGATATTCTTGCAACCAATTTCCTTTCAGAATCCCTGGTTAAATACATGGAGCCATCGAAAATGCATGGCTTTTTCATATTTTCATGGCTGGATAAATCTGTGCCAAATCCTAACATTCCTGCTATAGGAAACCATCATTGTCATCGATAGAAAAATCCAACGTAAACTGTTAAATAAACTTAAAATGAATTAAGAAGATCCCTATTTAATATCTAAACTTTGTAAGCATTTTATTAACCATCTATTTATCATCTATCTATTATATGATCCATCTATCTATAATATAATCTGTCTATCTATCTATAATATAATCTATCTATCTATAAATGAATACATAAAGCCCAAAAAGAAGTAAAAAATAAAAAAAAAGTTCTGTTCTGTTCTTACGTGATATTTTTACTTAATGCGTTCTATTTTATTTGTTGTAAATTTTGAGTGCTCCTCGCACTATTGTATTGATATATTTTGCTTTGGCTATATTGATACAGTATTAGAAAGCACTCTTTTTAGCGGATATAATCAAGTGAGCTGATGAGGAAATTATATCTTTTCACTATTTTATTTTCCGGTTTTAATATAGTTATATCATACATTATACAGCGAAACTTCCAGGAAAGACCACTTCTGTATAGAGACCTCTTCCATTTACGATTACTTTTGGGAGGCATAAAATTTTTTTCATGAACTTAGTGTTCAAGAAAACCTTTAGAAGTGACCATCAAAAACCTCTCCTATTGACCGGGCAAATCTCTTTACCAAATGTGAAAAAGGCAACATACGAAAAAATATCAAAAGAAGAAATATTATTGCATCATATTTGACTTAGTCGTTCAAATTTTGAAAAATAGGTACAAATATTTTCGTGTTTAGTTCTATTGTATTTATCAACAATGTTTTTTTATATTCATCGAAAAGTGATGTTGATGAAATGATATTATGATTTATCTTGAAAATGACATTTAACAAAAAATTTTAAACTCCATTTTGCTCGCAATTACTTTTCGTAGATGAAACTGTTATCAATAAAGTTGTTTGCCTTTTTCTCTTTAATATTCAACGACATGGAACAGCTTCACGTCGAGCAAACCGAAACTAACTTTAAGGTCACGTGATCGATTGTCATTTATGAATCTTCAAACCTATTGCCGGAGGCCATCCTATTAGAAGTATTGAGTAAATACTACAAAGCTTTCACTTTTCTCTTTATTTTTTCTTTCGCATCCAATCTTGCGTAGCCAAAGAAATCGTTACAATTTTCTCTCCTATCTCTCCTCCCGTGAGAGAAAAACGAATCGTGTTTCTGTGCTAAGCGGAAGGCAAAATTTTCGGAAACAGATCCTCGTCTTCACTTTCAAATGCGATGCGGAATTACCATCTTTCCTCCCATAAATTAGCAGACGATTATTTTTTAATAATTTTATATTGAATTATTAAACTCTCTTATGAGTCTTCAAATTAAAATCAAATATGAATTGTTACAAGAAGCTCTGCTATCAAAAAAAATTTGCATTTTCTGTTTAAGAGCAGACGATTTTTATCTTAGTTTTTTTACTGTGCTATAGACTTGAAATTTAATTATTATTTCAACTTCTATAAATCGTTTGCACTTATTATCTGTTATTATTTCAACATTATCGTCTGCTTTAATTATCATCAATTTGCAAGTTCCATTACATCTTGTTAGTGGATGGGATATGGCTGTGTTGGTACGAAACAAATTTGCGGCATATGCAATTCGATTTTTTAGAAGAATTATTGAACTGATATCAAGATTTTTTCTGATTCTAAAACATTGTGGTCGTAGAAAAAAGCTAGCGGATATAACAGATCCAGTACTATTGGAATCAGCAACGAGTTTAGCTAATAAAATTCGGACAGGAGAAGTAAGTAATTTTAATATTATTTTTAGTTTTCATTTCTTAAATAAATCCGATTCAAGCTTATGCATATTATTTACTTAGAGTTAAAGAAATTTTAAAGTAACTTATGATATTTTTATTCCTCTTGTTTGCTACATTTGTTTCTAGTTGAGTTTATTGTGACCTTCGTATTATCGATTACAATTAATAATGTATTCGATTTAGATCAAGCTATTTAAATTAAATTTTAAAATGTGACTTATTTTTAAATTTTATTTTAATAGCAGTTAAAAAAAACTTATAAAAGTTGCATTATATTATGAAATATCAATCATTAATGTGTATAACAAGCTTCCTCTTGTTTCTTTTAACAAAACAGGACATAATTTCCAAAATAATTAATTTTTACATTACGCATAAAATTATACATATTTGAAGAATAAAAAACTTTCATTAAATGTCTAAACTATTTGACTTGTTTAAAGATTTTAGAATGTAGTTTTTTATTAAGCAAAAATTTATACTATACAAAATTATGCAACATTCACAAAAATAATCCACATTATACACTTAATTTCAAAAAAACTAAATTCTGTCACAGTGTTCTAAAAATCAGTGCATAAAAGTTTGTACAGACAACTTATTAACTCACATTTATGCTTGAATACAAACGAAAATAAATGATTAGGAACTTTTGTTTGTTTTTAGTAATAAGAATATTCTTTAAAAATGTTGCATTTTTCAGACTGAATATTGTGTAACCATACAGTATCATTTTCTTTTAGTAAATAATAATCGTAAATAGTTAGTAGTATTAGTAAATAATCTTTGTAAATAATGGTTTTATAAATGTTAAGACTTCACGTTCAATTTTTCTGAATTTTTAAATTTTATATTTTAAATGATACCGTTCTCTGATAAAATGAGGAGTTATAAAATAAAAGTAATTAGAAAATTTCTATAAAATTGTTGATTTTTCATAAATCGCATATAGTATAGTTATGCTTAAATTTTTTTAGAAAACTAAATTTTTTTCTGATTTCATTCGTTTATTTTGTATTGTACTTAAAATTGAACTGTACTTGTAAAGATAAATAATTCCATTACAAGGAAATAAATATCAAAAGTAACAATTATCTTGCTTTTCCAGAAATGTACCAAAGACATCAAATAAAGAAACTTTTTTTAATTTTATGACCATTTTATGAACAATAAAATGCTGAAAATGAAAAATTAAAATCAGTCACCATTCATTTTCAATCTTATTTAAATTCAATTAAATTTATTATAATTAAGTAAATTATTTTATTGCAATTTACTTAAATTTTTAAAATGATGTATATAAGACTGTGCTGAAATATAGGTTTATAATATTATCGCAATTCCGCTCTCGAAATCAAAGTAGTACATTATGCTAAATATGATATTTTAAAGTTTTAAAATACGCAATACATTGATATTAATTGTTCGTTTTTTGGTTTTTAATCTTTTTGGTAACAAAGCCTTAGTAAGAAAAAGTTTTCTAATTATTTTGCCAAGTTTAATATTTTTATAAACATTTCTACATAACAAATATATTCTGTTTAATCCATGTTGATAAACTATCCTTACTTGTTTTCCTTGAACTTTTCTACCAATATCTAAATTGGAGATATGCTTTAAAACATAATATTTCGAACCACATTGACTTGAAATTTCAGCTTATGTTCAGAAAAAGCTTTCAATATTTCAATATGAACAAATTTATAATATTTTTATACGTACAATATTCATTACAGATTAATCGTCTTGGACTGAAAAAGTTTTATTTTAGAAATAATTATAAGACTCTGTAAAAGAACATCTTTTTACTGTCGCATTAATAAGTCTAAAAAATCAGCAAAATTCCAATAAAGGATTTTGGTAACAGACATTTTGAAGCATTGGGTTCGCAACTAAGTTTCCGCCATTTTTATTTTTAATTTTTTAGAAATTTAATGTGTAGAAGCGTTTGATTTAGTCTGTCATTTCTCTGTCTGTCATTTTGACTGTCTGATTTAGTCTGTCATTTTGACTCGAATGTTTGTGCTAAAGTAGATTTGATCCTCTTCTTCAAACTAAACTACTGAATTACTAGAACAGGGTGCATTTTTGAAGTCAAAATTTCCAT
Organism: Parasteatoda tepidariorum; assembly: GCF_043381705.1. Lineage (NCBI taxonomy): Eukaryota > Metazoa > Arthropoda > Arachnida > Araneae > Theridiidae > Parasteatoda > Parasteatoda tepidariorum. The sequence continues at coordinate 52,132,168 of NC_092212.1, forward strand.
TCTAAACTTTGTGTTCCGAATTTTCAGTTACGCCGCCGTCTTCTTACACAGCTGATATATCACGAGCAGCTTTTGCGTCTTTAGAAATTTGAATAAAAGCAAAAAGAAGGACGACTCGAAATTTCTCATTTTTCTCATTTTAGTACTTCATTTTAATAATTTGAAAATTCACATTAAAAAGAAAACAAAATATAGATTTAGACAAAAACAAAAAAAATCCTGTAACGAATTATTCAAAACACATATTACATGTCAAAACAAGTTCTGACATGTGGAATGCTTTAATTTAAAAAGAGCGTGGGATCTTTGATTTAAACCCAATATTTTCTAATTTCGGAGCATTAATTTTATTGACATCAGTTTTCTCTGACATTGGCAATGAAACTGTTTGATTAATTTTGACATTGAAATCGATAATAAATGAGTATTAAAGAGTAAATCTTCTCATTTAACAATCACATAAGAATCGTTAATTATGCTTCGAGTAAGAATGCTACAATTTTTCCCAGGAGTATTTGTTCTGCTTGGAATCACTTTCAAAAACATTACACCTCATTTAATGATAAACAAAATAATAAAAGATACATTCTAAATGATTTTCACCAAAAAATATGAAACATACCATAATTTTTTCCGATCTTCGATTTAGAATATTATACTGTTTTCTAATTACTTAATTATTTAATAGTTGATTAAATATATATATATATATCAAATGAATAGTTCAAAATGAAGATAAAACAAAGGAAAATTATAGAAATATGAAAAAGGGGGAAATAATAATTTAAAAAAATATCAAGCAACTGATTTAAAAAAAAAATGATGAAATTTTTAAAAAAAATTCGGAAAATAAGAATTTTGCTGACTTTGTTACAATCATAATTTCTCAGGAAATTTTCATAGATACTTTCTTTTATCGATAGACGAATAAAAGCCGAATTAACAAAAACATAATTTAAATTAGTTTTAATTTGAATAATGAAATTGAAAATTTTAAGAAAATTGATATTCTCGCTTAAATATAAGATTATTTTTTTTTAAAAAATGTGATTAATTCTGAAAAATCCTGCTTAAACAAAATAATCAATAATCGTATTGAAAACTAATTGATGACTGTTAAGAAACTAATTGATAATTATCAATAATACATTGTTTTTAGTAATTATTTTGAATATACTTTTTAGCTTATAAAAGTTGAAAATAAGCTTTTCCGCATAGAAAAACTTAAGATAAACGTGAATTAGATTTACACATTTAATTTAAATTGCATACTTACTTAAGCTTAAAAGATATATTTAGAAATAATCAAAACCATGACATTAATGTCGATTGCAACAATGAATTTTATTATTATATCTAATATAATTAGAATATGTTTTACAAATTAAATAAGGTAAAAGTTTAATTAATTTTGATATTGAATATTTTGATTTTCTTCCCTTTCTTTAAATTATTTTCCCTTTGCTCCCTTTCCCTGTCTATCCACTATCAAGAGGGGAAATAAAATCTTGAAAATACAATTCATATGAACACCAACTCTTGAGAAAAACATATACTTAGATGAAAAATGATACAGAATTGGTGACTAACAAAATAAGTCACGAATACTTTCATTTTCATACAAATCTCAACACATTAATGAAAATCATAGCACTAAAACTGCATTTTAGAAAACTCGTTTATTTTGTAAAATTATCTCTCAACTTAAAAGTATTCCTCGATTTCTTTTTTCGTCCAGAAAATTAAAAAGCTCCAGTAAAACTTCTTACAGATCGAAGTAAAACCTTTGAATTTTAATTATAGGATTTTAGGATAATATATGCTCATTAATCAAGATTAATAGTTATAATAATTCATCTCGCTTAAAAAAACTGACTATATTTTAAAACGGAAGAATAAACACAATATTTTAAAAAAATAACTTAAGCATTTTAAATTTCTTGAATTTTTCCCATCTAATTGAAAATTATTAAAATGTGCAAATAATTTATTCAATAATTTTTAATGAGGGATAAATTTTGATAAATATATCACTATTGCACAATTATAATAATTGTCAATTATATATTTTATAATAGTTTCATAATTTTTGAGCTTAAAAAACAGCGTTGGGATTGCTTTTCAAATATTAAATAGATCTCAAATGCTTTTCATTATCACAAAATTAAGGGTTTCACATAAATCTTTTGCTTGTTTTCAAATTAGCATAAAGGAAGCTGGCTCTATACTTATTTTGAAATTCTAGAGTGGACTCTAGTACTCTATAGATATGCAAATCTTAACTTAAGAGTTCTGAATAACTATTACAAACTGACAATAATTATTAAAAATGCATATTATTTACTATAAGTTGTTATTCATGTGTGACGATAGGGCCTTCGTAGAATATATGTAACTTAACATATATACCGTAATGAATTAAATGATGAAATGCTAAAAGCGTGTTATTTTAAATAAAAGTTTTCAGTTATTATCCATCATTTTCCGTCTAGATAACTGTTTCCGTCTGTTAAAATCAGTTGAAACTAATATGTATGATTGTTGATTGCATAAATATACAAATGCTGACTGCTTAAATATAAAAATAACGATCAATTATGCATTGAAGTAACAATTATATAACAATATCATAGTTTCCGCTTACACCTTTATGTTACTTTATTTTCCGATCTTTTATTTCTTTCTTCCTCTTATATCTAAAACAGTGTTTCTAAGTAAATCGTATATCTAATATAAAGTTCTTTTAATGATCAATTATGTATGTTACGAACGCAAAAGAAACCACATTATACACTCAAGTATTCATCATTACAGTTTATTATCCCAAACTTTTTTAACTCATAATCCATAGCATAACTTTATCTGTGCATAAATTTTAATGAACTCAAAATAGTCACGATAATGTAGTGAGTTGAAATTCTAGCGTTTTAAACAATAGAAAAGTAATAGACCATAAACTCATTCACAAATGGCTTGTTTTAAATACTGTACTGAACTTTTGTTTTAGTTCGATTGATATGAACCGCCTTTACTGTTTAGACTTCGGTTAAAAAGAAAGAGAAATTGTAGTGGGAAAAAAATGCTCGTTATGGAAGTTTCCATATGATGTTATTGTATGAAGGAAAAGAATTCATAACTTCCATGTTTAATCCAAACTTGTTTTACATTTTGCATTAACTTAACTTAACATTTTGCATTAACCCATGCTACATATGGAACGATTTCTAGTTCAAAAAGTGCTTATTATTAAAGTCTTACTATAGCAAAGTTTTTGAAATCTGATACAACACTTTTCGAAATTTATTGTATATTTATGCTTTGAACATGTTTGCGATAAATATTAATAAACGTTATATTTCATATAAAATAAGACTTAACCTCTCTTTCATCATTACAAAATTTAGTAGTTTTAATCAAGCATCTCACTCAGCACTCAGTTTTGTACGAAGCATCTCACAATGCTTCGTTGTTTTAAACGTCTCATTAATGACTCTAAATAATTTATCATAAATATGTTCATGCCATCCCTTTTATAAATCAATTCCAGAAAGCCAGGAATAGTGTAATTATTTGGTTTCAGTACAATATGAATATTTGAAATTTTAACTCTCCTTCAAGGTGAGCATCACTCTTTTTTTCTAAAGGGTGGAACTGAACTATGATATTCTTCACAACGGAAGATTCCGGAAGTGTTGCTCATTTAACGTAACTCGTTGAGCACTTGTGGACCTGAATCACGGAGGTGAGAAACATTACCCACACTGCCATGCTCATAGCGATGAGCCACATTCACACATCAAGCACAGAAAGACATCAATGCCTCCAGCGGGATTCGAATAAGTCACCATTGACTTCTTAGTCAGGTACTCTAACTGCTCAGCCACTTGGCTGACTGTTGAGGATTACTTGACTGTCATAAGGAGGAAAGGTCATCATTGACTGCCATAAGGGTCATCGGGGGAAGTTAACAATGCGATTTAGACAAGTAGGACATTGCTTCTTGTGAATTTTTTTACACCGAATTGAATGCGACAAAACTATGTTTGATAAAGCAAATAGTATTAATACCATAATAAATTTATGTGTAAGTAGCATCGATAAAAAATTATGCGTTTTCGCAAATAGCAGTTAATTTTATACGCTTTGTTTTAATCGCAGACGATATCGCGTAAAAGACACAAAAACAATGCATTACAATTAAATAGCAATGTTATTTTCTAAAGATGCATAAGAAAACAATACCTTGGACTAGATAGCATGTTTAAGTTTCGCCATCGTTTGGCTTTAATTTTAACCTCAAACTTTGATTCCAGAACTTACAAACCACAATTAATTACTTCAATAACCTCTGATCTTGAAATCTTCTAAAAAGATATTATCTTTAAAATATAAAAAAATTTATTTTTTAGTAAATATGAAGGATTACAATTTAAATTTTCAAAATTTAAATAGATGTGGACATTTCTTTTTCCAAAATTTGAAAAACAGTAGGAAATATAATACTGAATTACTGAAAATGGTTAAAAGACGGGATACTTAAAAAATGTTCTCTTAAAGGTTATGCTAAAAACGTATCTTAGACGACCTACAGCGTTCCCAGTAAAGCCCATAAATTTATTTAAAAATTTAAACTAACAAGCAGCAGTTAAAAACCTTTACCTAGTTCTTTTTTTTAAAAAAATTATCATTTTTTCAGATACATGAAAATTGGTTGTTACTACATCATGAATTTCACCTACTCTATTTAATCAATACTTAATTTTTGTTTCTGGTAGTTATAAGTAAAATTTAATTTTACTAGTAAATTATTCAAGTACACAGCATTTTATTTTACTTAAAATATTTTAGTTAGATTTTATAAAAGCCGTAGGTTTTGGATGAGTCATTATTTTTGAACGTTAAATAGGTTCAATTTTTCCAAGTATCGAGATATTTAAGAGTTAGCGTTTGAATAAATTTAAAAATAAAACGATTCGTCAATTTGAGTGTTATATTTAATATGAGTTGATTAAAATTTAAAATTTAATAATGATTAACAATTTTTTCAGCTCCAAATGAACTTATTCCATTTTCAATAACATTTAATATGAAATAAAAACAAGAGGAAAGTTACGTCCATATTTTTTTACACATTGGATTTGCCGTAATGAATTTTTTAATGTAAAAAATATAATTAAATGTAAGCATGTAAATACACGAATGATTATATTAATAATAACAATTAATTATTCATTTTAAATAGGAGTATGTAAGTCAGTAAACTTATCATAATACTTTACTTCTCTCATTTTAGGTCTTGACTTTTTACACAGGGGCAATTGAGAGCGGNTAGCAATGTTATTTTCTAAAGATGCATAAGAAAACAATACCTTGGACTAGATAGCATGTTTAAGTTTCGCCATCGTTTGGCTTTAATTTTAACCTCAAACTTTGATTCCAGAACTTACAAACCACAATTAATTACTTCAATAACCTCTGATCTTGAAATCTTCTAAAAAGATATTATCTTTAAAATATAAAAAAATTAATTTTTTAGTAAATATGAAGGATTACAATTTAAATTTTCAAAATTTGAATAGATGTTGACATTTCTTTTTCCAAAATTTAAAAAACAGTAGGAAATATAATACTGAATTACTAAATATGGTTAAAAGACGGGATACTTAAAAAATGTGCTCTTAAAGGTTATGCTAAAACCGTATCTTTGACGACCTACAGCGTTCCCAGTAAAGCCCATAAATTTATTTAAAAATTAAACTAACAAGCAGCAGTTAAAAACCTTTACCTAGTTCCTTTTTTTTAAGAAAAATTATAATTTTTTCAGATACATAAAAATTGGTTGTTACTCCATCATGAATTTTATCTACTCTATTTAATCAATACTTAATTTTTGTTTCTGGTAGTTTTGAGTAAAATTTAATTTTGTTAGTAAATTATTCAAGTACATAGCATTTTATTTTACATAAATTATTTTAGTTAGATTTTATAAAAGCCGTAGACTTCGGACGAGTGATTATTTTTGAACATTAAATAGGTTCAATTTTTTTAAGTAGATATTTAAGGGTTAGTGTTTGAATAAATTTAAAAATAAAAAGATTCGTCAATTTGAGTGTTGTTTTCAATATGAGATGATTAAAATTTGAAATTTAATAATGATTATTCAAATTTTAAAAATACTGTTTTTCAGCTCCAAATGAACTTATTCCATTTTCAATAACATTTTATATGAAATAAAAACAAGAGGAAAGTTACGTCCATATTTTTTTACACATTGGAATTGCCATAATGAATTTTTTAATGTAAAAAAATTTTAATGTAAACATGTAAATACACGAATGATTATATTAATAATAACAATTAATTATTCATTTTTAATAGGAGTATGTAAGTCAGTAAACTTATCATAATACGTTACTTCTCTCATTTTAGGTCTTGACTTTTTTTACAGTGGCAATTGAGCTAATTTAGTTCTTGTTTCTTATATATTTGCTTTGATAACAACTATGTTATTTAAATAATACGAACACAGTAGTTTATCGGTATAGGAAACGAGCCGGATTCGGGAAAATTTACTAAACAAAATTCAGTAAATTACTTCCAGCTATGAACTGGCGTGAGAAATTTTGGCTAACTCTCAATATCCATGCTCGTATTGGAGGAGCTTATTCTCAGACAGTGTTGCTTAACGAGAAATTATTTATAAAACATACAATAATTTGAGAAAGCAAATAGAAAGTTTTTTTTTTGTTATTATAATAAATTAATTCCAGTTTAATTAAAAAAGTGTTATTGCGATAATATTTTTAGCTGAAATTCTCTTAAGTACTTGAACAACAAATCATGCATCATTGAATGTATGATTATAAATATATAAAGGGGTATTTTTATATCTTATTAAGTTACTATTAATAAATTTTTCCCCAAAATGGACTAACAATAACCACTATTATTTGAAAATGCTAAATCAAAGGAATTAATAATACACATTTATCGATATAATACTGATGAGTTGTGGCTATTGACGTTTGCTACGGCCTCCAATTTTTTGGCTGCTTTCTAATTGTTGATGCTTCAAAATGATTCATTTTAAATAATACTCAATTCTATTACGGCTGCTCACCTTGATTTTTTTCAGCTATGAAAATTGAATGGTGTCTGACCTTTTATGTTGGCTTTTGACTATTGGTGTACTTTTAAATTTTTTCCCAAATTCCTTAGAGAAACGATTTTTTTATTCAGTGTCGGATTTAGTTTTGATTTTTGTATTAAGCAGACTCAAAGTTTTACTTCTGGTGCGATGTCGTCTAGTTCAAATACTTTCTTCGTATTTTGATTAGTAAAAATATAATTTTTTTCTCTTTGAAATGAAAGATATAAATTCAATGTTCAAAAACTCAATATTAATTATATATAGTTACACTCAATATATCCAATGTTTTAAAAAAAATAACCCTTACGCTACTGTCGTGAAGAAAAATCGAAACATCCAATCTTTTCTGATTTATTTCTGAAGAAACTTTTTAAAATATAACAAAGAAATTTACTTAAGTATCACTCATTAAAATTTCATAAACAAATAGATTTTAAAGTTAATGAATTAAGTGAAACCTTTTTTGTTGTTGCTGTTGTTATTTTTGTACTAGTTAAAAAGTTATAACTTAATCAATGATTTATTTTTTTTCTAAATTTTATTTGAATTTTAGATTGCTGACTAGCAAAAATCATAATCGGCTATAAAAGGTTTCTTGAAAAAAACGTTTTTAATGTTGGTAGTTTCGGTAATCAACTATAAAATGCTTCATAACTTAACAATTACTATTGTAAAATAGTTTTTAATCTAAGAATTGTTTTATGCCAGATTTTAATTGAAAAATTAAAGAATAAGAAAAATATTTTGAGATATTAGAGATATAATTCGAAAATAAGAAAACTAAGCAGTGAACTATTTCGAAGGATTTTCACTATCCTACTCTGCTTTTTTCCCCAAATCATGCATTTTTGCATTGAGGAAAATATTCCCTAATCATGCATTTTTGCATTGAAGAAAATAAATAGCCAAAAAAAAATGTGTTCATTACTTTTGTATCCCCCTGTTATTTAAATTTCTTTTTTTACTTAACTTGTTGGCATTTTAATTGCAAAACAAGTTCAATTAGTGATAAAGTTATTGCTCTCTAAGGTTTAAACACTCATCAGCAATGTCTTTTAGTTTTTCAGTATAAATATTTTGATTACTAAAACTTAGAATTATTTTTTTTATTTTAATAGCAAATTATTCATTAAAGTATTAAAACGTTCTTAAAAATTTTAGTGACAACTGTAAAGCATATTAGCAATTCAAAAATTAACAAATTTTTGTTTGCTTTTAGGGTTATTTGCAACCTAATGTAAACTTGTAAAACATTCAATGAAAAGAAAAATTCTAAAACTAAATAACATCAACACTTACGAAAAAAAACCGCTCTCTTCAATATACTAAATGACTTATTTGATCATTGCTATTAAACAAGTCCGTTTTTTTCTTTCGTTTTAAAATTCAAGCAGTTCAGTTATTTGCATGCTGATTATTATAAAAGAATACGGAAACATTGAAATAAGAAGAAAAAAAAGAATTTTTATATAAGGTTGAATTGTTGACAAGGAATTGATGATGTCTATTAAATGAACAGGACTAAAACGTCAAACATTATTTCTGCTTCGGTAGTTATGATATGTTTAGTAGAGCATATAACTACTGTTGTGACAATTTTTTCTATCAAAACAGTAACGCAATTAAAATGTTTTTAAAATATTTACTCAACATTGGCGCGAACGACGACTTCAATGGTGATGACGAAGAATGTGAGTAAGTAATTGAGCCCTCTCCCCTTTCGCCGAAAACTGTTTTGATATTGTTATCTACACACATTAATTTTGATAAATTACGTAGTAAAAAAACACTTTCTCATGTTACCTTCAAACAATGGAAAATCTAACTCCATTAAATCCTGTTGTTCCTGTTTTTCAGTGGCGCCATCTATGGCCAGGAATTCGACTTCGAGAGAAAGAAACATCCATGCCTTGCCCGGGATTCGAGCCCAGAACCTTTCTGATGCAAGGACAGTTCCCTGCCCCATACACAGACCGGTCGGCAGGATAACTTTTGATCCAACGATTAGATTTTCACGTTCTAGGACACCATTTTAAAGGTTCGAAAGGGTGACTTCAAATATACTAATTACTTAGTACAGACAATATTTAAAGTGACGAAATCAGACGCAAAAACGTACTTTCTTTTAACATATATTTTTTTCGATCGATTCGGATTTCTGATTTCCAAAATATAGAGGGTCGCAATAGTCTCTGAAATATGATCCGAATAGTTAGGTCAGTAGAGCGCTTTTGCGCAGTTCGCCATATCGCAAAAACTTTTCAAGCGAATTTAAACATTTTTGCACACAATTATAAAATTCATTCTTCCAAAGATATTTATGCGCAAAATATAAGTTTTAGTATATATTTGTTACTTTTTATTATTTCATTTAATACTAGTCGAAAATATTTTGAATTGTAGATGGCGAAAAATTAAATTTGATCGAATAGTTCCTGCGAAATCGAATTTTGAACATACGAATTTTTTTCAATTTTGTTTTCTCAGGAACTATTCCGCCGATTTCGCTCAAATTTAGTGTTTTTCCAACTTAAATTAGATTCTTTAGAAATAATATAAGAAATTGTATACCCTCAATTCAAAATTTTTTCGACTTGTAATAAATAAAATAATAGATATTTAGTAAGAGCTATTTTTCACATGGAAATATTTTGGATAAACGAAAATTATAATTGTGAGCAAAAATTTTTCAATTCGCTTAAAAAGTTTTCGAGATATGGTGAAATACGCAAAAAGTAAAATTAACGTTAAGAGGTTCAATTTTTGGAACGCTCTTATGACCGAACTATTGGGATCATGTTTCCTCAATTGCGTCTACCACCTACATTTTGGAGATCAGATATCCGAATCCATCGAAAAAAATATATGTTTATTCAGAGAAAGTACGTTTTTGTGTATGATTTCGGAACTTAAAATATCGTCTGTAGTATTTAATTGAGGTCAACCCTTCTAACCATTAAGATTAAGACTTAGGACGTTAAAATTCGACCATTAGATTAAATGTTATTCACCTTGGTCCATTTTTAATTTGGCGCACTGTACGAAATGTTTTTTGCATAATCAGCTGCAGCAGTTTATTCAGTATTTTCTGACATACATGCATACGTTCTTTTAATATTTCCTCATCAAGAACTGTGGAAAGCCAGAGCCCTCTTCTACAAAATTTAAATTTGTTATTTAAATTTCTGTAATTTTATACTCTATATTTTTATACATAATAAGAAATTTCTCACATTTTCTTCTTATCTTCAAACTATATATTATCCAGATCCATTGAAAATTTACATTTCTGTAACAAATGTGCCTTGTTATTAATTTTATTGGACGAGCACACGTAAACAGCGATATTAGCACCTTGCAAATAATTTGATTTACTTTCAATCTTTATATTATCCAGATCCATTAAAAATCCATTTTTCTGCTATTACTTTTGTTATTTCTAGTTAATTTAACACTTTAACAGCCACAAATGTGTCTAGTCACTACTTTTTCATACGAAAACACATAAACAAAGAATTTAGCACATTACGAATGTTGAGCGGTTTAAGCATAATAATGGCTTTGTACCTAATCTGTAGGGGCAGTTTATGAGTATTATCTGACATTTATGTGTAATTTCAAGCAAAAGTTCATCCCTAAGTATTGCGTTCATTATTACTTATTACTTGATTTATTAGGCCGCATGCCCTTCATTTATTCAAGCTAATGTGCATTTACTCAGGCGTAACTACTTGTAGATCTTGAATGAAAAATACGAGGGTAGTACTACTTTTGTTGTGATAAGAGTAATTTTTCTTAAAAGACCAATTTTGATATTATCTTGCGTTTAAGGGTCACCTCAGCAAAAGATAATGATAAAAAAGTTACTGATTATAATGTCATTTTGAAGTGTTCTCTTCTATATCATTTAAACGGGATTTTTTCTAGTGTTATAGACAGAGTAAAAAATTGAAACGAATCTTTAAATCTCTTCCTTTTTTTAAAATCTTTTTTACCTTAAAAAACTCTTAGGATCTGAATTCCTATACATTTTTCTTCATTTTTGAAGACCGAACAACTATTTTCTGAATCATAGTTAATAAATAGCATTAAAATTTAGTTAGTATTTAGTATATTAAAGTTTAGTAAAGTTTAGCATTAAAGTTTAGAAAGTGTTCCAACTTCAATCATTTTTTTGTAGAAAGTAATAATTCAAAAAATTTAAAAATTTTATTTTTTCAGAAATCTATACTACTTCTGTATATTATATAGTTATTTTTTGTTATTGATTATAAAAAAAAATCTTGAAGTAAGGAAAATTGTCCCAATGTACATGACTTAAAAAATTACGGATCACTGTAGAAAGTACTAGCACTTCATTCGTAAAATTCATTTTCCCGTAAAAACCATTTTTACTGTAAAATATTGTACTGGAAATTTTGAGCAATAATTATTTAATAAGAGTGATTCAGTGATTTTACGGTAATTATTACTGAAAAAATTACAGTACATCAGAGTGTTTGCTCCGTAACTTGTACCGGTAAAAATGGATTTTGTGATAAAGAGTACCGGTACCCTGAGTGCCGAAACTTTTTACTGTAATTTCATTCATTGAACGTGAGATTTCAAAAAATACAGGGTTTTCGCGTCCCACGTAGATATTTGTTGTTAAAAAAAAGTAAGGTATATTTCCTGCCGCTTATGCGTACAAATCGGTTATTCTATCCACAGATTATCTAACTACTATACAGATTAACTAACTACTATACAGATTTACAATATTTCATTTTTTGCAATCTAAAAAATCAAGTTATCACAGACAAACAATCAATAAATTAGTTAATCGAAATCAATTATCAATCACTTTAAAAACTGTAATACTATTGGTTTAAAGTATAATTACAATTTGCTAATTAACATGTTGTATTTTTCAGTATCTAAAAAATCATGTCAGTAAATGCAATCAACAGATTAATTTTCTGAATGCGAAAAAAACAAACTTTTGAACTTTAACGATACAGATACAGTTAGTACACACATTACCTAGATAAATTAAGGAAAAAAATTGCATTTCGAACTTTAACGCATCACCTTAGTTTATCTGCAGATCAGCTAAATATTGTGCGTATTAACGGTTTCGAGCTTTAGCGACAACATTTACATATGAAATATCCAACGGCCATGATTAAAACACAAGTAGACATTATAATTATAATTGTTTTACTTTTCCTGCTCAACACCATTTACTTTTTTCTAAGTAAATACAGTTAATATTCATTTTAGTATTCCTGCATACATTAGTATTCTTGAATACATTAGTATTCCTGTATTCATGTATACTTTAGTGTATGAGAGTTATTAATATTCAATTTAATCGAAGGAGAGCATATTCAATTTAATCGAAGCTGCTTATTTTTACGTAATTACGGCTTGTTATGATGTATCTCTTCGGTAATACATTTACCAGAATTCCACCACAAACACTTCTCAAAACGTCTCAAACTGATTTAAAAAGAAAAATAATTCAGAGCACAAAATAAAAATTATCAGCAATATATTGCCTATTTGCCCTCTCGCGGATTAATTAAGTGAAATTTTTTACTTCCTAAACAGCCTATGATGGTAATGTATTTTCTAATAAGAAGTTTAACAAGTTTTATATTGTTATTTTCAATTTATTGCTTCCGGCAGATGGCACTCTTAAAATTATAATAGATGACTCATTGTTTGAAAAATAAACGACAATCAGACCTCGATATTTCTTTAATATAAATTGTGTTAAACCATAGGTCATCGATTTGGTTTAACTAATAAAAAAAACATTTAATATTTGCAAACTGAAGTGTATAAATCAGTATTACCTATACACATCACAATTTCATTTCACTGTGGTAATTATTCTCTATTGAGATTTTTTAACCAGTTCCCTGGACAAGACTATGCAGAGCATGTTTGATCATTTTTTTTAATAATGACCTGCTTTTAAAATTCTGAATTCATCGTGATGTTCAACTAAGCTATCAAAAATGTCACATTTCATCAGTGGTTGTCACTGTGTGAAAAATTGTAACGGAATGAATTCGGTCAAATTTGATTGCATTGAAATTTTATTTAAATATGCATAGTTTGGAAATTGTAAAAAAGTTGCCTCGGAAGAAAACACATGAATTTTTATTAACTTTCTTTTTTATACGCGTTTAAATGAGTATTTAAGTACAAATAGTTCCAAATTTATATTTTAAGATTTTTTCACATTTTTTCCACTAGCTTATAGTTTCATATATTTTTTCATTCAAATGATAAGCAGTAAAAGCTATTAAACAGGTCGATAGAGTTAAGCATATTTCAAAATCGTAATACTTATTTATTTATTATTTTTATCGTTGAAATATTCAGAATTTCCTTTTGTCGATTTGCAGATACTAAAAATAAGATTAATTTTTTTAATCGAAAAAATCTTAAGTTTAGAATTTAATAAAATTTTTTATTTTTTTATATTAAAGTAAAGATTGAACAAAGATGAAAACCAAAAGAAAAGATTTATAAGAAAAGTTATTAACAATACCTAATGCCCCTACTACACGCCTATCATTTTTTCCTCATAAATACAAATATTTTCAAGTGTATACATCTCCCGCCTTAAGCCAAAACAAAACTATTTTTATGTAAATTATCTTTAAAGAAAGTGAATTTCTCACGTGTATGCTCTGAGGCTATTTATCCACCTTCATTTTCCAAGGGAAAGATTAAATTAGAAAAAAAAATTTGATTTTACTAAACAAATTACATAAAGCAGGGCGAAGTTCGAGCTCGTAACATTGCTTGCAAAATTGGGGCCAAGAGGAAGTAAATGAGAAGAACACCTGAGGGCAAGAACAATTTTTCTTTTTAACTTATTTAAGCAAAATGCTAACTCTCCAAACATTTCTTTAGTAAAAAACAGTCAAAATCACCTCTTATTAAGGTGAAAAACTTTGTGTTACTTTTAAAAACTTGACCAAGCGTGAAACTTCTTGAATGTGTGTCTCTGAATTTTTGTGTCTGAGACCATAAAAAAAAGCTTTTATTTGACTGAACGGAAACTGCAGCATTTATGTTATATACCTACCTACCTTATGACATTGAACAAATTATATAGATTTAAAAGCAATAAATGATGTAAGTAATTTGAAAAATTAGTCAATAATTTTAGGGCTAAATAGAACGTGGTCAAGAAAATGTAAACATTTTAAATTTTTGGCGAACTTATGGTATGCTAATTTCACAAATTATTTTCTACTACCTTTGGTTTAAAAAGGAAATAACGTGCTTATCAATGATTAAACATTGAGCAGTTTATTTTCATGTTCAAAATAATTTCATGTTTAGAAAGAGAATTACATAAATATTTATAAGAATTTCATGTAAATAATTGTATTAATTTTAATTTGCAATAAAACATTGACTGGCTGCACTAAACATCACATGAACACCATGTTACACCTGTATGTTAGACACTCTAATTAATTCACATTACGCTTACATTATTTTATATTACTTACACTATTAAGTTGCATGTGTATAAAGCATATTTATCCTTTGAATGAAATAGATTCATAATTAACATTTTAAAAAACTGGTGCCTAGTAAGTAAAAATACTTTTCTAATAACTTAAAATTCTTTATTGTTATTTTTCTTTGCATAATTTTAATGTATTCAGTAGAAAAAATTTATGTTACGATAAATTGAAATAGAAACAAATTTTAATACACTTTAATTAAAACTAGGAATAACAAATGTGTATTAGTATTCTGTGTCTCACGCAAATAACTTTGTTCCATGACTGGACGCAAAGAAAACCAACGAGGACCAAGCATTTATATGTATTAAGAAAGTTATCATCTCAACACATATTTACCAGGAGTAATTCACTTACTGCTTCACCTACTGGAAAGGAAAAAAAACATCGAATAAGTAAAATTGGAGGGGGGAGGAAATCCCCCGAAGCCGCATGAAGGCTACCAATCACTAAAATGTGTTAGAAGCTTATTTACAGGCGTTTGAAAGAATTGTTGAGCCAAGTAGGACTTTCCAACAGGAGTTTACCTTCATTTAGGTTGAGACATTTACAAAGTGGTGGTTTTTGGATTATAGGGTGCATGGCCTTTCTCATGAAGACTTGAAACGTTATTTACAGTACACTGTTCGAATTTTCATTCTAAAATTACGATAAAATAACCGGCATCAATCTGCCCATCCAGTTCACGGTACGGAGAATTTTTTATCTTTATATTTTGAAACCGTTTACAATTAGTATGGTTTAAAAAGACATGAATACAAAGATATACGGATTTTTTTACCATTTAAAACTAGCGCTGTTTCAAAACAGTAAAAAAAAATAAATTGAACAAGACATTGGAGCTAGACGTTTTGTTAAATAAAAGGCATCGAAGCAAGGTTGTGGTTCACTTGTGTTTTATCAACTGAACAGTGGAATGTGGTTTGATTAGCTTATCCGGTTGTCTTTCCAATCGCAAAAGATGAGAAATACTATACATTTTTGTATTAAGCAGCTTTATAATGCTCTCATCTAAGCATTGATGAGAGTTCCTTATTCTCTATAGTTGTCCAGGGTCACAAATTGGGTAATGACGGGCACTGTAAATTCTTTAAGCGTTGAAGGGAATGGAGAAAAAATTGTGGTCTAGTATTTTTAAGTCATTCTTCCATTGCGGAATTCGTCATTCTGTCTAGTTTTAAAGCGTTTTAATATTGCTTTGAAAATTCTTTTCTCAATGGAGTAAAAAAGAAATGGTATTTTATATAACAATAAAGGGTAACATCTTTAACTGAACTGAAGATCTTTCGGTAGAATTAGTTTTCCAAATAGTTTTTTTTATATATATTTTAATGTTTTAAAGAAGATTCTGTACCATGAATTCCACGAAACATTTAAAAAAAAATATCCATACACCGCTTCAAAAAATACTGTAAATTTATATTGCTCTATATTTTTATTGCGAAAACTAATAAGCAAAATTATTTTATTCCATGGAGGTTAAATATAATTTTATCTCTGTGGTAAAATTTTACAATTAAAAATATTAAATTAATGCATAAAACAAACTTAAATTTAAAATCGTAATAATGAGGAAGCAAGAGGGCTTCTTGATCTAAATAAATATTTTGTTTTTCAGTTAATTTACAGTAGTAATTGTAATTGTACAGTAGTAATTGTAGTAGTAATTGTGTTAGTAATAATATTCCAAACACAATCTAAATTGTAATTAAGTTTGCAAAACAATTTTATCATATTTTTCCTTTAAATAAATTTTCATACCCCGTCTTTTAAAATTATTTCATTTAACTTACTTTTATCAACAGTTTCCGTAAAAATCTGTTAAGATTTCCAGATTCAATTGAGGTAAAAAATACTAACGCCCAGAGTGGGTGCACTTTTTATCGTAAGATCCATTCTTTCAATAAAATTTTACGGACAAGAAAAATATGAGGTACTATAATTTTTATATGCAATAATATTTGCGGTACAATCACTGTATTTAAATAAATACTACTGTAGAAATTATGGTACAAAATGTTACTGTAGAAATTAATTTTACGGATGGAAAATTCAGGACTCATTACTTTTCATTACTTCATTACTTTTTACCCTAATTTTATGAAGAATTTTTAACATTGCAGTTTGTTAATTTTCACATTGTGGATCTCAACACGCTACCGATTGTGCAGCCCAAGTACAAAGCAGACATGCATTTGCTCACATTTACAATCGAAATATAAAAAGGGCAGAAAGGAAAATAAAATATTTTTTTACAGTTTCCAGTTCGAGGTCCATGATTAAAATAGAAACAAAATGACTTCACTTTATTCCAGCTTCAGTACATAGAAAAGTTAAGTAGCATAATTCAATAATGAATGCAATAAAAAATTTCTAGTGAAAAATGCATAAATGGAAATTTTTAAATATAAAGAAATTTATCATATCTCACTTTCTAGATTAAAAGTAGTTGCTTATACACAAAGTAAGCAACGACTTTTAATTACTATTCATAAATTTAAAAAACTTTTTTCTCCGACTTTATATATCTTATACTAAGTAATTTGTAAATTTCACAGAAGACTTTTATAAAAGTGTCTTTCTTTTGGAATACTGCTTTCATATAAAAGATTGTTGTTGGTTGCTTCGTCAATTATTTTCGAGATAGTATTTTGTATATTTTAAAATTTCATATTCAAATTCAATTCAATAATGTAAGAAAATTAATTAAAGTTATAAAATAATATAGTTAATCAAATATGAGATAATTTAAAATTGGCGATCACATTATCATTATTTAAATTTTTTAATTAAATATGAAATGTAATAATAAAAAAAGTAATTAGTGGGTGGAATCAAAATTTAAAATTTATTATCTAGGCTAAAATGTTTATTCGCAAAATTTTTTTTTAGTCAAACAGGATAGAAATTTCAATACTCATGCGATTAATAATCGATGAAAATTTCAAATCGAATTGTTATTTTATTGTAATTTCCGCTAGTTGCGTCATAATGTGTTTTCCAGAAATTTTCCTACTAGTTTTACAGCTATTTTCAATCTCTAATTTATATTTCCGTTTTTTTTTAAATTTCCTATTCTTTTAATCTATATTCTTACAAGTTTTTGAAGCTTTTTCTTAATTCCAATATTCATTTCATATTTCAATTGCCTGATACTGTGTCTTACAATATTTCAGTTACCTCATACTGTGTCCTCCAGCATTTTTCCTACTAAATTTAAAGCTATTTTTAATTTCCAATTCATATTCCTACTAAATGTAACGCTATTTTAATTCTCCAATATATATTCATACTAAATTTTACAGATTTTTTTTAAATTACTGATATTTTATTTATAATTCTAATAGTTTGGAAACTTTTTTTAATTTTCATTTCCTATACCTGATCATCAAATCTTGTTAGCAACTGAAATTCCTCCAAACATTATATTAAGTGTTTATAATTTTAAAGTCATGACAAGATTTTTATGCTCCATTTGTTCCCATTATTAGGTGAAAAGCTCAGATGTTATTAAGTCTTACATAAGTCGAATCCAAGCAGTTCAGCCATTAATCAATGCTTACGTAGACGAAAGATTTGAAGAAGCATTTGAAGATGCCAAAAAAGTGGATGAGCTCGTTAGTTCTGGATTGAAGACAGTCGAAGAGATGGAAAGAGATACTCCATTTCTCGGAGTCCCTTTCTCTGCAAAGGAGGCTGTATCTGTTAAGGGTATCTTTTATATCTTGCAAAAATATTCCTTTAATATAAGTAGTATAATAATGTAATGAACCTAGGGTATAGTGAACACTGGTTTATAGGGAATATTTTTAGTTGCCCCGCTTATAGTGAATAGCAAAGAAATCGGCAGCTCATTCATAGTGGACTCAAATTCATTTTTTTTTGCAGTTATTTAAATAAATAATACAAAATTTTTCTATGTGATACGCACAAAAGTATATAATTATAACTTTTCATTAAAAGTGAAGGAAAGCACAATATCTCCCTTGTTAACTTCATTTGATTGCATTTACAATTTTTGGATTGTTAAATGATTAATTCTGATTTTAAAATCTATGTTCCTCAAAATATTAGCATTCTGTTATAAGTAATTTTTATACAAAAAATTAACATGATGATTGTTACATCAAACCATGCATGTTGTTACATTTCTTAGCAACTCTTTTAAAATCTTTCTTTTAACGACAGTTCATAAAACGCATCATGAAAGCGTTTATTTATTTTTTTTCCAACATAAATTAATTTTCAAAACTTCTTTCAAAATTTCTATCGAATTACAATTCGTACCAAGTGTTTGGCTCATGCATACTATAGTCTTTTTAACTCAAAAGTAGTTATTTGCACTGCGCAGATTGAAAAAAAAATTTTTTTGTTGTTAAATTATTTATATACAACAACTACTTGAGTAACGACAATTTTAAGTATTCTTTTCTGTTCTTTTAATCCTGATATGTATAATTATATTTCAAAAACTGTTTGAAATTTTGCTTTGTGTTTTTAACTCTTCAACTTTTCTAAATAAGGCAAAACCATTTTCAAACAGGATTTTCTTAAAAATTTTCTAGATGATTTCATGATATCTAACATTAAATACAAAATATTATAGAATGATTGCTCATTTGACCTGTGGTATAAATGCATGAAACGAGTACGACAGCGCTTAGTAAATGAATATAATTTCAAAAGCAAATAACGCAGCCAAAGTTATGAAAAAAAGGAAGGATAGAAAAAAAAATTGTAGAAAGATTGTGTTTAAGTTAGGAAATAAAGATAATAAACAAAATGGAATAGTTAAATAAAAATATCAACTTATGATAAAAAAGAATTGAAATTTGACTTTATAACCAATCAGATGCTGAATTCAAACAACAATTTACAAAATTTAAAAAAAAAATAATCATGATTATTTAAATAAATTTCATGCTGAAAGAATAATTCTTAGGAATTTATAGTTCATTTTTTATGATCCGTTTCTAAAACGTGAAGCTGATATTACTTGTTTAAAAATGCCTTATAAACGTAAAATGCAATAAAACGTTTTTAGGTTCGAAATTAGTACAGTAACCCGTACGACACAAAAATTAATTGAGAAAATTTATTNAATGGCGGGCTTTTGGGGGTTGTACCATTGACCACAGGAATGCCAGAACTGCTACTCTCTTCTCGTTACCCAGTGGGCACCTGTGGCAAAGCTACGGCGGTGCATCAGCGTCGCCCAAATCACACAACCACAACCCGTTTATAGGGCGGGTCACATTCACACACAAAGGAGAAAGGACATAGAACACAAAGAGAGAGAAAGAAACATCCATGCCCTGAGCAGGATTCGAACCCGCGACCAGCGGCTCCACTGTCAGGCACGCTAGCCACTCGGCCACCAGATCGGCGTATTCCGTAAATTAACACGAAACAAGCAGAATACCCTTTATGCCTGAAGGTGCCATATAGCAGTAGCTCCCACGGATCCTTAGGATTCCATGGTAAAGTTGAAAAGGTTTCAAGAGAGAAAATTTTTCGAAACAGTTTTATTTAGCGTTTTTGAATCGCGTAAATATATTTATATGCAATAAATAATCCTTAATATTTCACTTTTTTTTGTACCTAAGTTTTTTAATAAAAAAATATGTTTCTGTAATAGCTATTTTCATCGTTTATAGCAGTTCTTCTGAGTTTCCATTTTAACGATAACCACAATTCGGCTTATTTCATTCATTTCCGGCTTATGTTTATAGACCAAAAACAAAATTCCTAACTAAACTAGATTCAGCTCCAGGAGTGAGGATTCAACTGTCGGAAATAAAACCTCATAAAAGATAATTCGGGGTTCCGTTGTCGAAAAAAATTGGGAAACGCACCCTAAAGAACCTTTATTTCATTCAATTAACTTTAAATTCTAACTTTGGTAACTCCCTTGTTAACTTCATTTGATTGCACTTATAATTTTTGGTTAAATAAATGATTAATTCTGACTGTAAAGTTGATTTTCTTCAAAGTATTAGCAATCTGTAATAAGTAATTTTTGTACATAAAAAAATCAACATGTTGTTGTAATTACATCAAAACATGCATGTCATTAAATTTCTAAGCAAATCTTTTAAAATCGTTATTTTAAGGACAGTTGAATATATAGAATATAAGCTATACCCTAACCCGCCTTCGTAAGAACAGTTGAAAAAACGCATCAAAAGTATTTTATTTTTTTCCAACATAAATTAATTTTCAAAGTATTTTTCAAAATTTCTATCTAATTACAGCTCGTATCAAACGTTTGGCCCATGTATACTATAGTCTTTTTAACTCAAAAGTAGTTACTCGCACTTGCAAAGATTTAAAAATTGTTTAATTTTTTTTCGTTGTTAAATTATTTATGTACAACTACTTCAATTCAGATAATTTTAAGGATTCTTTTCTGTTCTTTTAACCCTTATATATAATTAGATTTCAAGAACTGTTTGAAATTTTACATTGTGTTTTCAATTCTTCAACTTTTCTAAATACAGCAAAAACATTTGCTCATTTGACATTGTTGTATGAATGCATGAAACAGAGTGCGACACTGTAAATGAATATAATTTCAAAAACAAATAATGCAGCCAAAGGTATGGAAAAAAAAAAGGAAGATTGTAGAAAGATTGCGTTTAAGTTAGGAAATAAAGATAAAAATAAAATACAATGGTTAAATACAAATAATACTACAAATAATCTAAAAATATCAACTTGTAGTAAAATAGAAAATTTAAAAAAATGCATAGTTTTGATTAAACTCGACCCAAGGATGCAAAATTTTTTGAAGCATTACAATTAAAAAAAAAAAAAAAAAAAAAAAAAAAAAAAAAAAAAAAAAAAAAAGATTACTCCAGTTTTTTATTTTTTTTATTTTCACGTAAAGCATGCTAATCTTTTACTTCTGATCAATACAAAGAAAAATTTTGACTAAAAAAAAAGCTTTATAATCAATCAGATGCTGAATTCAAATTGCAATTTAAAAAATTTAAAAAAAAATGAACCATGATTATTTGAATAAATTTTATGCTGAAGGAATAATTCTTGGGAATTTATAATGCATTTTTTAGGATCCATTTCTAAAAAGTGATGCTGATGTTACTTGTTTAAAGATGCCTGATAAACGCAAAATGCAATAAAACGTCTTAAATTTGAAATTAGTACTGTAACTAGTACGACACACAAATGAATTAATAAAATGTATTGATAAATCTACCTTTCAAATTTTTTTAAAACTCTTTAAAAGTAGCAAATAGAGAGTTTTTGTTCAAATTAAGCCAATCTACACTGTAAACAAGAATAAAGAGCTAATTAAAAACATTTGCAGCGAAACATTTTCATATATTTACAACATATTTGAATATTTAAACAATGCTTATGAACCAACGTTTTGGAATATTCTAATTCGGATCATATCAAAACATATTTTTAGTTTCTGATATGAGAGCAATAATTAAAAGATAATTACTACAAATAATCTAAAATGTTACACATTGTTGCTTATTAAGTTGCTTTAACAAATTATCTACTGCAGGCCTTTTTGCGACCGGTGGAGCCGTATTTCGCAAAGGGGCCAAAGCTGAAGCAGATTGTGATGTTGTGCAACTATTCCGTGAGGCCGGTGCTATCCCCTTGGTAGTCACTAACACAAGTGAAATGTGTCTATGGTGGGAGACATACAATAAGTTGCATGGAAAAACGAAGAATCCTTACGATACTACAAGAACACCAGGAGGCAGCAGTGGTAAGTTCAAATTTTATCCTAAATAAAATTTAAAATCTTTCCTTTATGAAAATTACCTTGTCGATAATTTCTATATTAAAATAGCTAAGGCGAATTAAACTGTCATTATAAACTTCAACATGATAATGCATTTGTGGTAAGTTCAAAGAAGCATTGCGTTTGTGTGATGCTATTATGATGCATACTAATGCCCAGTTCACAATTCGAGTTGAAAACTGGAAGTAAAGAGTTCGATTTCTAAGTACGTACAATGTTTTGGCACTCATCGGCAGCAAAATGTACGTAAAAAACGACGAGACTGAAAGTTCATCAGTCAGTGGGAAATACAATAATAATTCAACTATAGATATTTTAACAGATATCGATCCAACTTTTATCCACAAATTTTAAGTTCCTGAACTTATTGCCAAGACATGAGATACCGCCCAACCCCCAGGGGTATACAGAAAACCCGGGGTAAACTTATTGTTAAATAATAATTGATCAAATTTAAGAGTCAGCTAAAAAAATGAACATTATATAAATTATTTTCACTTCTTATAAAAATTTGTTGTCTCGCCATCTTCGATATACCATAGGATTAAATTTAAACGAACAGGTGGTAATGCTAGATTTTTTCATTGTATTCCTGTCCCAGAAATTAAAAAGATGACATTGCATTTAAATTTAAATTTTACTTTATAATAATAATAAAAAAAATTATTATAATTTGTTTCTGAGATAAATTGTGTAAGTGATGAGATAGTTACACATACATGACGAATCAACGAATGACTTATTACAGCAATTATTGGCCATTATATTTCATTTTTTATCAAATAAATATATTACATGATTTTCAAAATTTTTTATGAAATACTTCAAACTATATAACTGCATGTAAACTCTTTGTGATCTTAAGTGTTTATGGTAGTTATTTAAATCGAGTAATATTTTTATTCAGTATATTTAATACGTCAATTTTAGTTTACTAAATTTTAGCAGAATGTTTTTCCGTATGTTTATACAATTAACATCATAGAATTTAATTCTCAATATCAATAAGAAATATTACAGATACATTTCTAATTTCAATACCTTAAAGTGTGCTTTATCATATTGCTATCTAGCTCTCGAATTTCTTTATCATATCATTAACTAAATAAACGTCTTTTATTCAATTTTAGAGCACGTAATAAAAGAAAGTGCCTGTTCTGTAACTGGTTATTAACTTTACAACACCACCATTGCAAAATAAAAAGATTAAAAAAAAATTAAAAATTCTGTACCCCTGCTGTTAGTTATCTCATCAATCTACACTTTTTCTCGATGAAAAAGTTTGCAAATCTCACTTGTCCGAGTTTTCTTTTTTCAGGGACACTATCAACTTCAGGCTCTTTCAGCCTGTTCTTCTCACGTGACCGACTAACCTTCCTCTCACACGAGGAAGTAGACTCGCAGGAGCTCTTCAAGCAAACTGGGAATGCCTCTTCAGAAAAAAAGAGAGCGTTTGTTGTTTAATTGTCGTTTATTTATTATTTGCTATTTCACACTATTCCCAGTTTTTTGTGATGACACAATATTTGTGCAAAATGAAACGACGTGGCGAAATCGGAAGGCGTTTCCAGATTTTGGTATTTAGGACTATGAAACCTCTTGAGAAATTAATTGCCAACTCTAATAAAAATTCTAAAACAATAATTAAATTGTTTTATTATGATTATTATGACATGGGACAAATTTTAAAAAAAACACTTTGGAGACAATACTGGTTTTAAAATTTCACACAAAATATTGCTATTTAATAACTGTCTCGAAACTTTTCTTCTGAAAAAAAAATGGTATAAAATTGAATAATAGAATCCTATTCCAGAAACGTCGTTATAGAATCGTTTTCCTACAATATTTTATCTGTTTCATCTGAATATTAAATATTTCAAGACCTTTTGGGGACATAAAAATATTTTAAAATAGTTTGTGAACAGTGAAAAATGTTAATCTCAATATATATTTTTTTCCAGAATATGTGAAAACGTATTTTTTTTTTTGCATACTTTAACAATAAGAGAAACCTTCAACAGAAATAATTTTTAATTATTCCTGTATGAAACGCATAGTAAAATTTAAATATCGTTAAAGTAAAAGCTAAATATAATAACAAATGTTTTTTTTTAAAAAAATCACTTCATTGTTGAGAAAAATGCAGACAGAAACTACATTTCCAGTGTTATTGTACCTTCCAATGAAGAAAAATTAAAACACTTATTCGAAATCGGCGATTTTGAGTTAATAATTTTAAACTTTTAATCCAAATTATAAAGAAAAAAAATCTATATAGACAGCAAAGCAGTCTTTTTTTTACCAATTTTCTTGTAATTGATGTCCTGTGCTCATAATTACTAAAAGAAGTTTTTACTAAGACCCAGACAGCAAAAAATTTTCTTTCAAATTTTAATAATGACTGGTTTAATTTGACTTAATTAGGGTTATTTGTGGAAGAAAGATTGTCAAAAAATTGAACTGAAGTATACGTTACGTCATAGTTTAACCGATTTAATTTCTTCTTCTTTGCACAAAGTTGCTGACTTTTGGAGAAGTAAATACATATTTTCTATTAACGCGCGTATAATCTACTAACAGACAAATTTAAATTTGATGACCAACATTCAAGGCTTAAAACACATTGAATTTCAAATTTTGTCAGTAAATTTGTATCATCTATATATCTGCATACATGTTAATTCTGCGAACTTATAAACATTTTGTAGATTTTTTAAATCCAAGTTTTTTAACTACTGTTCGTTAAATGTTGTGGTTCTAACTGCTTTCGAAATTTAGTCAATATAATTTTTAGGAGACGAACTTTTGTAGTAGAACTTAATTCATACCCATGTTTAAAATTGTTTTCAATGTTAATTGACTTATTTAAGCATAAGGAATTATTAAGCTATATTTATTCATGTTTACATGAGCCAGCTTGTTACTCTAAAAAAAAATTAAGTATTTTTTCAACTTCTTATGCTTTTTTCGTCAGCGAATATTTTATTTAAGAAATGTTAGAAAATTATAAAAATATATGAGATTTTGTTATATGTTTAATACTTTGTTTATTTCATCTAAGAAATAAAGTACCTCAAAAGTTACTGAGTAAAATATATTCCCTTCCAATGTAATAATGTACACGTGCTCTTTCAGTGATTTACCAGTGTAAATTCGCAATTGAAGGTTTGGCAATTCAAAATGTGCTACTCACATTAGAAACACACTGTAAAAAATTCCGGGTAAATTTAAGGTATAAGGTACCGACACTTTGGGTGCATCACCGGTAAAATATTGTACCGTAATTTTAAATGTAGTATTTATGTAATGGTATTTATTTATTTATTTTTTTGAATAAAAAATGCAAAAAATCAATATATTCTTTTATTTTATTAATAAATAAAAGGAGCTGAAACAAAACGTAATACACAAGCTCTAAGTTGAAATTTTAATTTTTTCATGTGTAAAAAATATTTAATTTACCATCAGTTTACTATCCCAAATTATCTCGGGCAAATGAAAAAAGTTAAATATAACTCTTTGTATATGTTCACATCTTCATAATATGAAAAATCATCTGCAATGTTTTCACTGTCGCTCGCAAAAGCTATTTTTTTACTTTTTTTATGTAAATTCATCAACAATCGTATATACAATTGAACAAAACACAGCTACAGTCCCACAATTAGCTAAACTCCCTAACAAAAATTGGCTAACTTCCAATCACTGCTGATTATTGTCATTTTTTGTTTTGCTTCCGGCCGAGTAAAAACGTGATAAAACAAAACGTATTGACGAATTCTGCTATGCCCGAGTTTACTCGGGATAGCAAATATTTACAATATATACATACCCGAGTTAACTCGGTATAATCAGGGAAGCGATTAATTATAGTGATTCAGTGATTTTACTGTCATTATTGCTGTAAAAACTGCCGTATAGTAGATTTTTGATCACAGTAAAAATGGATTTTACAGTAAAGAGTACCGGCGTTTTTTACAGTGCAGACGACTTTGAAACGATAAAAAATGCCCTTTCTTATTTTCTTGATCACACTAAAATAAGTATTACATTCTGACCAGAGTAGTGAATTTTTTTGAAGTACCTGCTCTTTTCCATATTTATTAAAACGGGAATGATTGAAGGGGAAAAATCTAATGAAGCTTGCGATTTCGATTTCAAAATTTCCAGAAAACAATGATACAAATAACTTCTCCCAAACTTTGTAAAAAAATACTGTTCTAAAGCATTTGACGTAATTCTTATTTACGTTCTGCCACCGAGGCATTTCAAATAGCATCCATTGGTAATCCCACGTAAGAAAAATTAGACGCGTTTGAACCTTGTTCCCTTAAGTTTGTTCCTGTCCTAAGGTTTAGTTAACGTTTAACAGTAACTAACCTCTTAACTTAACTACCAATTCTTTTGTTTTTGTTTTTAGGTCACATTACTTACCACGCTACTATTTTATTAAAAAATAGTACACTACACTGCAAACTACGAAAAAAAGAAGAGACTACAGTAGTTTAACTGACTTGCAGAGTGCTACTTCCGACTACTGCTCTAAATGAGTGTCAGTGATTGACATGTAAGATTAAATCCGTCATCATACGCTAATTTGCTTTAAATTCTTTCATTTCCACACAACCATCTAAACCATAATACATTTTAATTGCAGTGATGAGCATCAATCAAATCATTTATCAACCTACTTTCTCATGCAAGCTAGTAAAAGTAAACAACGATATTGGCCATCGACTGAATTCAAGTTCACGTCTATTATCATCAAATATTAATAGATAGGAAGTCCAGAGGCAAGAAAACCGATTCAAAAACAACGTTTTCTTACCTCAAGGGGATGTCTGCCCTTTATTATCCATCATGTATACTCTGATCACGTACATTTCCTTTTTTCTGCAAAAATGTCGCTTTCTACGATTGTGCTCTTATAGAAATAAGGAATCAGTTAGTTTAGTCAGGGCCTGATTACTCTTCGATAAATAGCCCATGCGCTTGATTTATGGTAGCTTTAATTAAATTAAAATTTATACTAACGAATTATAATTTTATCCCATACAAATTTAAATGTTTCAGTTTTCGTTCAAAAACTACTTTTACTTTTAATAATTCAGATATATAAGCCAGTTTTTATATGCTCTCAACATTTAAAGTTTCTTTTTCACATATGTATGTAATCTTGAGATTATAATACAATTTGGGATGTTTCTTTTGAAATAGTTTACCTCTAGTGCAAATGTCATTCCTTGTTTAACCTGTTTACAGATCATGCAAAAATAATCAGAAAAATTAATACGAAATCTTTGCTATTGCATCTCATACATTAAAAATTTCTGTACTGTTGCATGAAATATAAATGGTAATTAACATTTAGAGTGTAAAATGCAAGACAGAGTCCGGGGTTCAAATTTTAGTGGAAGTGCTAAGTGTGAAGTCTACGCTGAGTTCAGTTATCTGTTAACTCTATATAATTAACACTAGGTGATCTTTGCTGGGAAGAAGAAAATTTAATACTGATCTTCTCATATTCATATAAGTTTCTTTGTGTACTTTAATTAAATTCTTTTTTGTGGGTATTAAATGATCACCCGTTTTCAGTATTATAAAATAATGCAGCAAAACAACTGGCGCAAATGGCAAGAAGGATTTTTTTTTATTTACAATCATAAAAAACATATTTAAAAAAGAATGCTTTTGAAAATTGTCATAATTTTTTTCAAACTCATATCAGGGTTGTTTAAAAAAAACATTTCATGCTGATGCTGCTTTACAACCAACAACAAACAATGTATGGTTCTGAATGCAATGCACATTTTTCAATTGCTTAGTGAACTACAATATATAAACCAGTTAATTAGAAAACAGTAATTGTGAAATGTGTATCCATTTACACGCCATTTACTAATTCTGTGTGGTCACAAGAGTAATCCCTGTTTAAAGGTATTCTGTTGAATTTCAGAATTTTCTCGTTATTAATTTTCTGAGTTGTTATAAATAAAAACACATTGCCATCAAAAAAGTAAACAAGATTTGAAGAGTAGACATCTGATGAGTAGCTAGTAATAAATTGCAGTGATTATATTAACTTGAAAATACTTGATATTGAACACAAGAAAATTCAACTTTAAAAAATAGTAACAAAATGCTAAGTGACATCAATAAATTTCAGAACCATCTTGGGGCTTGAAAATCCGATTTTTAGCAGCAAAAAATGTTCCACTTTTTATTTTAAGTTCGGTACATAAACTGTATAACCAAGTTCAAAACGTCATTTATTTGAGTCCTGATCCTCACGTTTTACTGCCAAGTTTGTAATTCTTAAAGGATATTTATTTTTGTTTAACATGGTTTTTTGAAGTTCTTTCGTCAAGGAAAATAAAAAACCACAGTTTAAATGCCTTACACTTAAAGCTAAGTCAATTTTGTACTATATATAACATCTTTCCGTGAAGAATTATCTGCGCTTTAGAATTGACAATTAACTTAAATATTTCAAAAGTTATTAAACTTTTTTTAAAAATCGCCAATTTGATGACATTTTTCCACCTAGATGAAAATTATCAAAATCACGGATGATTTATTCTCAGTTTTTGCAAATTTTTATGAGTTCAGGTAATGCAACATTAGTGTAAATTTTTAAATATTAAAAAATTAAAAAACAAACGATTTTCNCGTTCTGCCACAGAGGCATTTCAAATAGCATCCATTGGTAATCCCACGTAAGAAAAATTAGACGCGTTTGAACCTTGTTCCTTTAAGTTTATTCCTGTCCTAAGGTTTAGTTAACGTTTAACGGTAACTGACGTCTTTATTTAACTACCATTTTTCTTTTTTTTGTTTTTGAGTCTTACTACTTATTACGCTACTGTTTTAATAAAAAATAGTACACTACACTGCAAACTACGAAAAAAAAGAAGAAACTACAGTAGTTTAACTGACTTGCATAGTGCTACTTCCGACTACTGCTCTAAATGAGTGTCAGTGATTGACATGTAAGATTAAATCCGTCATCATACGCTAATTTGCTTTAAATTCTTTCATTTCCACACAACCATCTAAAGCATAATACATTTTAATTGCAGTGATGAGCATCAATCAAATCATTTATCAACCTACTTTCTCAAGCAAGCTAGTAAAAGTAAACAACGATATTGGCCATCAACTGAATTCAAGTTCACGTCTATTATCATCAAATATTAATAGATAGGAAGTCCAGAGACAAGAAAACCGATTCGAAACGACGTTTTCTTACCTCAAGGGGATGCCTGCCCTTTATTATCCATCATGTAAACTCTGATCACGTACATTTCCTTTTTTTTGCAAAAATGTCGCTTTCTACGATTGTGCACTTATCGAAATAAGGAATCAGTTAGTTTAGTCAGGGCCTGATTACTCTTCGATAAATAGCAGTCCTGCTTTTACATCAGGCTTATGGAAACTTTATTAAATTAAAATTTATACTAACGAATTATAATTTTATCCCATACAAATTTAAATGTTTCAGTTTTTTGTTCAAAAACTACTTTTACTTTTAATAATTCAGATATATAAGACAATTTTTATATGCTCTCAACATTTAAAGTTTCTTGTTCATATATGTATGTAATCTTGAGTTTATAATACAATTTGGGATGTTTCCTTTGAAATAGTTTACCTCTGTTGCAAATGTCATTCCTTTTTTAACCTGTTTACAGATCACGCAAAAACAATCAGAAAAAATATAATAAATGCGAAAACTTTTCTATTGTGTCTCATAAATTAAAAATTGTTGTACTACTGCAAGAAATTAACATTTAGACTATAAAATGTAGGACAGAATCAGGGGTTTAAATTTTAGTGGAAGTGCTAAGTGTGAAGTCCACGCTGAGTTTAGTTATCTGTTTATTAATTAACTCTAGGTGATCTTTGTTGAGAAGAAGAAAATTTAATACTGATCTTCACATATAAGTTTTATTTGTGTATTTTTATTCAATTCTTCTTCTTTGGTATTAAATGATCACCCATTTTCAGTATTATAAAATAATGCAGCAGAATAACTGAAAACTGGCGCGAATGCCAAGAAGGATTTTTTTAATTTACAATCATAAAAAAATGGTTAAAAAAGAATGCTTTTGAAAATTGTCATAAAATTTTTCAAATTCATATCAGGGTAGCTTGTCAAAAAAAAAGAAAGAAAAAAAAAGATTTCATGCTGATGCTGTTTTACAACCAACAACAAACAATGTATGGTTCTGAATTCAATGCTCATTTTTCAATTGCTTAGTGAACTACAATATATAAACCAGTTAATTATAAAATAGTAATTGTGAAAATGTGTACCCAATTACACGCCATTTACTAATTCTGTGTGGTCACAAGAGTAATCCCTGTTTAAAGATATCCATTTTCCCGTTAATGTTGGTGATACATTTTCAATTTTTGTTTTCTTACAAGAGTCTATCGCCTCACTTCTAAAATGACCCTCTAATCTAGAACCCCCGTACTGCAGCGGTGTAAAGGGACTTTTCAGCAATGAACTTACAAAGAAAAACAAAAAAACATTACGTACTGGTCTTAAACAAGAAGCGTTAAACGCAATTATGAACATCTACCTAAATGGAAAACCCCTTTCAGATTTTTGGGCAGAAACCTCTGTAAATCACTAGCTTGATTGTGGAACTGGCAAACGTTATATTTGATTCATTTAAAAAAGGCAGTACCTTAGGATAAATTGACATTCCAGATAACTAGACATTTGTCACTTAAATTATTTCATAAAAGAAATAAATTATTTCATAAAAGAAATAAATTATTTCATAAAAGAAATAAATTTTTTCATATAAGAAATAAATTATTTCATAAAAGAAATAAATTTTTTCATAAAAGAAATAAATTATTTCATAAAAGAAATAAATTATTTCATAAAAGAAATAAATTTTTTCATAAAAGAAATAAATTATTTCATAAAAGAAATAAATTATTTCACAAAAGAAATAAATTATTTTATAAAGGAAATACTAGGTTCCTATTAGTAAACTAGTATTCCTTTTATTACTGTATAATGCAATCCTAGTATTTGTAATCCTAGTAACTACTAATTCATTGTGCAATTTATATAAATGTTAGTAATAAATAAGAGAAAATTATATTTTTATTTATTTAGAAGCAACGGGTTAGTTTCAAAGGAGGACGGGTACATTGTTGGGCAAGCCGTCCTCGGGGACGGGTAAAATTTTTGTAGTTTTTCGAGCCCTGTTTTGTACTATATATAACATCTTTCCGTGAAGAATTATCTGCCCTTTAGAAATGACAATTAACTTAAATATTTTAAAAGTTATTAACCTTTTTTTAAAAATCGCCAATTTGATGACATTTTTCCAACTAGATACAAATTATCAAAATAACTGCTTCATTCTGAGTTTTTGCAAATTTTTATGAGTCCAGATAATGCAGCATTAGAGTAAGTTTTTAAATATTAAAAAACTAGACTACAAACGCTTTTCATTTTCACAAAACTAAAACTGTGGCTTTTCTTCATATTGACGTTTTGCGCCATTTTCAAAATAAGCGTTGATAGCGCTGGCTTTAGATAGGCTAAATTTGACTTAACAGTCATGAGTAACAGTTCCAAACTCATAGCAGTTATAAAAATAGCATATTAATCACGCAAAAAAGCATCATTTCAAATTACAAGCCTTCGAAAAATAAGCTCCTTCGTCAAGGAAAATTAAAAAAAAAAAAAAAAAAAAAAAAACGNGCCAAGGAAAATTAAAAAAAAAAACGCAGTTTAAGTGCCTGACGCTGAAAGCAATGCTTTAATTTTACACATTACATATTACATCATACCGTGAAGAATTATCTGGGCTTTAGAATTAACAAATAACTTAAATACTTTAAAAGTTATTTATTTTTTTAAAAAAATCGCTAATTTGGCGACATTTTTCCACCGAATTGAAAATTATCAAAATCACTGCCTTATTCTCAGGTTTTGCAAATTTTTGTGAACCCAGATAACGCAGCAATGGAGTAAGCTTTAATTAAAAATTAGACATTAAATGCTTTTCACTTTAACAGAACTGTGGCTTTTCTCCATATTGACGTTTTGTGTCAGTTTCAGAATAAACGTAAACAGCGCTAGCACATAGATAGGCCAAACTTTAAATAACAGTAATGAGTAATTGTTGCAAACTCACAGCAGTTGTGAAAATATATTATTCGCAAAAACCCATCATTTCATATGACAACAGAGCCTTCAAAAAACCGCCTTAAAGAGTGTGACCAAAATTGGTAATTATTTTTCTTATTACTTGCTAACGCCAAAATTTGTCCTGCTTGAAGAGACGTCTCTCATCATTCTATACATGAGGAATCGTGTCTTTGTTTCGTGCATTATGGCAGAAGAAGAATTTCCTTTGTCAATTTTGTGTCACTAAAACAATGCACATTTTTGTACTCACAACGGAGATGTTTAAGGAACAATTTTCCTTATGCTGCACGCTAGATTAATTATTAAAGAAGATGAAGTGTAGAAAGTTAATGACAGTAGGTGCCTTGTGAAGCGAACAGTTGTATATTTTTTATTTCAACGTTCAAGCAGAATTTTTTTCTTCCTATTAATGTTTTATTAATATTAATTGAACGAACTTTACCGCTTTTTACTTCTCCCAAGTAGCGTAAAAACTTATCTTTGAACACTGTAGAATATCGTAGCGAAACATTGTACTATATAAAAATGGACCCTTTAATAACGTATATTCAATATCGCGAAACAATATTGTTCAATATTGTAAAAACGTTGGGGAACGTCGATCGATATCTCTCAACATTTCGTATATCTCTAAATTTATATTTTGAATTTATTTTTTGGAATTATAACAATTTGACGTCATTTTTTGTCTTTTAAATGATCAATTTTGATTTAAGAACACAATAAAGTTTAAAATGAGAAGTTTTACAAACAGACTCTTAATGTGAAATCGACGGGAATAGTACAATATCGTACACACAATGTCGGTCGATGTAGACTAAAGCTGTTACAATATCCCTGTGCTACTTGGGCTGTTTTAAATTTATTAAATTCGAGTCATGCATGACTTACGAATAAATGTTGTTATCCCCTAACAGCGAAATGAAGTCTATTATTTAATAAACTTTTTTGCTCAGTATTTCTAAATTTTCAAACTAGTTATTAAACGGCAACTATTGTTATTAAATGGCAACATAATATATTTATATTTTACTGGCAGTATTCGATATTTAGATACAAGCAAAACACTTTCTTCTATTTCATTCATTTTTTTAAGTAGTTTTAGTAATATTTAATTTGGTTAATTCTTTATTTTTATTTATAAGTTATTTTCAATAATCAATAAGAACTAAACAATTCTGATTTTTAATTAAGAAATTAGCTAGAATAATTTATTAAGAACTAAACATGTTTTATCTAAATAATCACATAAAAAGTCCTTCCTGATACAAATTTTATATTATTTCCAACAGACTGTATGAGGATTTAATACGTTTTTCATTAAACTTAAAAAAACTAATGTCTAAATGTTTTACGGTTATATTTTATGTATTACATAACAATAACGAAATTTGTAATATGTAACAAATTGTGTGAATCGTAGTTTGACAAATAAGCCCCAAGTAACTCGAATAATAAGATTCAGGAAAAAATAATTTTGGTAACTAAATTGGTAATTGATAGTTCTATTCAAAAATAACTTGATTTGTTTTAAAATTAAATAAAAATAAACTAGTAGGAAAAAGTTAATTTAAATTAGATTAAAAATCGTTTTCATCAAAATTTACCTGGCATTTATTTATTCATACTCAACGTCATTTTAAAATCCGTAGTGGTTGTATTACCTAAATTGGTTTTGCATAATTTAAACTTTTTTACACTAGCAGCTCTGATTATGGTGCTGCCATCTATTAAACAAATATTTATATATTAGGTATCACATTGGAAGTAAGGAAGGTGACAAATTTTGTCTTAATTTTTTGTGTATAATTAAAGAAATTGGGTATTAATGTTTTGATAGAAACAAAAAAACTGTATTTCGAAACACTTGGGATCTGTTGTGGCGTAACAAATGCTTAAGCATCATTGTGACATTTTTCCAACTTAATTCGCATCCGTATTGTAACAGTACTCTTCTGTATTTTCTGTAAAGAAAATTGTATTTTTAAATGCTATTTTTTTTTTCAAAATTTTTTATGTGCTAAACTATTTTCATAGGGTTGTTATTTAACATGCATACTTTTTTGTTGCTTTAATTTTCATGCTAGTATGGTCCTAACTGACTTAAATAACACTATTTTATAATCGTAGTGCTGCCATCTACTAAATTAAATATTGCCAATTAATGTTTTAAATATTAATAAGCCTCAATACAGAGTTGTACAGTAAATTAAAATATAAAGTAAATATAAATGTTTAAAGTTGTTCAAAAATAACTTCATCCAAAAGAAAGCTTTAAATACTTATTTATTAGCTTTCTAATATTAAATATTCTATCTAAAACGTTTATTACATAATGAATCACTTTTATTCTAAGATTGGATAATTATGCCCAATAAAGCAATCATAATAGTTCGAGACTCATCTACAACTTAAGATATTCTCAATAGAGCAGAGCCTAAGATAATTTAAGTCAGACGTAAAGTGACGAAAAAGGTTCTTTCTCCACTAAAGATAACTTTTTTTTTCAACCGAAAAAATTCTTTGTGCCGATTTGTAAATCTTGTAAAGTGCGCTAATAATTTCATCCATAAGAATAGTTTTTTTATCTTTATTTACTAACTTCTTAGTTTTTTATTTTATAATAACTAAGTAGTTTTTCGATACATAAGATTTCGAAACATTTTTTTTTCTTCGCGGAACTTACGTTGCACAAATTTTTGTTTTTGATGTTGAAAGTTAAATTGCTTTTACGGAATGTACTAATTCTTATGCGTACAATTTGACTTTTTGAATTATTGAATTAAACAGTAAAATTAATAATCGCATATTATTTAATTTATTATAAACAATAAAAATAGCTATTTTCAAGTTATATTTTTATGTACTTTTTTAAAATAAATATGCATTTTAAATCTCATAAAATGATCATAAAAATTTTAATTATAAAATTTAACCTTAAGAAATGAATTGATTATTAATTTTTTATTATATTTTTGTTTTATTTAATTTTATATTTTTTATTATTTATTGATTTCGTTTTTTATAATGAATGAATTATTATTTTTGTCTTTTTTAAAAAAAATAAGTTAGTAGATAAATTAATATGCTATCATGTCAGAAATTTCAAAAATAGTTCAATAACATAGTAAAATGCTGTTAATATATGCAATATTACTGAATATTACAAAAATCATAAGATTATTGTAACAATTACAAAGCATATGATTATTGAATATTGAATATAATAAAACGCTACCATAAAGAAATAATGTAGAATAATTTATGTTACATTAATGGGTGCAAAGCAAAGTGACATAAGCTGGAGAATTTGATTTTATAACTGTCGTTGAACAGCTGACCCAATTTCGAATTTAAGCCTACCAATGTTTAACTCAGTAGCCTCTTGCAATTTCGAATCCAATCCAGAAGACAAAGGAGCTCCTGGATCAAGTATTGGGAGAGATTTGCCTTCATAAAGGGCATTTTGATAGAACTAACCTACATTTGCGTCACATGGGAAAACAA
This sequence comes from Parasteatoda tepidariorum, assembly GCF_043381705.1. Lineage (NCBI taxonomy): Eukaryota > Metazoa > Arthropoda > Arachnida > Araneae > Theridiidae > Parasteatoda > Parasteatoda tepidariorum. The sequence goes on from NC_092212.1 coordinate 52,168,332, forward strand.
ACCACGATTTATCCCACGGTTAGCCTGACGGCGAGGAGACCTATGATCCGTTTACTACTGATTATATTTTACGATATGTGGTTGGTGCGAGCCTTGTTCATATCGACAAGCCATTTCTGGAATTCGAGCCCGGGTCACCTCACTGGAGGGCGAGTATCCCCTGTGCCGGCTCAAGTAGGGGAATTATATAGGGTGCTCTCCGTAATCATCGCTTTTAATCTGTATCTTTAGAATCATTAACAAAAAGGAAGTCAATATACGTATTGAAAGTAGCAAATTAACGTACAAGTGAGGAAAAAACAAAAACGTAATCGTAGGAAACTGAGAGAAAATGAAAGGCAATTATTAAAAACATCTTTAAATTTTATATGGTATTCACACTGTTACTTATGCTTTCAATCTCACTTTCACCAATTATGATTTGAAAGCTTATGGTATAATTTTTTTTTCTAGTTAAATATTACTATGCTATCCTTAATACGCTTTTTTTTAATATTATTTTTATCAAGAATTCTAAAAATATACGATAAAGTGACGCTTGTGGAATAGTCTGCATTATATTGTACTACATATCATAATAATGCATGAAAGGATATTAATTTCCAGGACTAAAATAAATATAACTGAAAATATTATGTGAATAACATGACCATTTAAGTTTCGAAATAATGTTTACCTGTCGTAATGCACTTTTATTCTTGGCTGTAAAAATGTTTGAAATACCATTGAAATAAGTCATCTTTTGGAATGATGATGTCAGGGCTTATCTAGTGGCTTCAATATCTTTAAACCTAGTTTCCATCGTCAAACTTTTCGGCTTCAGATGGGAAATAAACCTATTACTGTGGGCTTTTTCTTGTTTCTGAAACTGAAAAGTTTGCTTAAGGAACAAGATGGTATGTTGAAGACATCAAGAAAACTTTGACATCTTCTCTTTAGAAAAGTATTTCTCATCTTTGTTATAACTAAGTTCTCTTTAGAAAAGCATTTCAATAGAGAAAAGCATGTCTAAAGAGAACTTAGTTATCACATAACTGAGTACAGAAGTGCATTGCAGAAGCTATAAATTACTTCGAAATTTATTAAATGTTGTAAATGTAATTAACACAATATTTTCAGGGTTTTGTCACAAGGATCTATTTAGCCGAGTACAGAAGTTCATTACGAAAGCTGGAAGTTACTTTTACATTTATTAAAAGTTGTAAATGTAATTAACACAATATTTTCAGGGTTTTGTCACAAGATCTTATATAGCCGAGCACAAAAGTGCATTACGGAAGCAGGCAATTAATTCGAACCTTATTAAATGTTGCAAATGTAATTAACACAATACTTTCGGGGTTTTGTTACAGGAACTTATAGAGCCGAGTACAAAAGTGCATTACGGAAGCTCGAAGTTACTCCAAAGCACATAAATGTTGTAAATGTAATTAATACAATACTCTCAGGGTTTAATCGCTCTATTAGATCAGTTCTGGAAATTAATACCTGTATCTTACACAATCAACAATCCTTTATCTTACTTAAAATAATGTAATAATCAAAACTCAAATATATATTCCAGGAGGTGAATCATCACTGTTAACGGCTGCAGCTTCAGTAATAGGCATCGGAACAGATCTTGGAGGAAGTATACGGATTCCAGCTCTATTCAGTGGAATATTCGGGCACAAACCATCAAGAGGTTAATTTAAATTGGTTATCTCAGAATAGATTTTTTCATACATAAATAAAATTCAAGTAAAATCTAAACTTCACCTTCCTGAAATCTATGCTCTGGTATTCTAATTCATAGCAAAAATACAAGGTTAAAATATAAAGCTAGCGGATACTTCACTGTAACCTTTAAACGCCTTTTTACTTTAACTGTTTTCTTTTAAATCTTACTGCTGATGTTTTTTAGAATTCTCGTCTGACTATTATAATTAGTTTAGCCTGCATTCATTAATTCAGCCTGTATTCTTAAATGTTCTCATATAGATTTCATGCCATAATCAAAATATTCAACTTTTGCATTAAATACCTGTCATTACATCGCTATAAAATTTTCATGAAACTTTTTTAGCAAATTAGAATACACTACATTATTTATCTAAGTCTTACTTAACTTTCTAAAGCTAAGCTGAAACTAAATTCTTTAGACTAAAAAATGTAGTTTAAAGATTAACAAATTTCTCAACGGAATGAACAGCTAATTAATAATGCTTTAAGCTTTAAGTCATTAGAAGGGACTAATATTGGATCATTAGTATAAATGTTATCTACGGTCATTAGTGTAAATGTTACTAATTGATTATCATTTAAAAATATATTGAGAAAATCCCTTTTCTTATTTGAAAAATCCACTAGAGCAGATAGTTTTATTTCTCTTAATTTGTTCAGATGAAAATTTCCCTAAACTTCATTTTGAAATTCTGGCAGCTATGTTACCTAATCTGCTTTACATACTTGATGTTGATCTATATTTTTACTTAATGTGACTAAATAGTTTACATAAAGCGATACAGTTATAAGCCACACAGTTTTAAAAATGGTCAGAAGAACGTCTTTTAAGAGCTTTTTTTAGTGAAAAACGCAGCGATTTCTATCCAGGCAGTTATGTTTCTGAGTATTATACTATTAACTGGTAGAATTTCTCAAAATCTTTTGAATACTTACCTAAAAACAATATTAAGGAACTGTATAGTGTGAAAATGCTACTTTTGGAAAAAATTTTACTTATCCATGCTTAAATTTATTAAGCTTTCCATGTTTTGTGAAGGAAAAAAAAATGCCTGGTATACAATATCTTAATCGTGTATGCTATGATAGATTTCTGAATTACAATAAATATTTCCATCACTTGTATTAAAAAAAGTTGCCCAAATTTGGGTAATTATCTTCTCAAATTGTGTGATATGTGCTAAGCACCCGCACAAGGTAAAAAAATTTTTTTAAATAATTAATAGACGTTTGTTCTTACCCAATCGTGCACAAAATTGAAAGTGTATGGTAACAATAAATTTTTTTAATTAATTCCTTTTCTTATTATTTGTTGCCCTTCCAGGGAACTAAGCCGTATTGAATTAAACAAACATGTTTTTAGAACTTCAATTCATCAAAAGATCAGTAACTCAAACTAATTTAAAATATTAACTTATTAATTAAACATTGAAAATGATGTAAGTAAGAGCTGCCAAGTTTCAGTCATAGACAAGCTTTATTACAATAAAGCGATTTTCCCGATTAATTGACAATTTTAATCTTAATTTCCTTTTAACTTTTCGTGATTTTGTATTATTTAAATTTATAGAAATGCGTTGAACAAAATAAACTTGTCCTTTCAAATAGCTTTCGAAATACTAATTCTCTGACTTCTGACGTCTCCATGATCCCAAGAACTGCACGTTTAGTTAAACTGTATTTAAATGACATAAAAAATCATAGATGAATAATTTTGAAAAAAATGTGTAATAATCTCTTAGTGAAACTCGTTTTTGTTCAACTAGAGCTGTAAGTTAAAAAACATAACTGGCGTTATATATTAAATAAATGAAAAAAAGCTATCTCAATTTAAATTACATGGAATAGGTAATGCTGATTGTAATAGAAGAATTCGCTTTTCACACGTTCTTCTGAAATGGACAAATTAAAATTTTTAGGATGGGGCTAAAAATACTTTTTGCACCAGCTGTCCTAATTTTAGGATTCTGACGCAAAATGACGAAAAGATGCAAACAGATTTTTCATTAGGATTGATTACTTATTATGTTTCTTATCCTACTGTAATTGAAATACGTTGTTGTTTTTGATAAAAATAATTTTCAATCACTCTGCATAGAAAATTGTTTAATTGATTCAAATAAAGCAATTCTTTTCTTTATAGTTAAAAGAATTTATTATTAAATTAAAAGTAAATGAATGAATAAATTCTCTTTATTTCTACTACATGAATGTTTTAATGTATTAAGACTATTAATATTTATCTCTTGATAAAGGAGCTGTATCTAATGGAAATCAATATCCAGTCGTCAAAGAAGCTGTTCGTCAAATGATCGGTACTGGGCCCATGTGCCGATACGCAATTGATCTGCTTCCCATGATGAAAATCATGACATCGGATAAAAAGGACTTGCTGAAATTAGATGATCCTGTGAGTCCTGAATTCAGGGAGTAAAAAAAACGAAAAATAATGCGTGCAATTAATAAATTAGTTTTTAAAACAATTATATAAATTTTTTAACAATACTTCTAATTAGTTTTGATTTTTATAAAAATAATAGTATAGTATTTTAGAAGACATTTAAGGCAATGTGAGGAATAATTCTTCGGAAAATTTAGTTCTTTTTTTTTTTTTTTTTTTTTTTTTTTTTTTTTTTTTTTTTTTNTTTTGGCGGTGTAATTGTAAATAAAACAATTATATGAACCTTAAAAAAAGTATTCATTATATTTTTTTATGAACTTAATTTATAATGTGTAAATAATACATTGGAAGATATTTCCGGTAATAGAAGTCTCAGTTATTTTTTGACTCATGTAATTGTAACTGAAACAACTATCTATAGTTAAAAAAAATATTATGAATACGTATTTTATGAAAATAAGCAGATTTGAGGTACTTCAATAGAAAATAATTCTACACATATTTTAGCTAGCTTTTGAAAAATGTAATTGCAACTAAAACAATTATACTAATTTCAGAAAAATAATTTTTATGAATTTTATTTTTATGATAAAAATATTATAACTTTGAAAGTTATTTCTGACAATATGGGGATAATTCTAAAGGTATTTTAGCAACCTTTAGATTGATGTAATTGCACAAAAACACTCTCGCGAAAATTTTCATTGCATTCCCCATGAATTCTCCTATGTATTCCTACGTATTTTCTATGAATTGAATGTTTACCAATAGTAGTATATTGGAAAACATCTGTAGCAGTTATATAAAAATAAGTATGTTTGAAAGTTCACTTCCTTATGAGAATAAATTACACATACATTTTAATTATTTTTCGAATAATGTAATTCTGATTAAATCAGGTATGTTAAATCTAAAAATTAAAAAATTAAAAAAAAAAAAACAATTTTTCTTAAAGAAATACTTTTTATAAATTTTAATTTGTTAGAATATTTATTATGATTATAAGGTCAGTAAAAAAATATACAATAGATATTTCAAATAACTTTTAAATGATGTCACTGAAACTGTTTCTGAGTCATCTGAATTTTTTTTAAATATTATTATTGCTTATATATTTTTTATTATTATTGTTGCTTATTAGTTTTTCATTATTATTATTTCTTATATTTTTTACTACTATTAATGTGTTTTTAATCACTATTTAGAGTTACAAATGTACGAAATACTCTAATTAGCGATCTTTAAAGATATTTGCTTTGTTTATATAACATTAACTCTTATTTAAAGGTCATAAGTTAAAACAGATTAGTTTCGGCAACATCGATTTGCTTTTTTGTTGAAAAAAATTTTAAAACGTATATAGCTACCCGCATTGACATTTAAATCCATTTTCAAATGACAAAACAATATTGTTTTAAATTTGAATACCCTAATCATGACCTTTAAAAATAAACTTTAAAAAACATGACATTACCGGCAGATGACAATCCTTCATTAAGATTATTACTATTTCCAGATACAAGTAAAAATATTGATATTTTATTTTTTACTTTGTCAATCATTTATCACTTATTTTATAATTATTCGAGACCTTAATTTCAGACTTTAATATTTTAAAAAAATTTAATTTATGTACATTTGGAAAAAATTTAAAAATGCTGTATTCCTTTTGAAGTTATTTGTAATGAAACCTCTTTTTGGCCCCTAAAACCATTAAATAAATGAAAACGAATATTTTAAAATCCTTCTAGTGTATTCCTTCTAGTGTATATATATGACTGTCAATGCATAAAGGAATTTCTTTATTCCAAATACTCACTGTTAGTATTGGTGATAAGTACATATTTCAGTTTGTATAATATGAAAGCACATTGGCACAAAATAAATTGTTCAAAATTTAAACGCCTTAATCACATTCCAAAACTCACTTTTAACAAGGTTTATGGTATTATAAGAAATTTTTTTACATTATTTCAAAAAACCTTTTGAATGGTGAAATTGAAAACAACACGATTATATGAATTTTCAAAAAAAAATTTTTTCAATTGTATTTCTTACGAATTTACAATGTTAGATGTGTTAGTGTTTGACAATATAAAAATAGTGTTTGACATAGCGTTTGACAATATAAAAATAAATTATACAAATATTTTAGGTACGAGGCTTTAAATTATTCATTAGGTACTTTAAATGATGTTATTGAAATGAATTGGGGTCATATAAAAACTGTAATTGTGACGATATAAAAATAAACTGTAAAAATATTTTAGGCATAAGATATTTAAATAATACATTAGTTATTTTAAATGACGTTATTGAAATGAATTGGAGTCATATAAAAACTGTAATTGTGACGATATAAAAAATAAATCATAAGAAATAATTTAGGTGAGAGGTATTTAAATGATTCATTAGGTATTTTAAACAACGCTATTGCTTTTTTTAAATAAAGGATATGACATTTTTATCAAGTTAATTTGAATTCTAATTCAAAACCTTATTGACTTTTAAAGTATAACATAAGCTGATTTTAAGTGAAGCCTATTAAGAATATATAAGATTTTGAAATTAGAATCTTAATTTTATAAGGGATTTTTTTTGCGAGGAAATATTCAGAAGCGAAATTTAGAACTGTGATAACTTGAATCCTTTTTACACGTAATCAGTGTTGGGTTCTGTAACTATTGATCTTAATGTATATTTTAAATACTTGGCAAAAAAATATGCATATTAAGGATCGCAAACTAATATTTAGGGGAGGGGTAGACGTTGGAAAAAAAATCTGACAAATACCAAATCTGACGAAAATCTGACTGACTTCACATCAAAACATGTAACTAAGAAAACACAGAGAAGAGTTGAAAGACTATGATTAGGGCAATTTTGCCCCCCTCTCCGTCTGGCTAACTTCATCCTATCACTCAAAAAAAATCCACACTTAGCGTGCCCAAAATAATTACTGGTCGCGGTTGTGATGATAAATTTAAGAAGAAGGTAGAAATAAATGAGAGGTAAGGGATGCAAAATCTCTCTATTATAAGCACATTCAAGTTTTAACGAGCAATAAAATAGTTTTTAAAAATATTAATCTAGGATTTTCTACCTCAATAATGATTCGTCTGATTTCGATAACATTTTTGATTCTTTTCTTTGTTTCGATCTTAATTTGGCACTCCTAGATATGCATAGAATTTAGACTTCACATTTGACACGGATTCTAAATATGTACGCATGTTAATTCTTCTCTAAGGGTTACAATGTTGTAACAGCACATGTGATATATTTGTAGTATGCGTTACCGTTACCAAAAGGTTAAGTGTAGGCATTATGGAACAACCTGTATAGATATGTTTTTTTATTTAAAATGTGCATAAAAATGAACTGTTTCATGAAATAATGAATAAAAACATTCCCATGTAAAAAAAAGTTTACTCTGTTGATTATTTGCTAATAATTCTAATAAACAGTTTTGATTATTATTGTACAGGTTAATGTAAAGAAATTGCGTGTATTTTACATGGAAGATGACGGAGGTTATCCTTTTCGAACTCCTGTATCCAGAGGAATTAAAAAAGCTTTAAGAAAGGTATTTTATAGGGATTGTCATTTAATACATATTTTATTCATTTTAATGTCTTGAAAGGATAAATATAACTTTAAAAGTTATAAATATCAGTTTCTATTATTTAGTATGTTTATTTAGTGGCTGTTTAGATCAACAAATATTCGCTACTGTACAACAATATTCGTTACCATTATGTCAATGAAACTTGATATATATTGCAGTGTATCTACCTCTACAAAATTACAACTACAATTCACTAGTATATAAGACATGTTAACTCGACTCTATGCAGAGGTACCTTTTCATAGATGACAGTTGACATGGACGGTAACAACTCGCCCCCACATTGGTGACCTTCGGACGTGATGTGAACACGCCTACTTCGATGGATGGTCCACATTGAATAGTTGACTTGCTACTTGTGACTGCGACATTATCCACCTCCTCGCACTGTTGCTACTCAGTCTCGTCTCGATCACGCACAACGTCGGCTTGCATACACTCGACTGCTAACGGCAACACAGGAGCGACTACGACCGTGAAGTTAATACACCTCTCACATTCAGCACTCGAAAAGTACGGTGATCTTAATACAGAACTCCCGGCTTTTCACAAAACAGCAATAACTCAACTAGTGGTATCCGTTCATCGAATTCTATCGCTGCTATAATTCTGGTGGGGGAGTGCTGTAGTGTATCTACCACAAAATTACAACTACAATTCACTAGTATATAAGACGCGTTAACTCGACTCCATGTAGGAGTACCTTTTCATAGATGACAGTTGACGTGGACGGTAACAACTCGCCCCCACATATATTATATATATATGCATTATATGGACTGTAAGAAAAAGAAATCTGCATAATACTTTAAGAAAATATGGATGGCAAATATAGCTTCATGCATTGCGAACGTTTTAAAAAAACAGTAATTACTGCCATAAAATCATTCAGCATAATATCATTAAAGTAGAAAGAAGTAAAAATGATGACTACTAACTTTGAAGAGACTGGGAACTTAAAGGTATACTGCAAGAAAAAAAGACAAAAATGATATTCAAGAGAAAAATAATTGAAAGCAAGCATAACACGTCATGCTTGGGTCGATTGTTACTGCTATAGACCGAAAACTTTTCGTGTTGTCGGTGATTAAACAAAGATATAAGTTTTTATGTGCACATTATTTTTCTTACCAGGTATTCAAAATTTGAACTATATTTTTATTTTCATCTATGGTCCATATAACGCATGTATATCAAGTTTCATCTACCTTCAAAAAAACGAATTTTATGTTGGTGTAAACAGTGTAACTTTAACTATAGCCCTGTACGTATTTCACTGCCCTATTTTACAGTAGTGAATCTAGGGTATGGCAAGTTGGGCATTTTGCAATGGGCTCATTATTTGAAAAAGGGCACCAAAAATTTTTTTCTTCATTTTATTGCTCTTCTACTTCATCATTATTTATTATTATTGCTATTATGAAAATAAAAATATTTTGTTTCTGCTTTGTTTTATAGGTTGAGTAAATTCATTTTAATATTCCCTAAAAAATATTAAAATTGATTAAAAAGCGAGTCCTTAAATGTTTTCCAGCAGACAGAGCTCGTTCTATCTTCTCTTCTAACCTATGCCAAATATCCAGGTCACACATTTTCCTCATTGTTTCGGCTATACATTTTGTGCATCTTCATTTCCCTATTGTAAAGGGAAACCTAATTATCGATATTATATGAAACGCTAATATGTATGTATGTATCAATAAAACCGATGATATTTCTTTTCTCGCGTTGGCAACAGTTTTCATTTTTAATTGTAGGCGTTTTGTACAAATTTCTAAACTTTTTTTCGTATTTATCCACATAATTAAGAAGTTGTGAACTCATTACATAAACACAATAGCATTTGTCTTCGATTCTCACCGAATTCCAACTGTTTGTAATTTCAAATTATTATTGAAATGTACATGTTTAGAATGTTCTACAGTGAAAAGTTTTCGGAACTTTAGTGTTCAAAAAAGTATCCAAAAGCTAGACGTTAAGAACGTATCCTTTGAGCGAACAAAGCGAGCATCGGATTGCGAAGCAATCCGAAATGAACTGCGAAAGCAGTTCCGGGGGTTGGCGAGCGCCAGCGAGCAGGGGGCAAAGCCTCCTAGTATAGTTATTAAAAATGACTATGTAACTAGGCGAGGGGACGTGAAACCCCTTCATTGACCCGAAAATATAGCATCTTTAGTAAAGTACAAATCTGAAATTGTGAAAGTCATGAGGTGTCACCCAGCCCAGTGTCCAGCTGTCTCCAAACTTATTTTTAGATATGCTTTTTTAACTTAATTTACTTAGTTGTGAAAAATTTTTTAAGAAAAACCTTTTTGCAAATTGGTGAGAAAGAAGAAAAAACACTCATCTCTCTCAAAAAGGAGATTTTTGCCACCCATGGTGAGGAATCATAAGAGCTATAATAAGTACTAAAATAAGGAGGCGCTTGCTTGACAACTAATTTGAACCAATCAAACGATTTAAGATTGAATACACCCTTCTGTTCTAGAAAATAAAAACAGATGAAAGATGTGCCTTTAAGGAATCCTTGTGTAGTCGCTGTCTTTACATTTTAAAAATAAATAATTGAATTTTTATTTTATATTTAATCATGAAAAGCAACACATAACTTTCCCGAAAAAAAATTCCGATCATTGGATTGAAAGTTATTCAGGGTGCTTACGTTTTTTTCTTTTTTTTTTCTTCTTTTTTTTGCGCATTGTACAGATTTAGAAAAATTGTAAAACCAAGCATTTTGCAAATTTTTAATGGTCAGTTTGAATTTTTTTCTCGAAATGTTCTTTGCAATACAATTTAAACAATAGCGTTGAGCGATTTAATATTTTAAAGAAAAAATTCAAAAAAAGCTCGTCTTTTTTTTTCTTCTGATTGCAAGAAGAGTTTTATATAAATATCGCTATTAATGCTTTTTTTTCTCTAATCAATGATGTTTTTTAATGAATTAACAAAAACAGACAATTTAATTGTTTTATTAGCAATTGCCATAATCGGTTGTAATTATTTGTATTGAGCTCTTTAATTAATTAATAATGTTGCAAGAATTTATTTGACTTGATAAGAATACGTGTAGTCAGAAGATTCTTAAAATTTTATTATCTTCCTTTAGAAAAAAATGTTCATTTTTTCAAGTAACAGCTTGCTTTAGTTCACTTACTAATAATGATGAGGATTTATTTCTATCCTTTGTTATTATCCTTTTAAAAAATTCTCTGAGCAAAATTTTTTTAACCATATCATATTTGAAAAACTTTAAAATTTAACTTTGCTGCATAAAATCAGTGTTTTTGCTTTTGTTTCTTCTGTTTTAATTATGAATAACATAAGTATTTTGTAATGACTTAATATTTCAAATCAACGACGAATTTAATAAGCGTAAATGTAAGATTAGATAAAATTAGAGTAGTAGATTTTTTGAAAAATTTTGATTATATACAATGCAATCTTTTATTGTATTGCCAAGATGATTGCATTCTTAAAATAATGTTTTTATTTTGCATCTTAAAAAATAGAAGAAAATACAATATTTTTTAAAAGGATTCGAGATTTGTCACAGGCACTATGTACCCTAGATACACCTATGCCCACTTAGAATCTTTGTTGCTGATTTGTTAAAAATATTTACATCACAGAAATTGATAAATTTAAAGAAGGAATCAAAACTTCACAATAAGTTACGTAGCTGGATAAGCTAGTTTATGTGATTCAAATAATATTTACTTCTTTCCAGCGTGGAACAAAAGATTCCACTGCATCATTTATTTTGTAAAGAATCTTATAATTAATGAGCTTATAAATCTAAACATGATATTAAACTTTTTTTCAGGCAGTTAATCATTTCGAGGACATCTGCGAGCAAGCACCACAGAAAATCTTCAAAGAAAAACTGCAAGATGCTGTTGAAACATGGGTTTGCGTAATTGAGACCCTTAATGACCAGCAACTCTGCAACGAAATCGTTGGCTACCAAAAAAAATTAAATCTCAGCAAAGAAGTTCTCAAATCCATGGCTGGTAAATCAAAACATACATTCCCCATTATCTGTCTTGCAATCTTGGATAGATACATCAGAAAATATGATTCGAAGTTAGCTGAGCCTTTCTTCAAGATGAGAGACGAACTTTTGCAAGAATTCAATGAGCTTCTTGGCGATGATGGTATATTCCTCTATCCAACTTACCCGGTCACTGCTCCATATCACATGGAAATGTTGTTCCGTCCTTTTAATATAGGCTATAGCGTCATTTTCAACATTCTTGGTCTACCTGTTACCCAGTGCCCATTAGGAATGAGCAGTAAAGGTTTGCCTCTGGGAATTCAAGTGATTGGAGGTATGAATCGAGATAGTTTAACAATTGCTGCAGCAAGAGAATTGGAAAAAGCTTTTGGAGGTTGGATAAGTCCATGTGATATTCGAAAATCATCAATTAAATTAACTGAAATAGTATAAAAATCATTCATGTAAATGAGTTCCACAATGCACAAACTGAAGTAGTTTTGCGATTGAGACTTTTATCTAACCGGCATTACTCATTGACAAGATAAGACTACATTCGTGAGCAGGATTTTGTGCATAAGATTTACTTTTTAGAACTTATGCAAGCGCATTACATCAATTTTGAGTAAAAAATCTATTTCAAATGTTAGATCTGAATAGATTTGTCGGGAATTTTAAACAATCTACGACTTTTAACAGTATTTCTAAGTCATACTGCCCCGTCATCCTGCAAAGAATGGAAGCGTGAATTTGGGTAACTTCATGTGATGTTCGAAAATAATCGTTTAAACATTTAAAGTAACTGGAAGTCATACCCTTCGTGCAAGCAAATTTCTCAAAGTGCAAATTTAAATACCTCGTTTGTGAGTAAAACTTTTCTTGAAATCTGCATTTGTCATTGACAAGATCTAGAATTAAAAGATCTACATTTCAGCTCAGATCCATGCTGTGAGTAAGAATTACTTTTTAGATGTTACGCATGTGTATTACTTATTTTGAGTTGAAGATCTATTTCAAATGTAAAATCTGGAGAGATTTTCAGTGAATTTTTATCAGTAATTTCGATTTATAGAATCCTGCCATCCTTTAAGGTAGAATATCTAATTCAACTTAAAAAAAAATATATTATTGTACATTTAATGTTATCTTGGATAAAAAAAGAACTCCATTTGCCAAATATTTTCAGTTCTAGAGCAAACTTTGCAAAAAGATGAATTTTTGTAACTGATTATGGATAATGAATACGCATGTCTGCTGCAACTGTTCAGCAATATCTTTATGATATTTGATATATTTATGATTCAGCAATATATTATTGATAACTGATATAGTTATTATTACTTCAGAAATTTAGTACCTTTGCTGAACTATATGCTAGAACCCAGGAATGAAGAAAAATTCGCAGTAGAGTTTCCTAAATAAAGATTTCAGCAAATACATGTCTTAATACAACAATTTCCAATGCAATGTTGTTAACTACGATAATGTAAAGCTTTGTTATCTTATTCTCATTGCCAAATAATGCATGCATTGTTTATTGTTCAATTTTATGTCATAAGACTAATTTATTTACTCGTTATATGTTCCTTTTTATATTTATGGGTGCAAAAGCGTTATAAATGCTTTCCTCAACCTTTATGGAAATATTGGATTCTCTAACTTATTAGCAGTGTTTCTAACGTAATATTGTAGTTTGCTTGTAATTAACTTAAATAGCAACGTATCGACGTTTTGAAGTTTACAGTTTTTAAAAATTACAATTTTCCTTTTTTTTTCCTCAAATTTAAAAACGCCACTCAAATGGCATTTGATATAGTTCAATCATGTACCATAAGAAATATGAAGAAATAATTTTCATATCAATAGCGAATTTTGAACTTAAACATTAGATAGAGAATCAAAATTCTCTATTGATGCATATGAACTTAAATAACAATAGAGAATTTTGAACTTTCATATCAATAGACAATTTTGAACAAATTTTGAAACTTAAAAAAAATTTCTATCTGTAATTTTAAACAGAGAAATTCCAAAGTAATTTTTAATCACCCAAGTTGAAATATTCTAATCAAACACTATTTATTGCTGAATAACTTGATGCAAAATGACAAAAACACTCATTTATTTCTCACATTTGTATGTCCATCCAACATTAAGTGATTAACTTGAATATAACCATTATGTCAATTGAGTCGTTGATAATGATAATGATGAAAATAATTTACATCATTATCATATCTGAAATCTGAATATGTTTAAACGCTTTGGAATTTACAGTCTACCATATGTATTTTTTTTATTTAATCATGTTACAGGTTTTTGTATGTCATGAAATAAAACGCCTAACAATTCTCAACAAATAAACATTTTTTGGAAAAAAATTATTTTATTTATTTAATTTCATTCATGCTATTAATTGGAAATCAAGATATAAACGTAATGTTGATATAAATTGCTGGAATATAATCTATCTCATTTTACCAATAACTGCTAAGCAGAAATATAATTACAATGTGGGCCGGGATAGCCTGATCGGTAGGGCACTGGGCACATGTCCGAGAGTTCGTGGGTTCGAACCCCGCCGGCCGAAGACTCCACGTGTAGTAAAGTGACTGATGCACGTTAAATCTGTCGGGTCGCAAAAGTTCTCCATGTTCCCATAACAAATCAAAACCTCTGGGGGTACTGGATTGGAGATCGATCGTTCTCTGATTCAGGTCAAAATTACGATCTGTGGATGAATGAATGGATGAATGAATAGGTCCGCCCAATAAACGGGTGCGACGTATGGTGTGACAGAAGTCGAATTCTTGACCATAGATGGCGCCACTGAAAAACAAGAAACTCACACTCTGCCTTAAATTTGCTCGGTTTCACCAAGCAGGCTTTCCCGTGTGGCAAGTGGCATTAGAAACAACAACATAATTACAATGTGTGTATAATGTTTCAATGTTGGAGTTAAATCTTAATATATGGATAGGCCTAACATGGAAGTTAATCTGTTTCCCCATGGTCAGTTTTGGTCGTGATCTTTGAATTTAATGAGGAGGAGAAACTCAAATTTTGCTATATCGACAAGTAAGATATTTCTTCCTTCGTAATAAAACTTTTTATACTAAATAAATAACTTATGGTATTTTCAATAGAACATAAATGAGCAAAAGATTTTAAAAAAACATCTTGTTTGTTCTAAAAATTTGAAAACGGACGAAAATTCCAAACGCTCAGGTGAAGAACGCTAAAGACGCTAATCGACTTTCAGTCAGTCATTCGCTAATTCTATAATAAGGACAACGTATTTAAATTTTTGAGATTGGTCGTTTCTACGAATTCTCTCAGTTCGTTGCGTTTCTCAGTCTTCACATACAGCCAATCAGAGGCTATTTACGAACTTCGGCTAATGTTTATTGTTTATACTAGTTTATCTTCGGAAGTTCATGAATGAATAACGCCATGTTTCAGTAGATGTTTTTTTTTTCTCCTTTATCTAACTTTTATTTATACCATTATCAGTTTTTTAAATTATTAAAACTTATATTCTCGAATAGTATTTATAAATTAGATAGTTAAGAGAGACATATTATTCTTGAATTATTACTGCATACATAGACTTTTCTTGCAGTGGATGCATAAAATCCATTGCAAGAAAAGTTAATAGTCGAGTTTTTTGAGTATCTTGATGAATCAGTACATTTTGCTCACATGTAATTTGCATAAATTCTCATTAATTTCATCATAATTTGAAGATTACTCCTTTGTTTGGTAATACATAAAATTTATTAAAAATAGATTAATTAATAATTAAAAAAATTTATTAATTAAAAATGCTTTGCATTAAAACTACTGAAAAAACTCTAGTTATGGTTATTTGACGGTCTTGTTTAAGCATGGTAAACAAACTGTTATTTAACCATTTTTGTGCACTACAGTTATAAAAATAGCATTTTATTTCTGAAAAATAATTAAAAAAAACAGCCGTAACACTGTTGATGGTTTATCGAAAAAATTGTTAACAAAATGCATAAAATTACTGTTTTTTGAAATTACAGTGCTAAAATGTATTCTTAAAAAAATATTTCCCTAAAAATTTTTTTCTTATTTTTTACCCCACTACTTCAATGTTCTTGACCTTTAAAAAAAATAACAATAAAAGCCTAAACTTACGATGACATTCAAAATTACTTCCAACACACTTTCATCATCACAGATCTTAAATATCTAGAGTTAGAACGAAAGAAAAAAAAAAATTTTACTGCCTCCCCCTCGTATGATAGACGTGAAAGTATCGCTAAGTAGAATCATATAAAAATGTGGCATATCTCTTACATGCTAAAGATACAGAACAGATGGCCGTACTTTGAAACATTTAGTTTTTTAGCCCTACAAGCAGCAAAAAAGTAATCTCGCATTCGAATTAAATTATTGGCAAGATACACTCTCATTGCAACAAGTAGTCGCTTTTAACCTCATGCAAAGATGATAAAGTTTATTTTGAGATGCTGGTTATTTTCTTGTATTTGTTTTGTCATCACAAATCAACAAAATTCAACAAGAAACCGCCAAAGAGGTAAGGAGATACGATACTTTTTTTCCCCATGTAAATTACATTAAGCAGAAATTAACTTAATGAGATGGCATAATTATTTATAAGTTATATAATTAAATTTTGCATTACGTTTACATAATTATACAAAAAATACATCTTTAATTTTAGCATTAAGTTTAAATAATTATACATAAATTATATCTTTAATTTTAGCATTAAGTTTATATAATTATACATAAATCATGTGTATAAATTTAGCCTTAAGTTTAAAACTTTCACGGTAAAAATAATATTTTTTACTTTATTTTTTAACCGTCGTTGAACAGCCTACCCAATTTTGGGTTTTCAACTACTAAAGCTCAAATCCGTAGTCTTGTAAGTTTGAACTCAATCCAGAAGACAAGGGAACTTCTGAAAAAAGTATTGGGAGAAATTTGCCTTCGTGGAGGACTTTTTGACGGAACTAACCAGCATTTGCGTTAAATTTGAGAGGAAGACCACGAGAACCTCCCAAGGATAGCCTCAAGGCAAAGGGACTCTAACCCATGATCCGTCTACCACTGAGGACATTTTAAGTCAGCAAAGTGGTCGGTACAATCCTGGTGCGGAATTCGTATCTACCAGCCATCACTGGGATTCGAACCCGGTTCACCTAGTTCGGAGGGGAATTCTTTATCCCCTAAACAACCACGGCTTGAAATTTTTTCGAATATGAAGTCAGAGAAGTACACAAAATAGGGGTGGCAAATTAAGCAAGTAAAAAATAAAAACGCTATTGAAACTTTACAAATCACTATTAAGAAAGATGGGTGTGCAGAATATAAAAATCTGCAAAATAATGGCAAGCAACAGAGGAAAGTGGCTAAGCGATTATTATAAACACCTACTAGATTCAGCAATAAGCAATCAAATAGGTTTTATTTTTGCACACCCGCCTTTTTAAATGGTGATTTTAACGCATTTCAATATATTTTTTTTGTTTTTTCCTCGATTAAATAATAATTAGCATACTTCTTTTACTTCATTTTTGATATGGAGTATAAAAATATGTGCATTAATGACAGAGCATTTTAGTGAAATTTTTCAGTGCAGAATCAAAATGCCAATTTTTATAAAAAAAAAATTTCCTATCATTTATATTACTTAATCTTGCACTGATTAAAATGATTTTAAGGCTTGATTTATAATCTTTTAATCCAAGACCAATTTTGAAGGCCAACATCAGCTGTATAATTTTAGTCAACTAAATTACTAAAGATTGCAAAATAGTTTAAATAAATAATCGAAAAATTGAATCGAATTTAAAAAAATGAATCGAAATTTTCAATGTTGACTCTCTTTAAATATGGATAGCAACCGTAATCTGAAAAATATAGTCCTCATAGTTTCAGACAAACGAGTTAGAGCCCTTAATTTTACTTTTAAACTTTTTTTTTATAACTTCATACGTATTAGCCATATGACTTGAAATATTTAAATGGAGCATAAAACTGTTTGCATATAATTATAGAACTCGTTTATCCATACATAATTCCTTGTAAAACACAACAATTTATATACTTTCTTTTATAATTATATCTTGGTATGAGAATCTCTTAGTTCTAAAATATACAATTTTAAAATTACTTTTTTTAAATGACAAACCTCTAAATTTGAGCAAAATTAGAATAGTTCTTGCAACAACAAAAAAAATTGTGAATTTCGTTCAAGTTTTGATTTGGACGTTTAGAATAGCTTATCCCCTGAGCAAAGTAAAAATTTGTATACCTAATAATTATATTTTTTTTAACCATGATTCAATTAAATAAATAAATAACTATAAAAAAGACAGGACCTTTTGATAAACGAGCCTTATTATTTTCTATGAAAATATGTTTTAGTTCAGTTAAAAAATTCCCTTTATGTGACAAAATATATAAAGTAAGACTAAAGGATCAAATTTCTCGACCGTGCTCTTGATTAAACTGTTTGAACCATATTTTCCAGATTGTTAAAGCCACCCATATTTTGAGGATCAAGAATCAGAAAATGTCGAGGGAAAAAAAACCCGTATGTTTAGTCGGAGAACTTACTTTTCTGTGTCAGCTTTCTTTACTTAAAATATCGCCAGTGCAACATATACAGCATATTTAAGGTTACTCTTTCAAATCATTAGATTGCATGTGAATACGTAAAGATCAGTGATTATAAGTTATCAAGGTGTTTTATTTTTATTTTTCGCACTGCATGTATTCAAAAATATAAGGTAATAAAATTTTCGGAACAATCAGAGTTTTATATTAGATGCTGAAAATAACACTACTGGAAGATACAAACCTCAACATATAATGTTTTAAAAGAGGTCAAGCGTGTATTAAAAACCGATATCTTTTACTTTCGAAAATGGTCCCATTGAGGTGACCCGAGTTCGAATCCCAGCGATGACTGGTAGTTACGGAATCCTCACTCGGTTCGCACCAACCACAGTGCTGACGTAAATTATCCTCAGTGGTAGATGGATCACGGGTTAGAGTCCCCTTGCCATCGTGCTAACCGTAGGAGATTTTCGTGGTTCTCCTCCACACGTAACGTAAATGAGGGCTGGTTTCATCAAAAAAAGTAATTTACGAAGGCAAATTTCGGTCAAGATCGAGAAGTTTCCTTGTCTGCAGGATTGGGTTCAAAATTATAAGGATACGGAAATGAATATTGGTAGTTGTAAATGGTATAGTTGTAACTATTTCACGTCAACCATTAACTTGAAGAAAAATAAAATGTATTGTATGAGAAAAAATATTGAATAAAAACAAAAACGAGATAAGGAAAAAAGAAACAAATTTTTTCCAAAGGTATTAAAATAATTTTGGGAGTTACAAACATTTTCAGTATCAAAATGTTTTTAAATCAGAAAACAATTAATTTATTTTTATTTTAGTTCAGTAGAAATTAGAATTAAAAGAATTTTATGCATTTTAGGCATAGTAACTAATTTATTTCTAAAATAATAATTTTTTGTAATATTCTTTGAAAAAAAAAAACTTTAACTTAAGATATAAAAACTTATTATTAGATTACAAATGGATAAATAAATATTTTACTTTAAGTACAAAAATTGTTCCGATTTTGCAATGAAATATTAGTTTTCATGGGATTGAGATTAACATAGGAAATTCATGGCACTTTTAATTAGAAGTTAAAAGATTTTATTTACAAATACAAAGATTTAAAAGATTTAATTTAAAGATTACAAAGATTTAATTTTTATTTACAGATTTAAAAAAAATTTTTTTTTTAGAAATTAGAACATATTTTACTTCAGAAAAACATACATCCTTAACAACCACTCGGGACACTAAAAATTATTTTTTGTTTAAAAACAATAATTTACATGAAATCTATAAAAAAAATTGTACTTGTCCATTTAAAATTATAGGTAATATATTGAACATATTGAACATTTCACATTTTAATTATTTTAAAACAAAATACAAGAATAATTATTTGAATAAAACAACAAATCAGAGACAAGTTTCTTTGCAGTTTTAATCACTTTTAACAATGAAAAAACTGATATCTCTAAAACTGATATCTCTTTAAAAAGGTTAAAATTTTGGNCATTTAATTTACTTAATCTTGCACTGATTAAAATGATTTTAAGGCTTGATTTATAATCTTTTAATCCAAGACCAATTTTGAAGGCCAACATCAGCTGTATAATTTTAGTCAACTAAATTACTAAAGATTGCAAAATAGTTTAAATAAATAATCGAAAAATTGAATCGAATTTAAAAAAATGAATCGAAATTTTCAATGTTGACTCTCTTTAAATATGGATAGCAACCGTAATCTGAAAAATATAGTCCTCATAGTTTCAGACAAACGAGTTAGAGCCCTTAATTTTACTTTTAAACTTTTTTTTTATAACTTCATACGTATTAGCCATATGACTTGAAATATTTAAATGGAGCATAAAACTGTTTGCATATAATTATAGAACTCGTTTATCCATACATAATTCCTTGTAAAACACAACAATTTATATACTTTCTTTTATAATTATATCTTGGTATGAGAATCTCTTAGTTCTAAAATATACAATTTTAAAATTACTTTTTTTAAATGACAAACCTCTAAATTTGAGCAAAATTAGAATAGTTCTTGCAACAACAAAAAAAATTGTGAATTTCGTTCAAGTTTTGATTTGGACGTTTAGAATAGCTTATCCCCTGAGCAAAGTAAAAATTTGTATACCTAATAATTATATTTTTTTTAACCATGATTCAATTAAATAAATAAATAACTATAAAAAAGACAGGACCTTTTGATAAACGAGCCTTATTATTTTCTATGAAAATATGTTTTAGTTCAGTTAAAAAATTCCCTTTATGTGACAAAATATATAAAGTAAGACTAAAGGATCAAATTTCTCGACCGTGCTCTTGATTAAACTGTTTGAACCATATTTTCCAGATTGTTAAAGCCACCCATATTTTGAGGATCAAGAATCAGAAAATGTCGAGGGAAAAAAAACCCGTATGTTTAGTCGGAGAACTTACTTTTCTGTGTCAGCTTTCTTTACTTAAAATATCGCCAGTGCAACATATACAGCATATTTAAGGTTACTCTTTCAAATCATTAGATTGCATGTGAATACGTAAAGATCAGTGATTATAAGTTATCAAGGTGTTTTATTTTTATTTTTCGCACTGCATGTATTCAAAAATATAAGGTAATAAAATTTTCGGAACAATCAGAGTTTTATATTAGATGCTGAAAATAACACTACTGGAAGATACAAACCTCAACATATAATGTTTTAAAAGAGGTCAAGCGTGTATTAAAAACCGATATCTTTTACTTTCGAAAATGGTCCCATTGAGGTGACCCGAGTTCGAATCCCAGCGATGACTGGTAGTTACGGAATCCTCACTCGGTTCGCACCAACCACAGTGCTGACGTAAATTATCCTCAGTGGTAGATGGATCACGGGTTAGAGTCCCCTTGCCATCGTGCTAACCGTAGGAGATTTTCGTGGTTCTCCTCCACACGTAACGTAAATGAGGGCTGGTTTCATCAAAAAAAGTAATTTACGAAGGCAAATTTCGGTCAAGATCGAGAAGTTTCCTTGTCTGCAGGATTGGGTTCAAAATTATAAGGATACGGAAATGAATATTGGTAGTTGTAAATGGTATAGTTGTAACTATTTCACGTCAACCATTAACTTGAAGAAAAATAAAATGTATTGTATGAGAAAAAATATTGACTTTAAAAATAAAAAAAAAAGAACAAGATAAGGAAAAAAAAAAACAAATTTTTTCCAAAGGTTTTAAAACAATTTTGGGAAATACAAAAATTTTCAATATCAAAATGTTTTTGAATTAGAAAACAGTTAATTCATTTTTATTCTAGTTCAGTAGAGATTAGAATTAAAAGATTTTAGGCATAGTAACTATATCATTTTTAAAATAATCATTTTTTGTAATATTCTTTAAAAAAAACTTTAACTTAAGATATAAAAACTTATTATTAGATTACAAATGGATAAATAAAATATTTTACTTTAAGTACAAAAATTGTTTTGATTCTGCGATAAAATAATAGTTTTCATTGGTTAGAGATTAACATAGGAAATTCATGGCACTTTTAATTAGGAGAAGTTAAAAGATTTAATTTACAAATGCAAAGACTTAAAAGATTTAATTTGAAGATTACAAAGACTTAATTTTTTATTACAAATTTAAAAAAAATTTTTTTTTTTTAGAAATTAGAACATATTTTACTTGAGAAAAACATACATCCTTAACAACCACTCGGGACACTAAAAATTACTTTCACTTTAAAAACAATAATTTACATAAAATCTATAAAAAGAACCGTACTTGTCCATTTAAAAATATAGGTAATATAGTGAACATTTCACATTTTAATTATTTTAAAACAAAATACAAGAACAATTATTTGAATAAAACAACAAATCAGAGATAAGTTTCTTTGCAGTTTTAATCACTTTTAGCAATAAAAAATACAATTTAAGGGAAAAGACGTAATTTAAGACGTATTTCAAAAGAAGCCAAGATTTCAAATTAGTCAAAAACATACTTGATCAAAAACTTCATTGTCTTCAAAATATATGAAGATGGTAATTCTTGAAACCAATGAAGTTTTTAATCAAATGCATTTTACTGCGAAATATTATACTTAGAATTATTTATTAAACTAGTGGGCTGCTCCCCCTGCTCGCTAACGCTCGCCAACCCCCGAAAATTGCTACACAATCTTGTATGGTTTGCTTCGCTCGCTACTAACTTAGATACATTGCAAATGCACAAAATTCTAAGAATTCAAAACAATCATTCAAATCCATATAAAAACTTTTTTTTAAAAAAAATTACATCTTTTTAGTAAATACTAAGTCATTAAAATAAATTTGAATTCAAATAAATGATAAGTAATTCGTTAAACCTATTAGAAATGTGCCATAGTATAATTNTAATTCTTTAAGAACTATATAAATTCGTGAAAAAAAAGCGCTTTCGACAAAATACTAAAATAGAGATCTATCGACATCGATCTACTCACTCCTGCCTAGCTTAATAGTATGAGATTTCCGCAGCTGATGCTCTCTGGTTATTTCAGTTTCCGTTTTTAAAAGCGCTATATGTTGAGTCACCTCAGTAGATTTGGCACGTGACATTTTTAGCGGCAATCATCGGTCGATTCGCCGTGTAAGAGAAATAGTAACGTAAACAAAGCAAAGGAAACGTTGCCACCGGCGGAAAAGAAATACAGCCAAAATTTGGGAGCCACGTAAGAGAATTATATATATTAGATACTATTATCAATTATCTATTGAATGTTAAAATTTTTTGCTTTTTCTCTTGCTCAACAAAAGGGAACGTCAAGTTGAATGCATAATATCAGAAAGGTGAGAGCAAGACACAGTGTTCTCAAAACAGCATTTTCCTAACACAATTTTAAGTATGCGCATAAAATAAATTTACGCAAATAAATATAAACTTTAAAAGACAAAGAAAAAAAAAATTAAAACCCAGAGGAAAAAAAGCCGAATGATCTCTAGAAAAACAAATAATATGAAAAAAAAAAAATTTTTTTTAAGTCAATTCCTTCTCAGGTCAAGAAAGAAGAATTTATTTTAGTTAATTTTTCTTAAGTAATTACGATTTTTTCTCATATAAAACTAAAATTAATTAATTAAATTTAATTAATGAATTAATGTTTGAAAAAACTGTATTAACATCAGGCGTTACTCAAAAGTTTACACCACAAGTTTAAAAAAATGCATTTGAACTTGCGTGGATAAATAAAAAGTATTTAGTGAACGATTTAAAATTTGATCAAGATCAAGAATTTGATCAAGAACGAAACTAATAGTAGGAACTGAATAAAATGCTGAAAAGAATCTGAATTTACTAAATTAAAATATGCGAGAATCACTCGGATATTTTTCACAGACACCTTTAAATATATTTTTAGAATCCTTGCAGGCAAAAAAAAATGTACACATTAATATTAAAAATGTAAATTAATAATTAAAGGCAAGGAAAATACCAAAATACCATGAGATCACTATTACAATGCATCTTAATTAATAAACCATAAGTAATAGAATCAATGAAGTAAACATGCACTTTTACTTTTGTGTTTTACACAGTTACTCAAAAAAATATGCTCAACATTTGTAATTTTTGATAATCCTGAGACATCAGATTTATAAAATAACAGCGATTTTTACTTAATATACAGCTTAAAAGAAATCAAACTCATAAATGCAACAAAAAAAGTTTTAAAAAAATATAATTAACAAATTAGTTTCTTCTATACTTTTAAATTATTGCTTTTCAGCATTTTTTTTTCTTTTGCCTATTTCTGGAAATTTCTTTTCTTTTTCTTTGCAGTTAATTCCTTTTTCTTTTATTCGTGAAGCAAAATCCATTCGACTGAAACAATAAGTTAATAATATGCCATAGAACTATGCAATAATCAAATTTATCTTTTTAAAATTTTTCATTGTAATTAAAATTTTTATCCACGTGGTAAAACCGATTGCATTTTCACACAGACAATCGATTTCTTATGAGGCCTTTACCTGCGCCATCTTGAATTCTAAGTTTAATT
The DNA here is from genome assembly GCF_043381705.1 of Parasteatoda tepidariorum. NCBI lineage: Eukaryota > Metazoa > Arthropoda > Arachnida > Araneae > Theridiidae > Parasteatoda > Parasteatoda tepidariorum. The sequence goes on from NC_092212.1 coordinate 52,192,738, forward strand.
TTTAATTTGTGTTTTCTCGATAATTTTTTTTTCCTGAACTTTTGATGATGTTGTATTAATACATAGCACAATGCCTTTCAAAAAAGGTAGAAAATAAAGGGATTGGTTTATTAGATAAGGAGGAATAGCGGTTGATAATGTTTAGAACTTCTATGAATTTTTCCTCGAAACAAAGCAAATAAAATTATACAATTTATGGTTTTGAGTAAGTAATTTAAAAATACCCGTTTCTCAATTTTTGACTTCTAAAAATCTAATCTTATTGCAACTTAAATTGTTAGAAACCAATTCGGATTACTATTAAACGCAAACGTTACTATTAAACGCTATTACGTTAATAGCAAAAAAATAAAGATGTTTATCAAAAACTAAAAGCTGTTAACTAACTATTTAAATATCTTTCAAAAATTGTTAACTGCAGATTTGTATTGGCATAATTTTGACAGAAAAAATTATTAGAAAATCAAAAAGATCGTATGCTTTATATCTCGAATTCTGATTCGGTATTTACACGTGTCAATCATCAGTTTGGGAAAAATTAATGAAGAGGATTATAAAAATATATATAGAACTTTCCCTCCCCTTCTCCACCCCTTTAACAATTGAGTTTGGTTGGGAGAGGAAAGGCCTTTTAACACTTTTTATAAAGCTCTGTCAGCAAGGGAAATAAAAAAGCCGTACTTAAAGTGCTTTACACTTGAAGCAATGCGATGATTTTAAACTATATATATAATCATGCCGTGAAGAATTATCTGGGCTATAGAATAGACAAATAACTTTAATATTTTAAAAGTTATTAAACGTTTTCAAAAATTGCCAAATTGGTGACATTTTTCCACCTTGATGGAAATTATCAAAACCACTGCCTTATTATCAGTTTTTTTAAATTTTTATGAGCCCAGGCATTGGAGTAAGTTTTTATGTAATTAAAAATTAAACCCCAAACGCTTTTCTTTTTCACAAAACTGTTGCTTTTCTCCATATTGAGGTTTTGCGCCACTCTCAAAATAAGCGTAAACAGCGCTGGCTTTAGATAGGCGAAACTTGGCCTCACAGTCATGAGTAACAATTGCTAACTCACAGCATTTATAAAAAATAGCATATTGATGGTGTTTTCAGTAGAAATGTAAACAATGACAATCTCGAGCAGTATGCCTGCTCTAGTTCCGGTTAGAAAGTTTGCAGCTGCTTACTACATGTTATTCTGCGAGGCGATATTTCCAAACGGATAATTTCGCTTTCAATAAAAGAAATAAATTAGATAATTTCTGAGCTCAAATCTACCGTATTTCATAAGATATTAATGTTATTATGTAATTCTGGTGAGTTTGAAGTGAAAATTTGTTTTAGTTATTTAAAGATATGTTGTTACAAAAGTTGACATGGTTGCTAGATTTTGAATAACTCGCTGTTTTGGCAGTCTTGATTTGGCCTCTTCATATAAGTTTATTACTGTTTGTTCTTGTTGCAAGCTGTGCACGTTAGTGTTAACATATTGTTCGAGCAGCGAGATTCAGTTCATTTTACAAATTATCCTTTAGGTTTAAATTTCGAAGTTGGTATATTGTTGACAAGGGAAGAAGTGTCTTATAACGAGTCTTTTTTTTTCAAATGACGATTCTTACGTCTTAAAATGACAGGTCTTCAAACGACGATTCTAATAAGGATTCTTTGTTTTTAACTCAAAGCACAGGCAGTAAAGAGCTTGCAGTAAACCTAGTAAAGGCACCCCATCCATCATTTATGCTTTTAACCCATCATTTCTGCCTAACTTCTAGTTCAGTTCGTTTTAGGTTTGCGCTGAANGCCTTATTTCGTAAGATATTAATGTTATTAAGCAATTCTGGTGAGTTTGAAGTGAAAATTTGTTTGAGTTATTTAGAGATATATTGTTAGAAAAGGTGACATGGTTGCTAGATTTTGAATAACTCGCTGTTTTGGCAGTCTTGATTTGACCTCTTCATATAAGTTTATTACTGTTTGTTCCTGTTGCAAGCTGTGCACAATCTTACGTTAGTGTTAACACTTTTAGCATTGTTAACACTTTTAGCATTGTAAACACAAGTATTGTTAACATTGTAAAATTAAGTAATAAGTAATCAAATACATTGTTTGGAAGAATCTCAAGACACAATGATGCCAAATGGCTTTAAAATACAACGGAAACAGTGACCCGGAAATTTAGGCGGTACCGAGCTTGCAGCGCTCCCTAGTGTAGAAAACACCATCCATTATTCGCAAAAAAGCATTATTTTATAGTAAGACGGAGCCTTCGAAAATACATACGTAAAAATAAAAAAATATTACGTGATCAGATTATACCAAATGGAGTCCTATATATTAAACGTTAGGTCTGAGGAGGATAAATTTTATGTTCCAAAACTTTGACCAACCCAACACCGAAAACCCTGTAAAAACCTATGGTCAAGGGAGAAACTTGATAAAAGTGTCGGTTTCTCATCAATTTAACTCACTTATTGAAAATACAAACTTATTGATAATACTTTAAAATTAGTAAATATGTTTACTTAGACACTAACTCGACTTTTCGTAAAACTATTTTAGATTCTAATGTAATGTCAGCAATCCAGCAAATGCAAATTCAACTGAATGCAATAGAAACAGAAAGCCAGCGTCAGAGTTCACGCATTCAAGAAGTCTTGAGAATCTCCACACGGTTGGAAGCCCAGAGGCAAGAACTGATCGCAACTCTAGACAGATCTGAAGCGCGATTGTCACAAAGACTAGAAGATATTAAAGGAGATGCAAGAAAGGTAAGAGAAAAAACCCATTGAACTCCAGAAATAAAATTTCCTAACTTACAAATGAAAATGTCAATAAAATTAGACACGGCAATATTTCACAAACAAGTAATAATAGCGCAACCACAATGAACTACAGTAGCTACTATGCATTTTCGAGAACTAACACATCAGATCGAAAAAAATGAAAATAGACGCATGGGATATTTTTTTAAAAACCGTCCAATGATACCAAACCTCTATCTTTCATTCCAGTCCCAGGGTTGAGGTATGGGGAAACTTTGTAATTTCAAATATGAGTTCTCATTTTTTATTGCAAATTTGGATTCTCCAGAAAAAAGCGACGTTATTGAATCCATAGGTTTATGCTTCACAGATGACGCTATAGTCGAGGAAATTAAATTAGGGCACGATACAAACTGTTTAATAATGGTGGTATCTTGAGACCCAACAAATTATAAAAAAAATAATAGAAATAAAAATTTTATCGGTATTTTTTCGAAAACGTTTCACAAAATTTTGAAACGTGTCTATTTTTATGTTCTTAATTTACATTTTTTCTGTACTTTATTCCATCCACTCTGTGATCATTTCCTTGAAAATGGCTGTTAAAACTCGATTAATATCAGCTCTGACCTATTTTAAATATGCTTTGAAATCCCTAGCTGTTCACTAGCAAGTTTCTCAGTAAATTTGCATTCTAGATGAAAACATATTTTGGCTGCGTTTGTAAAATGGAACACAATAGAGTCCGACAAACTGGCCACTAATATGGCTCAATTGCAAGGAAACGAGAGAAGCTAGGGCTCGCCAAAATTGCACTTTTAATATGCCTTTAATAACAGCTATGCTTTTATTAACAGCAACAATAGGACAAAGTTTCAGTACTCATGGATCAATACATTCGGCGAAATGAAATCGATTGTCAATCGAAAGAAGTACGAAGTTCTTAGTAGAAGTGGGAAGTTAGCATTAGTAGTACTACCACTATATTAAACTATTAAAGCCAGGAAACAACAATGGCATGGCCGAGTTCACACGTTCATCTGATTCTGATACAAAACTGGAATATATCTCTAACTGATGAAAATCATTTTTCATCTTTTGAATATGGAGATAATAAAGAATAGTAAAATAAAAAATCATTTTTTTCCTGTTAATTTAGATTTTGGGTATATTTTCTCTAATATAACTTATTTTCAATGGGTTTTTTTTCTCATACACATATATATGGGGAAAAATTTCAATTATTCTTCAAATTTTGACTTTAGGGTGAATATATTATTTTGGCAATCCATGACATAGTTTATATAAAATAAACACGAATGAATAAAATACTAATATTTATATTCATAAAAATATGCAAGAAGTAATTCTGGGAATTATTTTTCCGTCAGTTACTTCGCTTTAACATCTGCTATTACACCCATACATGGCAGTACTTTTACTTTCGTTACTTGTACCGCCGGTACAAGTAAAAAGTACGTACTTTTACTTGTACTTCGTTACTTTTTAAATTTAGTACTTTTACTTGTACTTTCGTTACTTTTTTAGGGAAAAAGTA